>NW_008796110.1:5849113-5880424 GCF_000699145.1 Aptenodytes forsteri
TAATTATTCTGCCTCTGTGATATAAACAATTCCAATAATCAGCATGTACATATACAGATATACAAAACACACAAATGCATGTAGTAATTAAAAATTAAATTATGATTCAACAGATGTAATGAGATGTAAGTATTAATAACCTCATTTAAAAGTCTGATGAATACAAAAGCTCTCCCATTACAATTACTCTCAGAAAGAAAAGAATTATTGTTAATCTGCTGAGCAGCTGATGACACAGAAAATTATTAATAATAGAAACATTGCACAAATTAATTCTAAATTAGAAGGACAGAATAATTTGTATTTAATAATAGGAAGACCATTTTTAGCAGAGAATAGGCATGATGTTCTATTGGAGACTGTTTTTATTATTAGACTCCTTTTATCTCCCATGATCCTCATTTTTTTTTAAAAGAAGTAATCTCCCTCTAATAACAGGTCTAAATGAAGCTAGGTGCTGGCCAGCAGCATCCTACAAACACCACATCATCTGAACACTACTGAAAGGTCTCCTTTCAAAAAGTTTTGAGGCTGTGAAAGACTAGTGGGAGACTTTTTAAAATGTAGAGTAACACGGAAGACAATTGCTTGGACAATTTTAAGCAACAGACTTTGTGGTATTCATATTGGTTTGTTATGTATAATTAGTGAATATTATAATGGTTAAGCTAATTCTGGAGACAGACTGTTTTTTTATTAATCTGAGCTACTTCTCATATGTAGAGGCATAGCCGCTGGAATAGAAACCTAAAAAAGCCAGACTACCATTATTTAACATATTTGGCAAAGAAAATTCATCATTGCTGTATCAGGCACTGCCAGCATACTCTGTGTTTGGCACTTTCAGTAAGTGACATTAATATTTGTATACCCACCATCACCTTCCCATGTCTTTTAGTAATGCAGTAAATCTGGCACATATTAAACGTACTTTGCATGTAAACTCAAGGCAATGGTATAAAGCACAAGTTTATTTTTGCCTTCAATTAGCATCATTATTTATTATTGGTTCCTTGAAGGGTCAAAATGAGACAACTGCTTATATTAATCACGGCAAGAAATGCTAAGACAGCCCATAGGAGAACCATTTTTCACTTATTGGCTTTTTGTACAAGCTGTATTGGCAAAGTCATTTCACAAGTTTAATGGATGACTCCAGCTTGTAAAATGTATTGGTCAAGGTAGGTCATATAGTGTAGTATTCACAGAAATGGAACCAGACAGGTTCGGTGACTAGAGTAGTTAAATAATAACGACAAAAAGGCTGAGTGTTTATCCTTGCTTTTTATGCCCTCAATAAATATTTTTGTGCCATAGGAAATTTAATGCTAGAATGTGGTCAAAAGATCAGGCTTTAATTACTACAATACCTTCTGGTCAAAAGTTACATTATATTGTAATTTGTAATTTATAAAACCATTCATCAGAAGCTTAATGTACCTGATGAAGATTGAAGTTGTGCCATCATGAAGGGTGGAATCATTTGTGTCCAAAAACAGGACATGTGAAGTGTCTGTAGCAGTAGCAGTAAAGCAGTTAGTTAGGAAAAATCCCTTCATTTTAAAATAAAAGTTATAGTGGAATCTTTCAGTTAGCAACTAGCTATTAGAATTGAATCCAGCAGTCTGCTTTTTTCTCAAGGATCATTTGGGTTTTCTAGTGTAGATGTGCTTGTGAATGCAAACTTACTATCATGAAAACAAAATACTGAAATTCACATATTGTCATGTAAAGGTAAGAGGTCAACAACAAAAGGTACTTTGAGGTCTAACTGACAGCACCTTTTATTTTGTGCTTGGATTAACTATTTACACTTTCCATTTTGAATTAGGATTTGGTTGTTCAGCATTGGTGAGGGGCACTGAGTGCCATCTAATCCTGTACACTTTGCTGTCTCACCTGAGGGATTTAGCTTTAATCTATCATTGATTTAAAGTCCACCGATGTCTTTGGATATTTCTATATAGGCAGGTGCAGAGACATATATGTTTGTTCTTACCCACACATTGATCTGCCAGAAACAAGCCAGCTCAGTCACACATTCTCACGGTACCACGTTGAAGCTACTGAAGCCTTTAGAGAGGTATCAGTGTATTGTTTGGGCCACAGGTCTGCATTAGTGCACCTACATGTCTTCCCAACTGATCCCAAAATTTCTGCAGTAAATTCATAGTGCATACAATGCCCTGTGTTTCTCCTCTCTTACCCACGTAAACAAACCCTCTATATCAGCGCGCTTAATAGCCCTGCTCCACTCTGTCATGCTGCCTTCTGCCCTGGCTTCCCAGAAGGATGGGGCTGCCCTGGAGAGGAAGCGCAGCCAGTGCACCCACGTAGATGTGCCCAGTGACAACTGGGAGTCTCACACAGTGATGAACTGGGAGTCGGGTGCCAGAACTAGCTGCGGCCAATGTGCAAAATGCCCGAGAAATACTCTTTTGAGGTAAGAGTCTTCCCCTTGCCTTTCCTGACCAGTGTAAATACACTTAGAAAAAGCAAGACTTTTTCGTGCAACTTGGAAGAAAATACTGACATACAAAACATTATTTTTTCAGAGCTTACAGCAATACATTTTGAGCACCAGGCAGAAAAGCACACCAAACACTTCAGATAATGTTCATTACACTGCAGAGTAAGTTATCACATTGAAAATTAATGAAATAAAGCTCTGGAGTTTATGGGAAAGAAAGCTGTGCTTGTGATAAAAAGGAATGAACAGAATAATATCACATTAAGATGCTCTTCCAATTCAGAAGGTACTTCACAACAAAGTGGAAAGACTCTGCCAACAAGGCTTTCAAAGTTAAATAAATGTACTTGCATTTGCTGTTCTAATTTAGCAGGTCAGTATTTCAAAGAAACCCTGGAGATAAGCAAGCTGGCAGGAAAATGAGAGAAGCAGTTGTGGGGAGGAGAGTGAGAAAGGGGTTGGGGCCTGAATTACTCTTGGCATTTACAGGTTGTGAGTAATGTTAATAAAAATTATGGCTGCAACAATGATGACTCTCTGTTATAATACATAATGTCAGGAGCAGCCTCTTCAGTGACCTCTGGTAATGTGATTCTGCTGGTGGATGCTTGAGAACTTGCTGAGGAAGCAAGTTAGAGCTGCAGAAATGGCAAGCCATTCCTCATTCCCCAAACAGGAATCTGGCACTGAACTGGAGATTCAAAAACTACAACATACATTGTGCAAAACAAAATAAGAAAATAAGAAAACCTTTCCTTTTTCCTACATGAGAGGAACACTCCCATTCTATGGGATATAAGGGTCATGATAGTGCATAACCACAGAGTCTTTGTCTAACAGATCAATGACTGTTCTTTTGACTGTGTAAAAATGTCTTTTGTCCACAGGAAAACTGCTGAATGAACAAAGTGATTGGAAAAAGCATTGCCTTTTACATGCTTGAAGCAAACACAGTAATTTACTGCTCGTATCTTTTGTTATACCTTCTTCAGCAATAGTACTCTATATTTCATTTTCAGCCCACCTGTAAAAGTACAAATGCAGCAATTATCTACAAGCATTTGCCAGAGAAATACAACATATAATTACAACAGCAAAAAGCCACTAAATTTGCAGTTCTGCTGGAGTTTGGGTTTATAATTTCAATAACACTTTAAGAAGAAAAAAAGACAGATGCTTACCTTAGCCACTAATCCTGGAGAAAATGTTTTTTATCAGAGTAAAACACAGTAAAAAGTAACTAATCATTAACACTCCGCCAGTCTAGTTGCTAGACTCTGTAACTACCAATTTCCTGGGGTTTCTGCCCAATAGAAACCGTATTCATCATTTCATTTGTTCCTGAAGTACAGCAAAGTAGTCAAAGAAGCTGTGTTTATGTATAAAAGAGTCAGCTCCCTGTCGTGAACAGGCTGTTTCCTGCCTATTATAGTAAATAAAATATCTAAGCATTGTTTAAAAAACTTATTTTAATCTTGATTTTTTTTTACTGTTTCTTTTCCTTCTCCTCTCCTCCTCACAAAAACCTTGAGAAAAGTATTTTTAGTTCTAAATGAATGTTGTAAGTAAGGCATGTGGATAACAAGTGCCATGGTTTAATCATTATTTGTATCCCATCCACTTCTTTCACATAAAACTTGTCTCTCTTTGTTGCACTGATACAATTCACCAAAATTTTACACTTAGAACTAAAGACACTCAGATGTATCTGAAATGGGTTTTTTTCCAATACTTTTGGTAAATTTCAATTATTTTGTCTTGAAATTTACCTAATATTTAAAAACAAATTTTTAAAAAATGTTAAAAGTTAAATTTAAAAATTGCTTTAGATTAAACAAAACATTTTAAGTCCTTAAAAGTTTCCATTAGGTTTTGAAATCAGGAGCCTTTCTCATGAATAATGTGAAACAATAAAGTAACAAAACCCACCATTTAGTGACATTTGTCACATCTGTAATTTCCTGAACTAACCAAAGTATGCCCACCAGATAATGTTATCACAGCCTCTGCCAAGTTTTGTCTCTTCTTGCCTTGCTGATAAACCCAACAACATTATTTTGGTGGGAGGATCTATGTAGAAATTGAGAATATTAAAAAAAAATTTACTTGGAAATGCAGAGGAAACTTAACTAAGGTCATGGAACCTTCGTAAATAGTCCTTGGCTATTTAAAACAATCAATTTTTTCAGGTGTCTGTTCCAAACTCACTTATTCTGGCTTTGAAACACTATCGTTCTTTGCCTAGCTCCTGGTGATAAGTATTCTGACCACTACAGCTGGAAACTAGACCATATAATTAATTGCCAAGCATGGAGTTCCACATGCATAAAGACAAATGCCAGTGAAAAAACACATTGCTCAGGCATAGTACTTAAAATCTTTTCAATGGCTTTTATTTTGCTGAAGAGCAAGAGCTTCCAGCTTTCTCCTGGTAGTTTGTGTCTTTATTACCATTAGTATTATCAGTCATACCTGTTACTTCAGTGTCTAAGGGCACACACACACAAAAAAAAAGATTCACTCATTCAACTACAGAAGGCACTGTTAAAGCCCAAAATAGTGTCTTTTCTCTCTAATCTAAATGAACAAGACAGTTGCCAGGAGCAAAAACAGAACAGAATGATAGCAGTCACATCACAACACTTCAGAGTTTGAAGTTTGAAGTCTGTAATCCTTGGAAAAATAATCCCCATGAATTCTGGGAGAATCTAAACAGAATGAAATGTGAAGGGAAATAGCGTGAAGTTAATAAAGCAGGGATGAAAAGGTTAGTGGGGCAAAAGAAAAGCTGAGGTGAGGATCAAGAAAAGTGGATAGAGAAATCAATTCAGAATTGCAGAAGTTTTTAAATTGCAAACATAACTTTATAGATGCATTTCTTATAAGCCTATTATTATAGGTTTCCAAGTCCAATCACTTCCATTCTTTCAGTATGTTAGAGCTAACAGACTAAGAGAGCACACAGAAAACAAAAAGATTGCTTCAGATATTCCATTGCTTTCTTTTTGGGACTTCATGCAGGCAAGCAGCAGCAACAAGAGAAGAACATACACTGAAATTATTCTGAAATTATTAGGAAGGGGAGCATATCAGATTAATTTTTTATACTGCTTTTGAAAAAAAAAAAAGAGTACTGACTACTAGATTATTTCCCTAGTCTGATTCTGGCTAATATTACTATAATACATCTCACAACTATGTACTTACTAGACCTAGGTAGATATATATGCAAAATGGAATGGAGCTATACATTTCTATATAATGCATAGATATTACACACAATTATGTACACACTTGCAGTCTTTGTGGATTGGAAAGTTCAGTTCTATGCACTGAGATTGAGAACTCCCTTACATTTCCCAGAAATGAGAGCTGTAGCTCCCATACTTGCAATGCAGAGCCTGACTGACTACAGGCAGCTGGTCACATATCCTTTAATCTCCAGTTAGACTCCTCCGCCACTATTGAGCCCATACGGGTGAGGACTCATTGCCAGAGGGTTTCATTGCTGTTAGGGAAGACTTGTCTCCTGGCAAGGTTTCAGGCTTTACAGAGTCTCAGTTGAAGGCAATAAGTCCTACATGTAAGTTTGAGCTATGGTCTTTATTCTCTCACTTTTGCTCCATTACCTGGCACATACCCCAGGCTGAGATTCTCCATGACATGGTCACACAACCAAAGCACAAGGCAGTAAGAGGCCTAGAAAACTGTGCACTCTCCATGTGTGTGCATATGCACACATCTAAACAGATAATGGAACGACAGCATACTTGTTCCCATGTGAGAAATACACAACTAAACTTTTTTCAAAAACTTTAATGAATTAAAAAAAGTCACATTATTTTTCAGGTGAGTCATGAGAATGGGAAACATTTCTTCAGAGTTAAAATTCTGTTAAGTAGCTGAGGAATAAGTACCTTGATTTCCCATGCATTTTGACTGGGATTTAAATGACCATCTGTATTTGAGTAAGTCGCCTTAAACTGCCTTTGCAGTCAATGAAGAGAAGTTGGCATTTCTAGGGCACGATTTATCTCATCTTAGAATAGATGTCTAAAGCAGGTCAGATGAATTGTGCCCTTGCAGTGCCTTTTACTCCCCACTGACTATAAAAGCATGACTAGCTCAGATGTACACGTCTACACTGTAGACATTTACAGGTAGGTGATAAATTCCATGCTATATGATTTATGATGAACTGACTTTGATGGTCAAGGAGGGATGAGTTCCAGATGAATTTTTCCCAGCTCCAAAGCTGGGAAACCTAATAAAGTTTCTCTGCAAAGTGGATACCACTATGTCTTCTGAGGGATTGAACTCATGCTGTAGCCTTAAGTGCTGTGGCACTTAAACAGACATTCAGCCCTTACTTATTCATAGAACCGGTGGAAATGTGGTCGTCTCTGAAACCATCCAACCCTTTTGAAAGCTTCCTTGGCAGATTTGACTGAATAAACTTATAGATTCAAAAGTTATTAGGGGAAGACTAATAGAGACACATACAGTTAGCACTGCTACATAAGTGTCTGAGGGAAACCATGATAAAAATTTCAAACAAAATTAGGAAAATGGATTCTCACCTTCCATTTAGCCATAAGTAATTAATTGAAATGAGATATAATAACAGCATAAATAAAACCACTCATGTCAAACTATGTCTTTTGCTTCTTCATTTCCTTCCTACTCCTTTTACACAACTGAGTCTTTTATTTGTGATAAAAAATATCTCATACTGATCCCACTGAAACCAAGCTAGTATTAAATATGAATAAGAGTTTCATTATTCAGCAATATGCATCTCTATACATTTTTGTCTGATAAACTGTAAGACTTCTGTGGTTCAGACTGTCCTTTATTTATTGTTACCTTTCTAAGTATATCATCTATGCAACTATCATGCATAAATGATAGAAAGAGTAGTGTTATTTGCACAGAGAGAATAATAAAATCACTGTAATTTAAGCAAATGTCTTCTTAAGTAAGGAAATATCTTCTTAGATAATGGTCATTCTGAATTTTAATATTTTACACTTTCCAAATTTGTACTGCAAGACTGAACTTTGATTTGTAACATTTCAGGCTCCGGGTACATTGCCCAAGGATGAATGCTATTTGAAAATAACTGTTAGGTCAAGTGTCTATTATTTCACTTGCTTCTTTGTTCTAGCTGCTGTGAGAAGCAGTAATATTTTCTACCAATATTACCATAAAGGAGAAAAATCTGGATGTTCTCAAAAGAGTTAGACCCAAGAACCATTGAATGTACTGAAAAACCTCACATTGGATTCAGTTTGCTTTGGTTTTGGCCCTTGTAGAAATCACTCTCACTTTAAGGATGAGATAAAAATAAATAATTTGTGTTTCTTCATGCACTTTTAAAGGGTATTTTCCACTTAAATTGTTATGTTGTAATTCCATTGTTCTATGGGAACCTTAATACGATATCCAGTTTCTCTGTGATAACCTAGTCCTTTTTAATATAAACTCTTGAAACGAAACTGAAAAAAATCTAGTTTTTCAGAAGTTATACTTTCTCATTTCAAAGACCAGAAGTTATCTGTTATATTATTTTGAGTTAAATTACTTTACTGTGATACTCTGACTATAAAGTATGAAGAGTTAGAATGAGACAAATTTTGGTGTAAAATTCCTGTAAGGCAATACTTCTCATTTTTGTCCAATTCATTTAGCCTCACACAGCATGGAATCATCATATGGATGCTTTTCCTTACAGGAATTTTTGAATGTTGTGTGGTGTTGAATAGGGGTTAGGGATGCCTCTATAGTCTCCAAATCTATTCTCCTACTTTCATAGGCTTTGTTATCCTATGATCCTTTCATAAAATAAACAAAGTCGTCAAGATACCTAGGAGTATACCTGGGAGCACAAGAGATTATGTGGTGGGAACAGGTCAGAGTCACAGTTACATCAGTGTTTGACATACGAAGGATTTGCTCTCTTAACAGGCTTAGATGAATTCTCTATCTGAGGTTTGGACTATTTGCTATACATTTGCTAAAAGTGCTGCTAGTATAAATTAAATGTCACAAAGAACATCCTGTATCCTATTAAGACATTAAACTCTTGCTTCGTATTCAGGTCCATGGTGCTGTACATGACACAGTTTGTTCTGTACTCCATTTGAAAGGTTTCCACAGGCTTTCTTGTTTAGAATTATGTTCTGCAAATATGAAACAGAATTCATAAGTAGGAAATTTATCAAACATAAAGAAAAAAAAGGATCTGACATTTGATGATTAAATATACTCCTCTCAGGACTGGAAGAGGGGTTCAGAAGATAATTGTTGATTGTTAATTTAAAAATGGCCTGAAGAGGTAACATAAAAAATACTCTAATTAACTTTGCCACTTAGAGAAGCTATACATTTTTTACTTTAAAATAGTTGTATTTGTTCTATTCCAAAAATGCATAAAATTAAACATGAATTTAATTTTAATTGGGTCCCTAGTGAACACCCCTATGCCGTTTTGTCTTTTAAAACTTTGGCTAGTTTCAAACAAAAAACTTGTACTGGCAAATCAGCCAGAGGCATGATGTTGCCTTTGATGGACAGCTATGCCAGTAACTCTCTTTTAATGAGATGGGGATGATTTGGTTGGTACAGATCATTTTGCTCAGTGTGGGTGACAGCCTCAGGCACAAGTAGTCCAAATGAGTGCTTGAAGCCCCATGCTTTTAAGTAACCCCAGAGGTACAGCTAATCCAACACTTCCCTACATCACGTTATCACATATCAACTGCTCTGAAGTATCTGTCCAGTAACAAAGGAGAGGTAAGTAACTCAGTCATCTATTAAAGTGTAAGTGAGGTGGAGTTATTTTGTGTGTGTGCCTCAAAAAAGTGTTTTCTCGTAGAACTTAGATGATGATAAGTGTTTCCTGTGTATACATATCAGCGGTGCCGACAATACTGCTTCCGAAGAAGCTCCTACGCAGGAAGCTTACAAGGTAAAAAGTGTGGAGATGGAGATCTGGTTTACGATCATGAGTGGGACAGTCTGAGACTGATGGAGGTGAGTTGCAAAGAGTTTCAGGGGTAAAACAGGAACACAGTGCTATGCAATCAGGAAAAGGGAAAAATTGCCTGTTTTCGTGAACAGCCAGGGTTCTTCCTTGGAGCCTTCTACAGTGACAAGAAATCAGCTATTCCAGCAATAGAACTGTTCTGCTGGTCTTAGTAATGTTCATGCTAGGAGGATATTGCCTGCATAATGCACGGTGTCCCTGTACACTCTTTGGTTTTGCAAAAGACCACTTAAGTTTCTACAAGAACATTTTTCATTTATATTATTATATTGGTATTATACTAATTCCTACAAGTCAATAAAGCTTGGAAAAAGAAACAGGACTGCTGTTTGACAAGAGACCCAGACCAACAATCAACACAAAACTTGTGTTGATTCAACACAAGTTGATCAACACAAGTAATGACTTCACCAGTAACAGAAGTCCATGACAGAGGAGGAAACCAACACCAGGTCTTCAGAATTACAGACTAGCTTCCAAATCACTTGATTATTTTCCTGTCCCAGTGCAATCTTAGGCAGTGGGGACCTTTAACTACTAACACAGTAGCAATGCTGGAATGAAGCCAGGGGCTGAACCAGTGGCATAGCTGTTCAGTGTCCACAGGCCAGAGCTCTAATTGAGCTATGTAAATAGGAAGTAGGTTGGGTGGCTAAGTGACCCATTTTTATTTCTTACAGTAAGGTCCCAGATAAATGTACTACCTCAGTCTGGTTGGTTGATTGATACCATAGAGGAGAGCAGCAAAGCAGGTCTCTGGAAACTAGAAAGACACCATGAATGGTGAAATTATTTGGAAACATTAGTGAGCAGAGGAGCAGTGTGAGCATGTGGTGCTTCAGCACCTATAAAGCAGTCTCATTCTGCCAAAACTGGTAGCTCTGAACAAAAACAGCCAAGGCAGGCTCTTTTTTGGGTGTTCTTGGGGAACATCGTTGCTGTAACAACCCTTCCAAAACTTCTGCAGTCCCTGCGGACCAGGTCACTCAAGGACCCTGGAATTTGCTGTGGCTTTAGGCTGCACAGCTTTCCCAGTTGCTTCAGACCCAGTCTTTGCTTCTTGAAAAAAGTTAAGGATAGTTAACCAGCTTTGCTTAAGGTTGTCACAATATTGCAACCAACTAAAAATGGGCTAAAATGTAGCCCATTCAGTGATGACCATACTCATCCTTGCCAGAATCTCTATCTGCAAAAGCTAAACAGATAAATAGGATACTTTATTTCCAGTTCTCTGTTCTTTGTTACTGCAAGAAACGGCACCTACTTTTCTCTGGTGCACAGTGGTTGTTAGCCACCAGTAGACATTCTTTGTCTTCACAACTGAAGTCCTGAAAATGGTAATATGATCTGAAATGCAGTGAAGTGTTGTATATTTGTGCTTCTTCAAGAACTGTATTAACTCTTATTCTTACGGAGCTGTTATTAGTCACCCACAGGCATTTTAATTATCTAGCATCTATCTACCTGATGGATTTGTTACACCTCGTACTTTTTGAAGACGGTACTTCATATGCTTCATGCTTTCAGCTCACTCAAACTACAAGGCGGGTATGCTTTCCAGTTATCAAAGTTATAGTCACACTCGGCTCAGTGAAATTTGGATCAAGATCTCAGTGAATGAGCACTTCTGGTGACATTAACCATTGCATTTCTCAACTCAGGTGCTCCAATTGAACTTCGTGTTGTATATCTTTCCTATATAATTCTCATAGGGAAAATAATCTGTATTAAACCACTCCTCAAGGAGATGTTGAATGTCCTTATCAATAGCTGAGGAGGAAGTGGTAAGTTACTGTGAAGAAAAAGGAGCGTTCCCTAGAGAAAACTATGCTTGAATAAGGTGGCAACTTCAATAGCACCATTTCACTGAAAGAAAGAAAAACTATTATAAATTTAGATATTTCTTCTTCTCAGAAAATGTCTGCCATTTTAAAAGCAGCCACTATGACTTGGCACAGAATGAGTGAGGTTTTGCAACTGATACAATATCAACACATACCTCCCTTCTGGGGCAAGGGAAGTATTTATATAAATTGTGCTGATTTCATGTAACATTAACGGGGCAATTCTCTAATCAAATAAATTAGTCTTCTCTATGCAAACAGACAGGCGTACTGAAGTCAAATCAAATATTTTATCATTCTACAAGACAAGCATTTCAATTTCATATCAAAAACTAAGCTTGGCATACAGCAATGGTATTAGTAACAAAGAGAAATGCATACAAGAGCTAACAAACAAAACCAAAGTAATGCAATTTGTGATTCAAAATGTTAATTTTAGTCTTAGCTTTATGGTGTGATGAGTATTTAGGAGCATGTTCTAATGTTCTAGCTAAGTATTACCCCTGCATGAACACCAAGGTCTTTCTGGTTGATAGAAAGACTCATAATGATGACAAAGGACTTTGGATCAGATATATAGGCCTTAATTCAGTAAGGCTTTTAAGCATTTGTAAATCTTAAGCACATGTTTAGATTGCTTTAATAATAGGGATAGAGTTAATCATGTATGCAAGTAGCTTCATGATTTGAACCCTTAATGTGAACATGCTGAAGACTTCTGTACAGGAAGATTTAATTTTTGGCTACGGAGAATGTAAATTCGTGAATTAATAAATCTTTTTGGCTTTCTTTTATTGTCTCAGTGAATCTTTTTTTCATTACCCAGTCAGTAAAGTTCCACCTTGCAATGCTTCATATCAGCCTGTGGATACCAAAGATACATAATATATGATACAAGCATTTTTCTTCCAGCAGTGGGTGGTCTGATTCCTTAATCAAGCTGACTTTTTGTATTAAAAAGCTTAGCTCAGCTTTTGCTCTTAGAAAATTTATTTTACTCTGCTTGACTACATTTATTTTAAAGTATGTGTGTGCATACATGCATGGCTCAGTGCCTAGTAACTGTATTATGTAGCCAGGAACATCTCAGTGTTTCCATCATAATTCCTTGCTTCTTGAGATTTATTGCAAGACAATAAAAATTCGCTCAACTCTGAAAACAAGGCTTCTGTGCTTGAATGTACTTTATTTCATTCAGGAAAAAAAAAAAGTTCAGTTTCAGTAATAAAATTGTAAGGAAATAAAGAGAGAAAGATAGAAAGAAAAAACTTCCCACAGAGCCTGTATTGGTTCTGTCTTTTTAACATCAATTTTTCAGACCATTACTTACTACCAAACGACATTAATGCCTAGATATTTCCAAGGGAAAATGCACTTTAAAGGGCTTCTGACATCTATAATACATACTTCTAATTGTTGCACAGGGTCGTCTTTTTTGGTTTTGCTTTAAATCAAGATACTCTCCATATTTTTCTAGGTTGGATATAATTTTTGTCCTGTTACAAGAGTTACATTTTTTGGTTTCAAATAAGGCTTATATGATCTGTGTCCTACGTCTCTGTTTTCTCCAACGTTTTAATGCACAGTACTACAGCTGTGTGTCAAAAAAAATGGTAACTAAAGAAAGCTCAGGAGTCAAGACTTTGAAGAGCTTAAACACATAAATATAGCTCAAGAAGAATGTGTTATTTTGAAATTATTCCTTTTCTGCATCGGCGTGAAACTGAGGACAGTCAAACTTTGAAAAGAGTGTTCTTTTCATGTTGGAGTAACAAATAAACATTTTGCATGAAAGAGAGCCAACATCACGTCCTAGCGTCGTCTTTTTTGGTTTTGCTTTAAATCAAGATACTCTCCATATTTTTCTAGGTTGGATATAATTTTTGTCCTGTTACAAGAGTTACATTTTTTGGTTTCAAATAAGGCTTATATGATCTGTGTCCTACGTCTCTGTTTTCTCCAACGTTTTAATGCACAGTACTACAGCTGTGTGTCAAAAAAAATGGTAACTAAAGAAAGCTCAGGAGTCAAGACTTTGAAGAGCTTAAACACATAAATATAGCTCAAGAAGAATGTGTTATTTTGAAATTATTCCTTTTCTGCATCGGCATGAAACTGAGGACAGTCAAACTTTGAAAAGAGTGTTCTTTTCATGTTGGAGTAACAAATAATCATTTTGCATGACAGAGAGCCAACATCAAGTCCTAGCTGGGAACTTGAAGTGGACCATGAATCTAAGATGCCCACATATCACAAAAGGAAGCGGTTATTATGAATAATTATCTGTTATGAGATGAATGTCCTTAGGCTTTTCATTTTGAACTATGCTACTCTGTGTATTCAGTTAAGGACTCATTGCAGCCAAGACATGAATTTGCATTTTCCACCTCTACTGACTATGTTCTCACTTGGTTTGTTTGATTGTTGGGAAATGGTAAGAGTTCTTGTTTTTGTATCTGCTACACTATCATTACAGTGAGAAATAGCATAAGGGAAAACTCTGCCACCTCTGTTTCAACAGGGATTTTTCTTCTGAACTAAAGTTCTCTTTTGGACATTCATGGCTGAAATCCATTCATTAGAGAATATGTAAGCACCCTGAAGAAAGCAGATTTTATCAGAGCAGGGGGCCATCAGAGGCTAGCCACAAACACGCACACAATGACAATGTCATCATAATACAAAAGTCTGTCCTACACATAAAATTGCCAGTAATTCAGATAAGGATAGAAATCCCATCAGTAGCAAATATAGATCATCCTCTAGAACAGTTCAGGATGGTGATCTTCTTAAAAGCTGCAACTGTTTTGAGTGCAATTCAACTTCTACTGAGATCTTTGCACATCATTCTTTCTTCCTGGTTTGTTTCTGCATATGCAGGATATGCTATGTATCTTTCATTCATCATAACTTAAATGTAATAGTTTTTATTGAGACAGAGAAATGTCAATATTGCTGCTGTCAGAATTCACATGCATCCTAGGAAGAGCTGGCCAGTAAATGAAGAAACGATATATGTCAAAAATGGGTATTTGTCTAAACAGACACAGCATTGCTTTGCTATCCCCAGAGTACCTACACACTTCGTATGCAATATCAGTGACATGGAATGAAGTCCATCTGATTTTTCCAGGAGAAAGCTCTGGCAGAGCTATTTAGCTGCTAAGAAGATTTGAGCATGAAGTCCATTTTTAGGTCATGGTCTTATTGCTTCCTCACTGATCTTATGCTTGAGGGTCAGTATTCCATCATTCACAATGCAAAAATTGCACATAATTTAGAGCTGGCGTGTGGGTAAAAGGCAATAGGTTCAGGAAACGGACAGTATGTAAGCTTTGAGTCTTTTCTGAGAGGTGAGACATCTGTTTCAGCTGAGAGCAACACAGCTGAAGAGAACCAATGTGTCAGCTACCATTCAGGTGAGGCAAGTTATTGCCACATCTTGGTTGATAAAGGTGTTTATATGAAGTCCTTCTCTGCTGGATAGGAGCAAGTATTCAGAAATGATGGGCTGCAGCTCAGTCCTGTAATTGTAAGGCTGTTCTTCCTGAAGCAGAAGTGCTTTCAAAGAGCTAGAGGATTTGAACTGGGGCATAGCTGCTAGCAGATGTGTAGCAGTGCAACAGGATAGCTTATTAAACTGCCTCTCAGCTATACCCAGCAGTGGAAGTGAAGTAACAAGTCTAAAGTATTTTTGGCAGCTAAAGCAGTAAATGCTATGAGTGAGTTATGTGACTGCAGTCATGTAGCTGTGCAGGTGTATCCTTAGATACTCCTACAGACAGAAAGGACTAGACCTGGAAGGTCCATGCAAGGTCACACAGTATAACTTGGAAATTATGAACTACATTCAAGCAGGTGCCTGGAAAAAGTGAGGTTAACTTTAACAAACTCTGTTTACCTAGTAACTTTGACAAGTAAACAAATTCACTCTGAATCATTCTAAAATACTGTTTTCTGAGGGTTTGCTTTACAACTTCATTCTAAAGTTGCTTCCCTTTCACTTGATTCCTAGTAAAAATATATATTCCCTCTCTTCCCGCTTCTAATCCTTGTTAAAAACAAATGGTTTTAAAATGTTTTTGAGATGATCAGCCAGTGTTTCCCCTCTTTCTTCTCATTCTGTCAGTAAATTTCCTAATTATCTCTATTCACATACACAAAAAATTTCCTAAAGTGTGCAGCTTTGGATCTGGATTTTGTCATGAAGAGAACCAGGAGTGAATGTGTTTCCTTCCACCTCTGAGAATTTGTGTCTAAATTGCAGTTTGAATTAATAGATAAACGTAATCCACTGCAATCTTCAGGTTCATTGCAGCTTGCTGTGATTATCTCTGTTTTAAAGAGATTCAAGCCTGCAGATTCACAGTAGTGGAAATCAGGACGGATGTGGTGACAGAAGTCAGTAGGATAGATGGTTGCACATTTGGTATCAAGTTTAGTTGCAGCCAGCATTAATAGCGTCACTTTTATGAGCACTATAGTGACAAATATTCAAAGATCTTATCTGGATGATGCAGAATGCCTCCTCAGAGCTCCTTGGGATTTTGAAAGATTAGGGTTCTAGTACAATCATGTGACATCCCAAAAAGTAATTTTGATTCTGTTACAAAGTTTTATATTCATTTAGCTGATGTATTACACTGATAAATCCTATTTTTATTACATTCTATAGTGTGGTATACTGTTGTAAAGACTTTACTGGAGTCCTCTATTTGTTTTGGCTTGATGGATCGAAAAATTGTTTGCATTGTACAGGTCTGTTCATTTAACAGGTATTCATTTAAATGGGTAATAAGATACAAGGGTTGTGTAATGAGATGGAAAATTGCTAACCACATATTAGGTGATTACTATGGTTTTTGTCCAAATCAATTTTGGCAGAAAATAATAAATCTAGAAAACGGACTTGGAATGTACATTTCAGATTGGTAATCAGTAGGTCACTCTTGTGAAAATATTTTCTCATTTGTTCTTATTTAATGGGGAAAGAAGCCATTGCCTTATTTAATAACCATTTCATAGTGAGATACAGGTGCCATATGAAAAGGGATGTGTATCTGGGCTAAAAATTCTCCCAGACACAAAGTCATGTGTTCTGTCTTTTTTCTCTATTGAACATTCTCTATGGAGATTTTTGCAGGTCACCTCCTAAAATAACTAGACTCCGTAATGGCCAAGAAAAAGAAGGACAGAAGCAGAAGCTGTATATGTGATTAGGAGACTAGGAAGACAGCTCAAGCATAGATTTACCAGGCTTGGGTCGTACTTTCCCCAGCCTTGCTATGGTCTCCCAGTACGGTTCTCCCTCAACCCTCCAGCCAGAGTCCACATCAGAAGGAAGCTTCGGTCCCCCTCCCAGAACACATGTGCTGGCAGCAATGTGGCAGGAGAGAACCAGAGGATTCAGAAGGACGTTGGAGCCTTCCCTTTTCTGAAGCCCCACTGGGGGCCACTATCACACTTTTCTCAAGGTGGGAAATCTCATTCCCCCCCATCCTTTGGGACTGCTGTCACCCTATTTTATATTTTTTACAATTTCATGTTCATCCACCCGGGGTTTAGCACAAACCAAAATTCTGAAATGTCTGTATAGCATGTCCATGCAGTCATTATCTGTTCCTTGTATCCACAGAACAACAATTCTGATGTAATCAGGCCATAGAGGAGGATGAGTAAATTGCCATGGTAGAAACTGAGTAAAGCCTGACTAAGCCTGTGCTTCACGCTGTGTGAATCGATCTCCAGAGCTCTAAGATGAAGTCTAGAAGCTAAAAGCTATCATCTCCCAATAGGTTAACTAACAGCAACAAGGAGACAAACAGCAGCTGCCTACATACTCCTCAGCCCTTACAGACTGTGAGGAGATCTTCCAGACTATTGCAAAGCAGTGAAAATGCAAAATTAAGCCATTTCTGAATAATTTGGTTTAAGTCTGGCCTAAAAGAATAGCATCTGCTCACATGATCATTTACAGCTCAGAAGCTTTCTTGGAAGCTGTTTCTTTCCCCAGCCCCAGAGCTACTAATTGCTAAGTTACAGCTGTGATGTACTACCAGACTGTAAAGCAGTTTCAATGTTAATAAATTAAATATGCTTCTGACCTTTCTCCAGCACTGAAGCCAGCTAACCTAGAAAGGCTGGCACCCATATTGTTAAACAGTCTTTCTATGCAGAACACATTGACAATATCCAAAATGACTACTGGGAGTAGTCATTGGACTGTGATAACTCTCAAACTGTACCCAAGAATTATTTAGGAGACAGTTAGTTTGCCCAGGCCAAAACTGAAAAAAAGATTGTACTAATAATTCAGCAATGTAGTCAACTGAATACCAGTAGAACAAATGTTGCCTGACGCTGTTTAATTAATTAGTATAGACATAGTATGACTGTACAGACTGACAATACATGTTAAAATGTCAGATATATTAACAGGTTTTCATGTTATCAAGCACTAACCATGATAACCAGGATGAAGCAGAATTAACAGTTTGTTCAGTCACACACTGCAAAGACATGCCATAGTCTTATAAACAGTTTTTTTTTAAACAAGAGGGTCCTGCACTACATCTGCAGGAAACAAGAGCTACTGTAAAGCAAACAGGAAGTAATAATTACATTAATAATTATTGCAATGTAATTATTACCTACACCTGAGCAAGATCAGGGTCTATCCTTACCACTGCCCAAGGCCTTGACATTACTAGCACATTGCCCCACATCACTTACTCTGAGGAACCATCTGTTCTTTAGTTCTGTTTTGTGCAATCAACAGGTGCATTATTTATGGTCCAATATAGTTAACCTAGTGCTAGGCGCCTGACTTGAAATAAGCTCTGTGTGGGCGGATGCCTGCATTTGCCCAAAGCCCTGTTAAAGCCTCTAAAGCTTCACAGGAGCACAAGACTCAGACGAAATGCAGCTCACTCCAAGCTTGGGGATGTAGTATGGTCTCAGAATTACATTTAAATAGAATTGGTTTTCTGTGCTTCTATTTTAAGAATTTTGTTTATCACAATACTTTTCCAAGTCAAAACAAAACAAGTCTTGTTCTGATTCTGGCTTTCAGAGTGACTTTGCAAAAATTCTCTTTCCTCCAAAAATCATACCTTCTAAGCATCTCAATTCCTTATGTAAATTGAACTGGACAGGAAGGTCAGTTAGCAGTGAAATAACATTATTTAAAAATAAATCCCCATCATGCATTGGAGCTATCCATTAGGGAAACATTAGTGAGATACAAATTTATGTTTCCCAGCTTGCAGCTTCAGACTGTCTATTTTAATTTTGTTCATATGCCACTGGTTATCTGCAGTGGATTTAATATTCTGCGATACCACATTTTATGTGATCTCTCTGGTCCTCTTTGTCTTGCTTTCCATTTACTACCCCATGCTATTATTTGGTTGCATGAAGAAGCTTGGCTATTACTCCGTTGTTCCATTTCTGCTGCCAGAATAGTTTTGATCAATACAGTTTGCAAAAAAATAGATCATAAAATGCAGTGCATTTAACAGAACTTTTTTTCAGTTTTTCTAAGAACTTTCATTTCAAATACAGGAACTATAAATGGTCTACACCCCACTTTTGGCTTTTTAGTATATTTTTGCAGACTATTAAATATAAAATACATATGAACAGTTAGTTCATCCTTGAAGAAACACATTGAGTTTGAAGTTTTTTAATGTTACTGTATAAATTTATATTTCAAGATATTTTCAGTTCCAGCATGAAGTGTACAAGATAATGGGGCAGAGCTAACAGGATGATTTAGTACCTACCTCTAGCTACAGTATTTCTCCATCAATAAAAGGGCAACAATATACAAGGGATTTGTGGCAGTCTCACTTTCTGTAGACTCTACAGGGTAACAAGCTTTTATGTTGTATGTAACAGAGTTCACATTTCTGTTACTGAAATTATTATCCCATAACACCACACCAGGGTGTCTTTCTAATGACGTTTTTATGCAAAATGTTTGATTCAGCAACAAGACCTATTCACACCTTTAAAACAATTTATGCATAGTTAAATGAACAATTGTTCCTAGCACACAGTCAGTAACCTAATCATTTTAATCTTAATAACCCACAGAGGAAACTCCCAAGCAGTGATTATACACTGTGTGGGCTGCTTTCCATTCACTTTGGAGATTTCCACAATAAAGCTCTGCCTGGAGTCGGAGCAGTTCTCCACTCCTAAGGGCCACAGGCTAGAGAGTCTCATTTTTGTAAGTGTTTGAAAGAAGAATTCTTATTTTCCCTCAAATAAAAGTAGGCCTGAGCATTTATCAGAATCAGAACTATTGAAGTAAAATGCACCAGTGGAAAGGGTAACTTAAGAAGATACCACTAGTTTTGCTCAGGGAAGTCTCTCCAGAAGTATACCCTTGACAATTTGTAAAGCTCACTTGTGACTTTTCAGATTTCTGTCTAGCTGCAAGTTGTTTTTCTCATTAATATTAAAAATGCATAAAATACACAGATATTAAAAATAGCATGTTTACAGTTCCAAATAATAGTTTATGGTACCTCTGAGATATCACAAGGACTGTGGTTTTGGTTTTAAATATTTTTCCTAAATAATAATTCAGAAAAAAATTACCAGCAGAGAAAATAAGAAATAAATAATGCTTAAACACACACAGACAACCTTCACCTCTAAAAATCAGCTTCTTAATAGCTTTACCCAGATGACTTCTCTACTGTGTTCAGTTCATAACAGAATGAAATGCTTATTGATTAGAGATGTTTGGTCACATAGAAAACATGTTGTTCTGTAAACATGGGATTAATGAAGCCTGTTTTCCTATGGATTTCTGTCCTATACCCTATGCCACCACAAGAGTTCTGCCATCTGCTTCCTCAGTAACTTCACATCATTTCTTCAGTATTTCTTGCTCCCCCTCACTCACGTTCCCTAACTACTCCAGTAGCAGTTCTCCTCCCTGAGTGCGCTTGGCCTTTCAGCTAGGTGAGAGGTGATGCCAGCACACACGCTTGCTGACTGGCCAGTGAAGTTTTGCATGGCTGGCTGAAGCCGGGGAGGAACTTGTCAGGATGACTTGAATGGGACACTCATGTTGAAGCCTTTCTGTCGGGGATTTTCAGTTCTCTTGTCTCTGTCTTCTAGCCAGTGCCTGGTTTTCACCATGCTTGTAGAAAGCCAGTATGACCTAGATCTCTGTCTCTTTGGTTGAAATTGGCTATTGGTTCAAAACCTTTTAGGAAAGGGAATAATACATAGACAGAATAATGAGCAAACAAACAGCATACAATCACAGAGATCTTGTTTGCCCAAAAGATCAGGCTAAAAAGTATGTTAATGTCTCCTACATCACCAGCATTACACTATACCAAGCAATATGAGACAAAATCTATTTACCTTTACACTAAATATAGATTAAGAGAAATAACTAGCCACTTCCTTTTCTCTTCTGAAGATGTGGACCCTGGTCTTGGTCCTTGCTCTGTGTCCTCACTCTGCTTCAATAGTGCAAAGTGGTTCAGGGAGCTCGCCCCTACACAAAGGTATCTTTGGATAAGTTTGGATTGTTGTAGCAGGCTTTCTTAAACACCAGTCCCACAGAAGCAGGAGTAAGACATGCAATTTCAATTTCCTTGCACCCTGGTAATCTCCAGTTCCCCTGACATTTGCTTACTTCCAGAGGCAGCTGGCACAGGGGAGGCCAGCTTGTCAGTGGTCTAGTCGGCATTAAAGGAGCTTCTCTACGCAGATGTGCCCAGGCCCTAGGAAAGCCTCTTCCGCACATTGAGCTGTGCTTTTCCCTTGGCCCAGTGATGCTCTGGATCTGAGATTTATTACCTTCCCTTTCAGCATGGGTAGTCCTTCACACCTGCGCAAAGCAATTTACCTATCTTACTGGAATACTACCAGACTGTACATTTGCCTTCAATGGGTTTGAAATGACTGTACTACACAAGCCACAGAGCAGGGAAGAATCCCATTCCTTCACGACAAAATGTAACTGGGAGAATCATCATTAATCTCATTGCCATGGTGCAGTTTGTAGACACTCTTCAGTGATGAATGACAGCTAAGCCAGCTTTCATTATCAGGAAGCACAACTCATTTCTTGTTTCCTTCTGGTTTGTTCATTACTCCATGTTTTCTATTCCGTATTTTGGAATGCTTTTCTAGCTATATGCATATTTACTAGATTATATAAGTATCTATCAACCTCAGAAAATATGTATTTTTAAAAATATATTTCCTAGAGTGTCTTCCAAACTTTAATGTTCAAGGAGATAGCAACATTTAGGGTATTAACAAAGTAATATGGAGAGTTTTCTCTCTAGGGTTTTATATAAATAAATAAATAAGTGAAAATCTAGCCTTATTATTAAAATGCTTGACCCAAACCACAGACTTTTGTCTTAGCTTTGCCATAAGGTTTTTTGGTAAATCATACCCTCTTTCCATGCCACAGTTACAGAGGAAAGGAAGAAAAAGTTTCTTATTCACATTCTCACCTACACCTTCTGTTTAGATTCATTCTGTGCAAACATAGCTAGTCACGGAGCTGATAATAAGAATAATAATAATAATATTGGTATGGTCATAGCTCTAATACAGATCAGTGGCCAGTAAATTTGAGATTGTATAGCCTCTACAAAAAATTTGTGTTTTCTGCTTGGTTCACTGTACAGTTTCATGCATCATAATTTGCACCTTTACTGTCACCTTTCGTGTAGTTCTAGCAGAAAACCCAAGCACTCCCTTAAGCTACCATGTTATAGAGCATTCTATAAAGCTGTGATTTGTACATATGTCTAGAGCTAGTAGATAGATGATGTGTGGCAGATGGCACACAAGCACATAGCACAGTTTTGGAATTTGTAGGATCAATAAAATCTGTTGGACTCTGCGCATGGTTTCTTTTGTGTACATCTTTGCATGAAGCACTTCAATTATTAATCTTAAAAGTTAACTTTGCAAATCAGCACTAAAATGCAGGACAAGGGTACGTGGACTGCTGATGGCCCTTGTATGTATATGAGGTTTTGCAATCCAAGGTTCACAGCCTAGTGTCTTTCATGTAGGTTAAATTCACTTAAATACTGAGCAGAACTTAACAAAAATATGTAAGTAATAAATATATATCCATGAAATTAGACTTATTGTCAAGCCTGCAGATGATACAAAGTCAGCTTCTGCTTTCAAATGAAGAGTCAGTTGTTATCTCCCAGAGCAAACCGGCATTTTTAAAATTTTAAAATAGGCATTCAATCAGCCACACAATTGCTGCTGAAAAAGGCCACTTAAGTGCAAGCAAATGATGACTGATGAAGCTCCTTGAACTACCGAAAGACACATGCTAATAAAGGAACATTAATAACATATCATTATTTGTTCATTTTTATGTATTCAGGTACATAAATAATTAAGAGAAAAACTGCAGCTCCTTTTCTGTCAGAACCATACATAATACAATACATAATACTATACATAATGCAACACAATTCAGCAATTCACCCCACATGCGTAATGGTATAACCAGTTACATACATTGACTTGAAAAGCATAATCTTGCTTAGCATTTCAGCTCTTAGTCACTTCTGTCATCCTTAACACCTTTATAAATTAATTTCATCATCTTTCACAAAGTTTAATTAAACCAGACTGTAGATAGTCTGGTTCCAGAATCTAGCAAAGTTCTGCTTAAAAGCTTTATTTCTCCTTTGAATTGAGTAGTTCTCACCAGAAATGTGACAGCCTTGAAAGGTAAACTCCAGGTCACTCAGAATGACAGATGTTATACTTTGAACAGCATCTGACAATGCTCAAACAGTAAATGCAGGTTACAACTATAAGCTGAAATTTTCTTTTATGCAGATAAGCTATTCAATATATAGGCTGCTGTATTATATAACAGCCTTTGTTTCCAAATTTATTCACACTGATATACCTTCAGACAATCATAAGTTCAACCCTGACTTGAGAGTGGAGTTCACAGAAACAAAATCCCCACCCAAAGTAAACTCTCACAGTCTCCTGGCACTAAAACCTAGTCTTCACTGATTTTACTCTCAGTTAATGACCAGCACTAATGAACTACTTGAAACTCTAGGTTGAAACTCAAATGACATGCTATGTTCACAAGGACAACACAGTAAGACGTCCAAACATATTTCACAGCCCGATAGATTCAGACAAATACTTTCCAAGCTAAACCCAAGTTTTAATAGATGCCCCATTCTTTACTAGCACATTTGATGGCACAGCTTGACACCAAGTGGTTGCAACCATCATATTTCACTGTATCACATTGCCTTTTCCAACAGTCCTGGACTACTTATAAAACATGAAGAAAAGATGGAGCTGTGTAAAAATGCAACTTGAAATATCTGTAGGTAAAATGACTATAACTATATACTATTCCATAACTTCTCAGTGAGAGAAAAGCATCATGAGTTTCTTAGCCAACAAGGGGACCCTGACCAGACCCAGGAAAAAAAAAAAAAATCATTATTTCACAATGATACCAAAAAGAAACTGATAGATCCAAGAAATATTAATGAAAGCTGCTGATCATCAGCCATCACAGCACCTCTCTCTGCTGCGCTATATCTGTCTGGAGGGAAGGAACTGAAAAGTAGATGCAAGTAAGGTGAAAAAGAGAATGTAGGTAGACTGACAAGAAAAAAGATTCAAAAAAAGAAAGCTTAGGATAAAAATCAAACATGAGGCACATAGGAGGAGGTTAGGAAAGACAAAAAAAAAACAATCCAAATTTCATAGCTAGAACCTTGGTCAGGAATTACTGCTGGGGACTGCACTGAAGCTGAGAAAAGGAGTGGGAGGGCTAAGGAATGTGGGGTGACTGGAGGGGCCTGGCTAGAATTAAATCCATTTAGAAATCTGTCTGATGAGTGCATACTAACTCCTCCACTTGAAATATTACAAAATCAATCACACACGCATTAAAAAAAATAACATTTTTGATAATTTATTTGTGGGGATTGCTCTTTTAGGATAGTATATATGTTAATCAAATTACTCTAAAGTACTCCAAGAAACTCCATGAAACTTCTAGCCAAAATTTAAAAATATATGTGTATATGTATTAACACAAAATTATGTGGTGGGTTGGCCCTGGCTAGCAGCCAAAATCCCATCCAGCCGCTTGCTCACTTGCCGCTCCCTCAGTAGGACAGGGCGAGAAAATAGAAAGAACAGGAGCAAGAAATCTTGTGGGTCAAGATAAAGACAGGGACATCCCTTACCAATTACCATCACAGGAAAAACAGACTCAGCTTGGGGAAAATTAATTCATTGCCAGTTAAGACATATATATTTAATTACTGATTCAGGTATTGGGAAACAAAAACAAACAAGAAACCCCAACATTAAAACATCTGGGGAAAACACACTTAGGGAAAACACCTTTCCTCCCCCCATTCCCCTGCTCAACTTCACCCCAAACTCCTCTCCTCCCCCCTTGTTATTGCTGCAGGTTACGCTCAGTCCCTTCAGTGAGGCATCATGCAACACAAGGAGTGGCAGGGTTGGGGGTGTTATGGCCAGTACACAGTGGTTTCCCTCTGCCACTCCTTCCTCCTCACCCTTTTCCTCGCTCCAGCATGGGACCTCCAGGAGCTGTAGTCCTTCAGCAGTATCTGCTCTACGCCTCCTCCTCCTCTGACCTTGGTGTTCTCTCTGCTGTTTCACACTCTTTTTTCTCCCTCCTCTGCCTGTCCAGCATTTTCTCCCCTTTCTTAAATATGTTTTCCCAGAGGCTCCACCACCTTGGCTGAGGGGCTCAGCTGTGCCCTGCGGTGGGTCGGTTGGAGCCGGCTGGAATTGTCTGTGTCCGGCATGCAGCAGCCCTGACCTCTCCTCACAGAGGCTGTCCCACAGTCCCCACTGCCAGCATCTGGCCATGGATGCCCAGTGCCAATTCAGAAATATGAGTGGTACGTTACATGAATATATAATACATGTTGATGCATGTTGTATATATTTGTGTCCACAGAAATGTAACACTCTAAATAAACAAAATCATGTCAAATGATACTGGTCAAAAAACTGCCAGAAAAAGGCAAAAAGAGCTGAAAAATCCTGTCTTCAATGCATTTTAATCATTTTTTTTTTCTGGTGCTTGTACTCTTTATAGTCAGTAGGTGTTTAAAAAGACTGTCAGATACACAAATACCCTCTGAAATGTCACTGAAATCCAGCATAAGTTAATGGGACACTGCAGATGTGATTGCCGCATGCCTGATGTTTTGAAGGATTTAGAACTTGGTTTCTTTTTTTAGTCTCTTAACAGTATTAGATTCCAGCATGAGCTAAAAATATTATGTAGGTAGTCATGATGTCACTTCTTTTGTATTCCTTGTAGAGCTGAAGTGTGCAGCTGGAACTGTATAAAGGCTGAGGAATTACTGTGTCATTCGAAGTCAAAATTATTATGCTTGAACTGCTGCAACTGTAGGTTCTCACAGGACTACTGGCCTCCAGGCTTATGGAAGATAAACATACTGCTGCTAGCCAGGAGAGATTAGTAAACATATTGCTTGTGCTTCTGGAAAACCGTCACTGGGTACTCTCCCAAAAGAACAAGTTCTGGTCTGTATTTTAAGTAGCAGCTGCTCAGCGTGCTAAAATATCCTGCACAGATTTATTCTGTTTTGCTTTCCACAGAGTTCTTTTAATCTCAGTTACACACAAGTGTGGGACAGAAGTGGAAATCTGACATTAAACTGAGTGGTTCCTGGCATTTTCCAGAGCAGAGAAGAACAGCCCTGGAAGAATTAGGTGATATTTAAGCAATAAAAGTGTGTTGCTTGCTTTGTCTCTTCTCTCATATCCATACACACACATATGCTTTCTCACTCTCTCCCATTGAAAACACACAGATGCATACACACACACAAACCTCCTACCAGTGCTTCATTGGGACTTAAGTATTTGTCAGAAAATCACAGAGCCACTGCAGCTGAAAAGGACATCTGGAGATTGTCTAGTCCAACCCCCCTGGTCAAAGCAGGGTCACCAAGAGCAACTTGCTCAGGGCTGCATTCAGTCAGGTTTTTAGTATCACCAAGGGTGGAGTCTCCATAGCCTCTCCAGCAACCATGGAGCTCACATGCTCCAAGCCCTTCATCATGTTCGTGACTCTTCACTAGACTTGCTCCATTATGTCCGTGTCCCTCTTCTACAGGGGAGCCCAGCACTGTAGCTAGTGGTCCAGCTGTGACCTCCCTGGTGCTAAAGAGAGGGGAAGGATCACACCATCAACTTGCTGGTAACATTCCTCCTAATGCAACCCAGGATACTGTTAATCAACTTTGCCTCTGGTGCACATTGCTCACTCAAATTCAACTTCTTGTCCACCAGAACCCCCAGATCCTTCCCTGTTTTCCAGACAGTCAGCCCCCATCCTGTACCAATGTATGCAGTTATTCCTTCCCAGATGCAGGACTTGTTTTTTCTCTTTGTTGAACTTCATGAGACTCCTGTTCGCCCATTTGTCCAGCCTGCTCTGGTGTATCAACCACTCCTCCTGAGTTTGTGGTCTGCAAACTTGCTGAGGATGCACTCTATCCCATCATCCAGGTCATTAATGAAGATGTTAGTCAGTATTGGCATTATTATCAACCCCTTGGGTGCACCACTAATGACTGGCCTCCAACTAAACTGTGTTCTGCTGATCACAACCCTTCAAGCTGAGGAATTCAGCCACTTTTCAGTCCACCTTGATGTGTGCTTATCTAGCCTGTACTTCATAAGCTTGTCTATGAGGACATTATGGGAAACAGTGTTGATAGCCCTGCCAAGGTCGAGACAAAAAAACAGCCACTGCTCTCCCCTGATCCACCAAGCCAATCATCTTCTTGTAAAAGGATAACAGACTGGTTAAGTAGTTTTTGCCCTTCGTAGATCTATGCTGACTATTCCCAGTCACCTTCTTGTCTTAAACATCTTTGGAAACAGCTTCCAGCAAGATTTGCTCCAACACCTTCCCAGGGAGCAAGGTGAAGCTGACTGGCCTGTAGTTCCCCAGATCCTCCTTCTTGCCCTTCCTGAAGATAGAAGAGATATTTGCTGCCTTCGAGTCCTCAGGAAACCACCACAAACTTTCAAAGATAATTCAGAGTGCCCCACAATGACATTGTCAGCTCTCTCAACACTCATGGATGCATCTCATCAGCACCAAAAAAGGCCTCTTCTACTTCTTTCTGGATCAAGTGGTCTCTAGCAGACACCCACACCAACTTCCAATATGCAAACATTCCTTTTTTAGAAGCCATCATACCTTTTATGTTGAATCATTTCCACCGAAACTGCCAGAACAAAAGGAGAAGCTTTGGGCTTAACCCATTAAAGACAGAAGAATGACACCTTCTGGCTTCACTGTACTTTGATTGATGTGCTGAAGAAATGCACTAATTGACATATACAACGTACAATCAATATACTAACAGAGGGTGCTAATTAAATGTGCAGATATGACAGTAGTATGTATCCTGTTAGATGCTTTCTAAATCAGAATGGTGTTGGAATCCCTCCTATTTGTCTCCAGAGGACAGCAATAGGGTCTTAAAAGACATTTTCTGAAAAGATTTTTGGAACAGCATTCATATGACTAAGCCGCTTGCTAGACAGCTGCACATCGCCACATAAAAAGCATGAAAACTGAAAATAGTCCAACGTAGCTACACTTTTGCTCATGAAGCAAAACAATTAAGAGCAGACAGTGATAGACATGGAAATAGTCACTCTGTAGCAGCCACCAGCTGTTATACAGAAGAAACAGGGATGATGATGTTACCTGGACTAGCTTTGGGGTTTGCAGCCAGTTTCCTGCCATGGGCAAGGCAGGAGCTGGATCCAGGCTGTGACCTAAGGTCCCATTCTGGTTCTTGCCTTGCTCTTAGACTTACACAGTCATGCACTTGCTGGGCTTCAGGTTATAATCTCACTGAAAGATTTGAAGAATATAACTAAAATCATCCATTCAGAAGGATAGAAAGAAAACAGTCACTTCTCACTCAAAATTTTTTCCCCTGCTTTCCTCTGTTTGTATTTGACATTTTGTAATATATCCCTATGGTTGAACAGACTAGGAAAAAGCCTCTGCTGTATTTGACAAGTACCTTTTCAGTGGGGCTAAAATGAAATGTGATTTACCTTTATTTTCTGCTCATCTCTCACACAGACTATGGCCTGTATAGGTTTTAAGGAAAAAATAAATAATGGCAGAGAATGGTGAAGTGTGCTTTGTTACAGAAGGAAAAAAATTCCACTACATTTAGGAAGGTGCGTTCGAGAAATGTGTTGGCAGTGCTGTGTGTGTGAGAAGGCTGGTGACCATGAGTGGAGAGAAGAAACAAAGATGGAAAATCATAGCAAGTGTAGGAGATATGACCAATCTTATAAGAACTTAAAAATCAAAGGATGCAGTTTAGGATGGGACTTCAGGATATAAGGAATGATCAGTTGCCTATTTTTACTCAAGAAATTTTCACCTATAACATTCATCTGCTGAAGATAAAATGTTAGAATGTGGGAAGGAGAAACTGAGAAAAGACAGAATTGAGGATAAAGATGAGGAAAGTTGAAATAATGTAGGTAATGTATAAGATTTCACACTTCCTCATAGTAGTTATACAGGAAAAGAAAACAAAAAGGTAAAAGCCAAAATTACACCATACCAGCAAAGAAACATTTTGAGTTGAGAAAGAAAACACTTGAGATGAGGAGGCATCTGAAAATGCTCCTCTCATTAAAGAAAAATTGAAGAGCTATTTCATCAAAGTAAATTTGTGAGAGCTGGAGATGAAGGGGTTAAACATAAAGCTACACAGAAGTTACTACAAGATTTAAAGTATAAACCCATCCTTTTGACCTGAAAAGACAAAATAGCTAGAGGGTAAGAGAAAGAAAATCGTGCCATCCTAATTTCATGGATGACCAGGAAAGATCAGATAGAGAGAAACAAGTTCTTTGAGAAATTTACCCTGCAGGTTATGTTTCAGTGAGGATCTTAATAGAGACAAAAATCATCTGAGAGAGTGCAGAGAACAATGGTTTTCCATTGTTTTCAGAAATAGAAACCATGTCTATACATGACCTATCATATGCATTGGGCAACAGCTCCTAGTTCTTCAGCTTCTTAGTCTAAAAAGATCTTTGACACTTTCTTTACATAAATAACCTGAAAAATATGCAAATAACCACCAACTTCTATGAGTTGATGCACTCAAATAACAGGAGATTCCATTAATGTCAAAAGGCTGAATTGTATTAGAGGTTCATGAGTAGTAACCAAGAATCACTACCTGAGAAACAGAATCATTAACAGCACGGCACAGACCACTTTTTCTTTCTGCAAAAGTATAACTTCCTCTAAAATCATTCCACATATCTTTTACTTTTCTGACAGCAGTCTAAGTTACTTGCACCTGACACTTTCACGTACACAGATAAAAATCACAGAGAGCACTAACAAAAGCATAGATTCAATTTCTTGAAAGCCAGTCATACATTTCTGTTGAATTTTTAGCACTATATCTTCAGGAAGAGCCCTGGATTGGCACTCCTTTAAATGGGCATTGATACATTAGTGCATAGAGAAATACAGATTTTTGTGAAACATTTATATGTATTTTCATTTTCTATTGAAATGGAATATATTTATTGTCAAATATTTTATTTGAAAATATTCCAAAGGGAACTTTACAGATATATTTTGGTAGCTCAAGTACAAATAAGCTCTGTGAAAGAGTCGTCTTTGCTCCTTCTTCCAAGTCTGGTAGCTGGGGAGTTAATAGTCCTGGAAAAACAAGCTCCATTATGCCAAAGTGTATAACACTCTCGTAGCAAAACTGACTTTTTATGTCAGAAGTGTTAGGAAAATGGCATGGTCTCAAACATTACTCACGGCACCAGTAAATTACTGAAATAAACTCTGTCATCTGCTATCCTAAGCCTCCAGTTCACCGTCATTTGGGGCGTGGAAATTATCATCATACAGTATCCTAAAAGCACTAATTTTATAAGAAAACTTGGGTTAGGTTTTCTTATTTACGTGCTGTAAAGATGTGATGGCATACAACTACAGCAGATGGATGTGTTGCATTACACAGCTAGTGGACTCTTGGAAGTTCAAAGTACAAATTTATTTAAAAGAGGAATAAAATGGAAAGGAATGCAATATGTAACATTAAGGCTCAGTTCCCACAACAAACAGCTCGGAGAAAAAAAAAAAAGCTAAATTAGGTATAGAATTATTTGGCCTCAGCAGTTATGATCCATAAGTAATTTGGTTTACAAGTCTCCTTCATCTCCTCATAGCAAATATAATTCAATTGTGCATATCTTCAACATCAACACAATTAAATTGGTGTTAGGGGAAGAAAACAGGCCTTTTTCCTCCTTTAAGGTTCATATGCATAATCCTAGACATAGGAATAATTGAAGAATTATAATTCCAAGGATTTCTCAGCAGAGTTAAAGATTATCTCAGAGGTACAAAAAGCTCAAAAAGCTGATGTGTTGGGCACTTTATTTACACCAACCTTTGAGAGCAAATATTTATCTTGAAGCCTAATGCTATTTTTTGTCCCTAAAGATTTACTCTGTGTGTTATACAGACAGCCTGAACTTGTTGTCAGATTTGCAGTGAATGCTCCAAGGAACCCAGAACAAACTTTATGGGGGAAGAAAAGAAACCCAAACACAAAAATCCCCCCAAGATCTGGTAATATGTATATTATCTTGGACTTTTAACTAGTCTCCCAGTTTTCTTCCCCAGCATGTACCACAATGAAGAAAAGGACATTGTTGTGGTTTAACCCCAGCTGGCAACTAAGCGCCACACAGCCGCTCGCTCACTCCCCCCTGGTGGGATGAGGGAGAGAATCAGAAGAGTGAAAGAGAGAAAACTCATGGGCTGAGATAAAGACAGTTTAATAGGC
>NW_008796110.1:5881238-5893443 GCF_000699145.1 Aptenodytes forsteri
ACAAATCCAAAACACAGCCCCATACTAGCTACTATGAAGAAAATTAACTCTATCTCAGCCAAAACCAGCACAGACATTTATATGCATTTCTTGGTATTTTTGTTTTCCTTCAGCTTTTCTTGTGTCAGAGGGCATTCTCCTCTTTGAAAAAAATCAATACAACATAACACATTTTAGCTCATCGGTATCAGCGGTCTGATCAACAAAGAGAGAAAAAAACAGAAAGAAAATGTGGTATAACTTCAGGGTCTATTCCTACCAGGTGCTTTGCAAGCTAAGAAAAAAACTTCATTTTTTAACTTCCCAGATTCAAGCTTTCATTAGGTTCTGAGTAGAGTGGAGGATACTGAACTCCTGTGATCCAAAAGTATCATTTAAATATATGTAAAAATAATTCAACACCCAGAAGTTTATATCCCTGCTGTTCAGTCATTTTTCCTTTTTAGGAAGCACAATTCTTTTTGCTTTGTTACAATTTGTTAGGCTGCTGCAATTTCATCCTTTAGAGAAGAAAAAAAAATCTTTTGATAATTGAAGCAAAAGTCAGGAAGATACAAAATGAACAATAATTCCTAGGAGAAAATGTGCATTTCAATACTTAGCTTTAATAGTATGATTGCAAAGACTGAATTGGCCCATTAAATTTAATTCATCATTGCAAACCTTTCATTCTGAACATCCATTGCTACTACCCGGGCCCCTCCTTCAGCACCCATATCTATGTAATTCATTCTGCCTTACTTCTAAGAACAAGAACAAAGTTAAAATTTTAAATTCATATTGTAGCTGAGTATGAATCTTCCTTGACATTGAATATTTTGCACTTGCCATTAACATTCTGTTTCTAAAATAAAAGGCTATTATATTATCTGCATCAAAATAAAGTTTTTCTTATTTTGCATGCTTCCTGGGTCTTTAAACAAATCCAATAGATGTTTGGACATTACATTTTTTATTATATATTTCATGCATCATTAGTTTGAAAAGCTGTTTTAATTATAATACTTATTATGCCGAAATGGAGTTGTTTTAGCCTGTTAGGAAAGAGGGCTGTTGTGTAATTACCAATACATAACTGAACTTTTCCTTGAACCATGCAATTCCTGCACTCTAATTAGGTCTCCATATCTCATTTACATAATTTTTTAATACTCTAATGGAACGGAATTTGCTGTCCTCAGGACCGGTGAACAGTTCATTAGCAGTAGTAGAGGAATTCATGGTGAAGATAGCTCTCACTAGCCCTTCCGCTGCATCCAAACTAGTTCATTCCGTTGAACATGAAGTTTCAGTTCTCACTGGCCTCTTGCCTCTGAATATTCGAGCTGCTTATCAATAATACAGTTACCACCTCAGCTTCTCACATCATTTACAATGTCAGTAAGAAATATTCTAGTGCTCAGCTGAAAGAGATTTGGAAAAGTGTGGTGAGTGAAGGATGTTTGGTGGGCTACTTTTAGTTCATTCGCACATTGACATATTCTTTCCCAAAGCTTTCTCTTATCTATGTCCTTATATTGAATTCCTTACCACAGTATCTCAGGGTTTCTGTTTCTGTGGGCATTATTAAAAATGAGAGAAGTCCTGATCTAGCCAATCCTAACCTGCAGTCACAGGAAGCGATATCTGCACCCTGTCCCCTTGCCTAGAAAGAGAAGATCCTGAGGGCAGAATTAAGCAGGAGAGATGTGGTGGGCATTTTAAGCAGCATGTTTTAGCCTGAATGAACCTCCAGGGTTTCTTCATCCAGTCTTTCCGGTCCAGTTAAGGACTGCCCCATTCTTTCAGCACCTGGCAGATTTCTTGATTCCCTTTTATTACCTGAAATTGGGATAGTTGTCAGCAGTCTGCAGGTGAAGGTTCCTGTACCGTTTAGATCCCAATTATCATTTTCCTGGAACATAGAAACAAATCATCAAAGCTGTTAAACCCTTCACTCTGATACCTCATTTTGTTATCTGTCTACTAGTTATCTATTACTTGCAGAAGGAAATTGTGTTTACAAAGACCTGAATCACACCTTTTGCTCATTAGAATGTCATGTTTAGAGATGTTTAGGGAAGTTCAAATTATTCTTTGCTAAACTCTCTCCACTAGAGCAAAACTTCAAATATCTGTCCCAAACTGTTATCTGGCCTTCCCATTACACTGTAACTACCTTAATACTTCTAGATTTCTTAGGAAGAGACCTTTTACAATGCATTTCTCTTTCCGTTTAGTTTTGATTTATAATACATGTGCCATATGTGTGCTGTGTGTTTTATTCCAGTTTTAAAGTCTTGTATATATTAAGATTACATGGAACTCTAATATGGACATTGATATAGAAATCAGTCATTTTCCTCTAATTTAAGAAGGTTTTTCCTTCTGATTAATATATAGTAATTTAATCTCATTAATATATGCTTACTAAATATAGCTGCTTAAAACTTATTAAAGTGGGCTTCTGAAGTTGTGAAGTAGTTGGTGGGCTTTTTTTTATTTGCCCATAATAACAATACATTCCCTATTACCTGAGGTTTCAAATGTATAATGGCCTCAAGTAAATTTGTGTAACCCCATTAAAATCCTTGACACCTATGGAATCATACCTTCTCTCTAACAGGTGAAAAATATATGTTTTTGTCTTACGACACTGCGGACACTCTTCATGCAATGCTGTTGAAGAGGACTGATTATGTATATGAATATGATAACATTATTGAAATGTTGGATGCTTAGTTTTTTTATGGAGTCTTATACTGCTTTATTTCAGTACTTTACTATTTTACAGTGATGGTGATGAGCATTATTACCACTTTTTAATATTGTGCTATATTTTTAATATACTTAAACACTACATATATTCATGGAGAGCACCATTGCAACTGAAGTCAATGAGGACATCCTTGTTAATCTCAGTGATCTGGGGTCACACCTGGACAGAATTACATTTTCATATATGTGTTTTCCAAACTGAAGAGAGACTTCCTCTCAATGGTCTCAGTTCACAGCTCCTAAGCACAATAATTTGCAAAGAATGGCTGTTACACTTATGGAAGGAAATTAAACTAGTTATTACCTCTGGTAAGTACTTTCTATTTCACATAGCTTCAGAAATGTAGCATCCATTAAAATTTTTTATTATGAATCTGCTAATTAACTACTTTGCAGCTATTGTTTACAATTTATTCATCATGAATTTGATGCAAATTTGCCTTTATTTCTATTAATACTCCTTGATGGTAAGGCAGGTGTATTGTCTGCATATATCTGACCAAATTAAAATCTAAATGGCTCCTTTATGTCCTAGCATTTTAGTTGTTTGGCAGAGCAGACTATTTTTACACAGATTTCAAATGGGGAAAAAAATCACTTTCTTTTAAGGGCATGAAAATTGAAGGAAGAGAATGCATTCTGAGACATTCAACCATACAGAGGCTTTGTGAAATTCTTGAAAACCTGTTATTATCTGCAAGCAGAAAAAACACTGCACTGTATTAAAAATATTGTTAAATTAAAATTATTTCATTTCAATTATTTAATTATTTGAACGTCCTTAAGCTTTTCACATCTATAGAGAGTTTTCCAGCAGTGGGCAATCACTGGAAAAACAGCTTCTTTAAGCCTTTTGATGGTAGGTGTTTGCATGCTGGAGAAAATTCTTCGTATAAATGACAGAGGAAAAAAGAGACTCAGTCAGAGAAAAGAAGATAAAGAGTAAAGCGCATAACACTGAGAAGAAATCTGTAAACAGCTATGCAAAAATAGCTTGTGTAGTTACATCAGCTAGGGTATAATTTTGAAAACTGGCAATCTTCAATCACCAGAAGAAAAATTACTTAGAAACAGATTGTGAAAGCTTGGAAAGAACATCTTGGGCAATTGAAACCAGTTCCCTGCAGCCAAGTCATACAATCCCCTTCATAATTTCATTAAGTTCCCTCCTTAAACCAGTTAAACATAAAACTGTGTTAACAACAGAGTGCTCAGAAACTTTACTTTTCAGCTTACTAGCAACCTTATTCTGATTTTCAACATTTGTCATCAGTTCTCACACATTTTCCACAGCCAACATTTTTCTTTTTCATAAGCAGATGGTCTCCCTCCTCGGTGTTTACCCAGGTGATGATTTATCAGGGAAGATTATGGGAACGTTAGCTTTCCATTAGCTCCTGTCTCCAGGATACTGCTTCTCATCTCCCTAATCCCATATGCCAGGTTTACAAGCCAGGAAGAAGTTGTGGTGCTGACATGCAGGGAACTCTCTCATCAAGGGAACTCTCTCATCAAAGGAGGGAGGAGATGGGGCTTAGTATCTCCTCTGCTCATGCCTCCTCCTTCCACCTCCCCATAGCACATGACTTGTGTGAAAGGAGACCTCACTGGTATTCACAAGTGGCCACCTACCTGATTTATACTTTTGTTTTACCTGTAGAGAAGAACAATGTCCTCTAAGAGCCTTCACTAGGCTAAGCAGGCCAAGCTCTTTCAACCTGCTCGCACAAGAGCCTCTCCATTCTTCATCACCCTATTTGTTCTCCAAAGGGAGACTCATCAGTACCTGATACCATACTTTTAATACTGTCCTAACATGTTCTGGGTATAGGAAGGACCCATCTTATTCCATCAAAATATCATCACAGTGAGGGTGCCTCTTTGTACTATCCCACCCAAAGGTAGACACCGAGCATGGCCAATAATGTATTTCACACAATGAAAAGAACTCCTCGACTTCAGTGGTCTTCAAATCAGGCTCATTGCCCAGTAAGTAATATTTTTAAAAGTGTAAGTTGTTTCAGTTGTTTAACATTTCCTATGACAAGGGTAACCCTGGATAAGCATTCATTATTTAAATAGCATGTGAACAATAAAAAACATCTTTCTTGTTTTCATAATCATGTACATATCAGCCACAGCCTAATTGCTAAGACAGAACAACACTCCTAATTATACCCATTGTTAATTTTTGCTTTTGGATGGAGTATGAAGTAGCTTTGTATGTTTATAAATCTCTGGATTCAGGTGACCTTCAAATTTCTGCAGGCTGATCTCACATTAGTCCTTTGAATGACCTGTATCTTTAATTTGGCATGAAAATACTGCAAGCTACATAGTGAAACTAATGAGGCTGCCGCAACTGTGCAGGGCAATAATCAACAGCTACTTTATTGCTGGAGAGTGTATTAAGTCTATGCATGATGTGAACTGAGAAAAGCTTTTTGTTTCAGAAAACAATATCTGATGTGTCTTCACACATTTTCACAGAAAATAAATAACATTACAAGCAGACATGTTGAATGGAAAGGGGCAAGGATCATAAGTTATTTTGATCTAGACTTGACAAATCAAGAAAAAAAATTCTGCACAATGAGTGCAAAGAGAAATTCAGAGCTGAAGTATAATCCACAGTAACAAGCAGCAACAGAAAAACAGCAACCAATCATCTGTGTGGTGGCTTTTCATCACTGGTAAGGTTGAGCTAGAGCCTTTCTCCCATGCTGCGATCCCATGCACTGGAAACAACTGTCTGTCCTGATGCACCCATAGACAGGCACAGGAAAAATGTGCTGCAGTGTGATGGAGAAGCCAGAGTACTGCTAGAGGACACACTCAGATGCATCTTCAGGGTCTATCTGTGTACTGGGTGACGGTACCCAGGTGTTGACAGCGGTGGCCTCTGTGAGACGAGGCCAGCGGCTTCCCTGGGCTGGACACAGCAGTTCCAGCTGACTCCAGTGGGGAACCCACGCTGGAGCAGAGGAAAAGTGTGAGAACAAAGGAATGGCAGAGAGAAGCTGCTGTGTACTGAACACCCACAGCCCCCACCCCTCCTGCGACACTCATGAGAGGAGAGGAGTGAAGAGAGTGTGGGAGTGGACTTGAGACTGGGAGAGGGAGGAGGAGAAGTGTTGGTTTAATGTTTGACTTTGTTTCTTACTACCTAAACCTACTTTAATTGGCAATAAATTAATTTTCCCCAATTTGAGTCGGTTTTGCCCACGACAGTAATTATTAAGCAATCTCCCTGTCTTTATCTCAACCCATCAACTTTCTCATCCTATTTTCTCCCCCTTTCCTGCTGAGGAGGGGGAGTGAGTGAGTGGTTGGCTGGGTGTTTTGTCTGTCAGCCAAGGCTGACCCACCACACTCCATCACCCAAGTACATCTTGCATTCAGACCTGCCTTTTTTGAGTGACCAGCGGTAGCGATCCGAACCGTTGTACACTACGGGGTTTGTGATCCACATAACAGTTAATCTGAGTAGGTGCAGGCCTGCCCTGTGCTCTGCTGTCCTGCACATACAGTTGTGCCTTCAGGCCTGTGCTGTGCTGCACAAATCCCTTGGCCACAGGATAAACTCAGAAGGCTGACTGTAACGGAGGAGCCTGTAGACAGCTCTCACTTGGCACCAGCGATGACACCAACTGTGAGTCCTTGACTATATCTAAAAGTGAAGCAAGATATTCTCATGCAAACATGCTCTTGCTTGACAGTAAAAATGATGAATAGAGCTGTTTTCTACTAAGAAAATCCTATTAGAGCTCTAAATGCTGGCGAACCTCTCCACAGACGGGATCTGCACTGCGTGCCATGCCCTGATGGGAGGCCTGTCTGATGCTGCTCACGTTGGGATTCCCAGCATCTGAAGATACGTAAGATTATCTATCCTTTTTTTCTATCTTGCGTTAGCTCTATTAAGTGGTATTTGAGAGAATATTGTTGTGGTGGGTTAGCCTTGGCTATCAGCTAAATGCTCACACAGCTGCTTACTCACTCTCTTCCTAGCAGGATGGGGGAGAAAATAGAAAGAATAGGAGCAAGAAAGTTCATGGGTTGAGGAAAGACAGGGAGATCACTTACCAATTACCGTCACAGGAAAAAAAGACTCAGCTTGGGAAAATTAATTTATTGCCAGTTAAAATGAAAATGTAATTACTAATTCAAGTAGTGAGAAACAAAACCACAAATATTAAACCAACACCTTTCCTCCCCCTTTTTCCAGACCTAACTTCACTCCCGACTCCTCTCCCCACCCCAAGCAGCACCGGGAGGCTGGGGATGCAGTTTATGGTCAGTATGCAGCGGTTTCCCTCTGCTGCTCCTCCCTCCTCACACTTTCCCTCTGCTCTCCGTGGTCTCTTCCACAGGCTGCAGGGAATCTCTGATCCGATGCCTGGAGCACCTCCTCCCCTCCTCCTCCTTTGACCTTGGTGTTCCCTCTGCTGTTTCACACTCTTTTTTCTCCCTCCTCTGCCTGTCCAGCATTTTCCCCCCTTTCTTAAATCTGTTTCCCTGAGGCACCACCACCATTGTGGCCGAGGGGCTCAGCTGTGCCCTGCGTTGGGTCAGTCGGGGCCGGCTGGAACCGGCTGTGTCCGGTACGGGGCAGCCCTGGCCTCTCCTCAAGAGGCTGCCCTGCAGCCCCTGCTGCCAGCACCTGGGCACCGACACCCAACTCAGCCTTAGAGAGTCTGAGTGCCTTTCTCACAAGTATCATAACGAACACTTGTACCCATGCATTACACCCCCACACCTGTATGCACCTCATTAGATGCTTCTATTTTCTACACTGTCTTTTGGACCAGCATATGAAGCCTCATGTGAAGCGTTGGGCCTCCTGGGGGAGAAAGAGAGGGGTTAGGATCTACTTACAATGATAAAGATGCATTCATTTTATTTGTACAGAATTTAAAAGGAAATTTCTGTCAATCATAACAACATTTCACCTATCAAACTGTTTGGTAACTACTACTAGTTGATACCAGCAGACTTTAAACATAACCTTATGTAAATATGCTCTAGTTATTGTAGCTTTAGCTATTGTGCAGAGCGTTCACGAGGTCAAGGATGGAATTTGTAACAGGAACTTAGAATAACAACCACAAGGACTTGAGCAATTAAGGATGTATAGAATGCTTACAAAGCCTTTGGAAAAATAACATCCGTAGTGGCATCCTGAAGTTAACTGCGCCTTGGCATGAGTAGGGCGCACCTACCCAAACGACCACCAATGACCACTCGGGACTCCCGCGCATGCTTAGTATAGTTTTGTAATATTAGCAATATGTAAATGTAGTAGATAAGAAGGGTCAACGTGATGTATATGCCATACTAATGAATTATGCAAACTTGAGCGTATAAATATGCTAAGTTTTCTGTTTAACCTTACACTCGATTTGGGGAACTTCCCCTGAGTGTCTGATTCTGCGCACTATTGAATAAAGCAATGTCTCCTTCCTAAACATAGTGTTTTCTCTGCGTTTCGGGAGTTAGAGTAAAACGATAACATAGTAAGCAAAGAAAAGCTTGCATTGACTTGTGTTGCTATTATGTGGATTATTTACACTATTCAACAGTTGTGTATCAACAAAGATGTAATTATGGCTCAGAATTGACTACTCATCTACGCATCTGCCTCAGCTCTACTCTAAAGGCAACATGGACTTGCAACCCTTTGAATGGCTCAGGACGCTGTTCTCTCTCTACACTGTACAATACAATATGAAATTAAAACACAACTGAAGCAGAGATATATTAATAACTAATTACTTGATTCAGGCACCAAACAAATTTAGTCAATAAAACCAGAAAAAGTACATTCACTTTGATATAAAATTAAATTCTTTTACTTTTTCAGGAAAAATTAAACACTAAAAACGATGTCATGTTAAATATGTGCTTATCTTTATGAATATTTTATTCTCATTTATTACAAACTCAGATGAATTTCATAATAAAGCATTGTTCAAAACTGAAAATTGTTTAGCTGGCAGTTCCCAGTGAGCTAAGTGGGAAGTCAGATGCCTCCTCCTGAATTAATATTTTTATGGCTAATCAAAAAACATCTATATACACACAGAGGAACCAGTCAAGATGCTAAGAATGGTGTGAATATAAACATATTAGGCTTTTCTTTCTTCATGATGGTAAGCCCAAAGAGGTAAAAAGAGTGGCTCCAGTGCCTTCATTTGCTGGTATTTTACCAAAATAGTTTTGTTCAGTAATATTATAGTTAGCACATTATATCTGGCAGCTAGAAATATACTTTGATTCATTACTGTTATTTGACTCATCAGTCAAAACTGTCAAGATTAATCTTTCTTCTTTCACAGGGCAGGAAAATGAAATGCTAGAAGTCTAAGTTCTTGTTATAAAAGTGTTGGTATATGAATTACCTTAGTGTTATATGCTAGCAGTTGAGGTAATGCATCTGGTAATGTCCAGATACATGAAATTATCCACATGGATTATCATAGGGCTGAATAAGTTGTTGGATCCTTACTGTCCACAGAAGCTGTTAACTGACCATTTCATTCACTGGAACATCTAGGTGCTATTCTACAAACGTTGTTTTTCCCCTGTCCTACTCCGTTTTTCCGACAAACACTTTGTTCCTGTCCATGCAAGCAACGTGCAATAACCAAGCGTTGAAGGCAGGAAGCAACTAATTAGGAACATGTAGGCACAGCTTCATCAGCTTTAGCACCTGCACCCAGAAAAGTCCAGTAATTGAATTCACACACTAATACACTCATATACTCTCATGCAGTCCTTCTTAAAAAGGGTAGTGACATTCCTGGCCCCAGAGTTTCCCGCTCATATGGCATAGAACGTCTTTCATTTCTTCTAAAGCACCATGTCAAGCAATGGTGTTCCCAAGCACTTAATGGAAGGGGCAGGCCAGGATATAGCTGAATGACAGGGGGTTGTATCAGCTCAAACCTCCAAGTTATTTATTTTTCAGCATTTCAGCCTTCTTCATTGTTCTGAGTAGGTTCAGGCTCCAAGGGAACTTTTTGCAAAGTCCTATGTGCTCATTTGAATTTGCTTTTCAGACCCAAGCTTCAAATTAAAATTAATGGTGCCAAAAGAGTATAAATGCCCTATGCTCTTCATGCTTCCCCTCACTGATCATCATTCACCATATACTGAGTGTGCTTTGCTATTCTTTTAAGCTTAGTGGCCCCTGTAAATATATCTCCCGTTATGAGATCTGAGGTGCAAGGTTGTTCAACTACTTAGTTATCTCCAAAGTTAGTAATAAATAAATGAGATACAGTACAGCTCGATGTGTACAGTGTTTGAGAATTACTCCACTACCTAAAAACAATACACACAGACCCAGCATCCCAAACACACTTGCCTTCCCCTTCAGTATGGCTGTGTTCTGTTGCTATTGCAGTTAAATGCAATATCATGCAATTAAATTAGATTTGTAGTTTTGCTCCCTGATCCCAAAATTATATTGACCTGATTTTTTGTTTGGGGGGGGGGGGGAGACTTTGCTTTTTTAGAGAGGCGATGAGAGGCTATATTTACTCATACACATTAACCATAGCACTTACAAAGAATAATGAATAATTTCTTCCAAAGATTTTTTAACTCTGACAGAGATGCTGAAGTTTGTCACTTTCCCCCAAGTAACATATTCGCTTTCTCTTGTGGGACTGCTACCTATATTGCTATTCAGGACTGGAAAAGAGCAGCCTTTCATCAGTCTCTCCTTCCGAACATGTGGTAGAGAGTTGTGTAGAATTATGCATAAAAAGCAGTAAACTTCTTCATATGCAGATTGGTGTACATTATCAGTTTTTAAGTCTTTTCCACCTACACCAGAACAATACAGAGGAGCTTTGAGAATCCCAATTTTGCCCTGAAAATGCAACAGTTTCCTTATTTATCACCACTTCACACCATTAGTGTCTATCCACATGCCATATTAAAAACCTGTTACAGAGATACTTAGTTTTTTTTAAAAAAAAAACTTAATAAAGAAATAAAACTAGATATAACATCATCTGATGGAAACTCTACAGTATACAACAAGAAAAAAAAAATAATTGTTTCACAGATTTTTTTTTAAATTTAAAAGAAAAACTTAATAAAGAAATAAAACTAGATATAACATCATCTGATGGAAACTCTACAGTATACAACAAGAAAAAAAAAATAATTGTTTCACAGATTTTTTTTTAAATTCTTGAATTATTCCTTCTACAACATCTAAAATGTAAGTTAGCAGTCACAGCAGTTTGCGCTTGAGCCATGACTGTCAAAGAGCAGCACGTCTAACACAGAAAATGTGCCAGAGGAGTAGCTGAAGAGGACTGGGAAACTGCATTAGTTGTGTGTCAATGGTAATTATTAAGCCACGATGGTGTGCAGTATTTAGGCTATTTAAACAAGAGAAACGATAGCTATTACAGGCAGAAGGGTTAACATGCAAAAACAAATGAGCACAATGGAGCACACACGTGCTGCGCACCACCTGTAACTGGTGGTTCACACTTCCCATGTGAACAGCTCTTGCATGTGTGGATGAGATTAACGTCTGAAGCACAGCAAGAGCATTCATTCAAAATTAATGTGAATTTGAATGGGATGGGATTCTTAGGCTTTTCTTATTTATTTTCATCAAGCATTTGGATGACATAAATGATCACAGCAAATTTGTTTTAACTGAAATGTTCAAATATTCACTGAAGGGGTATGCAAATTGTATGTCCAGTCACATATTTCACAAGGTACTGTCCCTTTTAGTCATGTAAGTGATACAATGTGGCTATACTGAAATGAGCCAAACTTACAGACAACTTCAGACACAACAGGGTTTTTTTGTGACCTAACTGCATTCCACCGATTGTCTGAAAAAGATTGAATCATTACAAACAAAAAAATCTTCTTCTATTTTTTGACACATCTATACTAAGCAGTAGAATTATTTTTTGTTTTAACATCTCACTTACATACAGTCTTAAAAGTATTTACATTTTCCTTTGGGTGCTAGATGAATCTGCTGGTACTGAATCACTGAGTAATTTGTAATTACAGTAGCCCACTGGTAGTTCAGAATGTGAACAATTTAACTACCCTGGCCTTTCTGGTGACTATTAGAGTGCACGTGTTATACAGTCAATTTTTTAAAGGATATCTGAGAAGTAATACAAAAGTAAAAACATAAAACAGTACTAAAACAAGTTTCCAAGAAAGCTTGTAGTTTGCAGGAAGTCTGTTAGTCGCTTAGTGTAACACAGAGTGCTGGGGAAGAAATTAGTCAGCCAAACAGCTTGGCTGTACAGATTTATAGGCTACTTCTGAGTAATATGGGGTTTGTTCACGTTCTCTTTGCCACCCATTATCTAACAGTGCTAAGGCTTCCTAATTAAAGAGATGAGCCTTTAACTGTGAAATCTATATTCTATTATTTTCTCTATTTATTGCC
>NW_008796110.1:5893484-5898061 GCF_000699145.1 Aptenodytes forsteri
TTTATTGCCCACCTGTCTTTTTTAAACATGACTCTTGAGTTTCACTCCAGGTTGATTATTAGTTTTATCAAGGGAACTCTTGCAAAGCTTCTCTCCAAGAAGGAAACTTGTTAGATAAAGTTAAATTACCTCTTTGGAGGAGGATAAATAGGCTTTTTAACATAAAATTAGATTGATATAAAACAGTAACACAAATATTAATGTAAATGTAAACCATAGGAAAATTTTTTCTACATTCTGATTTGACTCTTTTTCATGTGTGTTTTCAGGACATAGACATTTCTGATCAAACGTGTTTTCAAATACTAATGGTTAAACTTCTGATTTCAAGTTTTATGAGAGCTCTATACCGACAACATGGTACAATTGCCTTGAACACGCTGATGCTAAAACTGTCCCTTCAGGTCACTAACCCACATTCAAGAAAATACAGACTAATCACCATACCAGAAGGCACAAAATCTCCCAGAACTCCTAGGAGTGTGCTTCCTTCGATATTATTAAAGAAATGAAGCTTTGATTACCCTACAAGTGAAGGTAATTCTAACAAAGAACTAGCTGTTGTCCAGCCTTTCTCTAAAGCCAGGTCTCTTTTTGAGAGCACTGGGAGTTGCCAGTGTGACGGGACACTCCTGTGCTGAATGCAAGCAGGAGATTTGCAGGTTCTTCACTTTCTCTTGCACTGTGCAGATAGGCAGCAACTTACAGTTTTAGTTAGGACTTTTTAATTAGAATTGAGACTCACTGCCATCACAGAGATGCAGGGGGTGTTCTGCCACCACCACCACTTCTCTCACTTATCAGGGATCCATAGCATAGTAGGTGAGCAAGAGTAACGTATGTAATCCTTTTTCATTGGAAAGGTGAAGGTAAAGCTCAGGCAATACAGTGACTGTGTTTGTCATGGCTGGAAGTCAGAGCTATGGGAACAGTAAATGTTAACTGACTTGACAATTTGTGTCTGCTCAGTTCACTCATGAAGTTAACACAGCACATTTCAACAGCACTTACCAGTCAATCAGCCAGACAGCCCATAAAAGGCACATCTCTTCCCTCCTGTTTGCACCAGTTATTTGCTAAAATAATACTAAATAGTAAGATAAGGCAAAAATAGTCTTTGCAAGTAACCTCCACTAGGCATTTTTTAATGAAAATCCTTGATATTTTTAATTTAGAGTATGTGGTAAGATCACTAGAAATAGATTGGAACTCCACAGCCACAAGCTTGGAGGCTGAGTAAGTTTCTTAAAGGAAATTTTTCTACTAGCTACAAGGCAGGAAGGGAAAATGTTCTCACTTACTAAAATCTGTGCATTAACCTTTCTCATCTGTGTATTTAGCTAGATCTTATAACAAGGGTAGCTATATATACTAACAAGGGCTGCAGTGAAGGCATATGGCACCTTTTTATTTGGGCAAGACAGAGAATGAAAAAATTAATGCAATTCCTATTGAATTCTGTGTTCATATGACTGAATTGATGAAACAAAGATACAGTAACCTTGTTTTCTTTATTTAGGAAGGTATGGTCTTTGGTCACTTTTTTCCCTTGGGGAATGAGCTAGCTTTTGTTCATGGAGTCACATTAAATCTCTTTCCTGCAGCAGGTCTTGGCTTCTTCCTTTCTTTTATGAGAAAATGTTCAGAAATAGTCTCCTCCTTGTGAAAAAAAGGGGTTGGGTTTTTTGGATTGTTGTGGTTTAACCCCAGCTGGCAACTAAGCGCCACACAGCTGCTTGCTCACTCCACCCCAGTGGGATGGGGGAGAGAATCAGAACAGTAAAAGTGAGAAAACCCGTGGGTTGAGATAAAGACAGTTTAATAGGCAAAGCAAAAGCCACGCACGCAAGCAAAGCAAAACAAGGAATTCATTCACTTCTTCCCATCAGCAGGCAAGTGTTCAGCCATCTCCAGGAAAGCAGGGCTCCATCATGCCTAACGGTTACTTGGGAAGACAAACGCCATCACTCTGAACGTCCCCCACCTTCCTTCTTCTTCCCCCAGCTTTATATGCTGAGCGTGATGTCATATGGTGTGGAATATCCCTTTGGTCAGTTGGGGCCAGCTGTCCCAGCTGTGCCCCCTCCCAGCTTCTTGTGCACCCCCAGCCTACTGGCTGGTGGGGTGGTGTGAGGAGCAGAAAAGGCCTTGACTGTGTGTAAGCACTGCTCAGCAGTAACTAAAACATCCCTGTGTTATCATCAACACTGTTTCCAGCACAAATCCCAAACGCAGCCCCATACTAGCTACTATGAAGAAAATTAACTCTATCCCAGCCAAAACCAGCACATGGATGAAATTCTCTTTCTTGTGCTCCACCTGCTCCATCCTTTAGACTCACAGGTTTTTCACTTCTTAAAAAGGCTACTAGGCCTGTTTTGTTCTCTGCACCATTCCCTTTCCGAAGAGCACCATTTAACCAGCTGCCACTTCTTTTTTTTTGGTTCCTAGTCTTCTGACTAGTTTTCCTCTTATGTTATCCCACCCTGAATCTTAGAAGAGCTTAATCTGCTGTTCTGACTGAGGGGCTAATGACAGAGGTTTCCAGACTCAGAGCTGTTAGCCTACACTTTTGTATACTCTTCTGCACTGTGTGCAGTGCAGTGCTGACCCCATCTCAAAAATCCTGTAGACTTCAACAGAAGTCTTTATTACAAAAAGATCAGACACATTAAGTCTCTTTTTCTTTTCCTGCTCTTATTTTTTTCTCTTTTTATCAAAAATTTACGTTACGTTCCTGAATGAATTGGTAGAGAAAGTTCTGCTTCTTGCTTTTCTTATGGCATTGTAACTCCACCAGGATTTATCTTTTGCTTATGAGCATCCCCTACTGCCCCTCTTAGAATGAGCTGCTTGCCTAGATAGGAGTCTACATACAACAATAATACTAATTAATAGTAATTCAGTAATATACATACATACCATAACAACAACAATGTAACATAATCTATATAATAATAAATCCATTGTCCCCAAATCTATGATGATGGACCCAAATGTCAAAACTGAGAGAGCCAAACTTTTCAAAAGGAAATGAGAAAATATTCAGCAAATGTGACCAAGGCTTTTTATATTTATCAGAAGTTCCATTCAGAAGCACTGGGAGTAAATCTTTCTGTAAGGAATCAATAAATAATAATAGCTGTCTCTCACAGGTTTATACTTTTACACTAGTTGCTGTGAGATTCTTTAAATAGCCTTAGTTGTATTTCTTCTATTAGTAGTACCTCACTCCGCAGATGGCTAAGATACAGCAAATCAAAACAAACTGCCTTCTTCTGGTGCTTTTGCTCTGTCAGCTGCCTACTTTGCAACACTTGCATATATATGCCAAATGACTATCTAACACATATGAGATATACCGGTACAATACACTGAGATCTGCAATAAAATTTTCTTAATGGGACTAAAACCTGTACTCACAGTCTGAAAACAGATTTCATTAGACAGCAGGGCCTATAAATTCTTCACTTCAGGTTTGGATTTATGATCCTGAAGTTCCCTGAAACCTTCCAGTAGACTGGTATAATAGACATAGAATAATAACTAGAGTTGGACCCTGTAGAATTTTAACAAGTCATTTCAATACTGACCAAGCAAGAATACCTAGGAACGTATTTCAGTTTCAGTTATGCCCTCACTACCACAGCAAAACTAACTTTAAATCCACAGGAATCAGCAAATACTATTTAAACTTGTTTTTCACTTCTAAGGTGAAAACAGCTAGACTAAGATTGACTATTCTATAGTTGTATTATAGATGTGCATCACTTGAGTACTAAGGTGCAGGTCGATGATTTAAAGAAAGTGATTGATTCCAGTGCAGTGAATGGATTTATGAGAGCACAGCGTAAATGGCCGGGTGACTCATTTTCACAATTCTTCGTGACCTGTCAAGTTGTTGTCTTCACAAAGATCAAATGTTCATTGTTTCTCATATAATTCAACATTGCCTCCATGATGTATGCTTCAGCCTAGATATTATCATGTCATCTTTTGTATCTCAGAGGCCTGATGGGCATAACAACAATGAAAATCTTAGGACTAAACTGCTTATGTTGACATCAGTGAAAACTGAAATGCATTGCCATGCCTCTGACCAAGTCACCAAAAGACAACTATGAAGATCAAGGTTACTTACATTACAGTTGAATGAGAATATGTAAAGAATTCTTCCTTTCATGAAATCTGTTAAATTGATCAAGGCAAAGTTTAACTTGGATTTAACCAAAGAAATGTGCAAAATGCTTTGTCACAAAACAGAGTTGTTGTCAGCATTACTTTTTCACTGTTGCTATTATTATACCATATATACTTACATAGTATAATGCCAGTTTAAGCCATTAAGTTTTCCCCTTTTATTTTCTCTTTAGAATTTCTGTTATATACATCATAGGAAAAAAAAATCAGGATCAAAGCAGCTGAAATGATTTAAACTGTTTGTACCTCCAAATAATTGAAAGCCCCTTTCTGATGTGTGATCGAGGGATGTACTTGACCATGGGCACTATTGCACAGGTTATCCATGAATGCGAAGCATGCGCTGCAATCAAGCAAGCCAAGCGGTTAAAGCCTCT
>NW_008796110.1:5898962-5899626 GCF_000699145.1 Aptenodytes forsteri
TAAAAAATATGCTGGGGAAGACAGTCTGGGTTATTCCTGCCTCGGGCAAAGGCAAACCCATCCGTGGGATTGGTTTTGCTCAAGGACCTGCGTGCACTTGGTGGGTGATGCAGAAGGATGGGGAATTCCAATGTGTACCTCAAGGGGATTCGATTTTGGGTGAGAATAGCCAATTAATTAAATTGCATGATATTAATTGCTATATAATACTGTATATCATCACTTCTATGGTAGCTATATGCCATATCAACAGTATTACAGTAATATAATCACCTATTAATGAAGAATGAACTTTGATGAAACCGAGCAAAGTGATGATAGAACCAAACACAGCAATAATGGAACCAAAACTGGCTTCAGCATGCAACAATCCAACACCACATACTGTCTCTCCTGCCCTGAAGGACTGTTATGACAGATGAATCCCAAAGTCACCGACTAAATGGAGTCAACGAATATTTTAGAGGGATGGCCCGTAGACTAAGGGAATGATAATTGTGTGTATATATAAAAACACGGGAAAAGTGGTGGTGATTAATTGGGATGTATTGGAAAGTGTGGGGACCTGGGCATGATGTAGATGGCATAGAATAAGGGGTGGATATTGTCCTTGTTTCGGCTGGGCTAAAGTTAATTTTCTTCCTAGTAGCTGGTACAGTGCTGT
>NW_008796110.1:5899897-5917258 GCF_000699145.1 Aptenodytes forsteri
TTCCTTTTCTGTCCTATTAAACTGTCTTTATCTAAACCCATGAATTTTACTTTTTTTTTCCCGATTCTCTCCCCCATTCCACTGGCAGGGGGAGTGAGCAAATGGCTGTGTGGTGTTTAGCTGCCTGCCGTGTTAAACCACAACATGTGTTTAAAAGTAATGCACTGGCATCAGATATCCCAAAACATAATATTGAGGTTATGAAGGTTTGAATTAGGATACTAAGCTGTAAGCTCACTTGATTACCTCTAATGCTTTGTTGTATAAAATAAAAATATTTTCATTCACACAGTGTCAAGCCCTGTCTTCATGTGCCCTAGTTTAGGCATTTTAAAGCTTTATGCCTGAGTCATCTTGGAAACTCCATAATGAAGAGAAATAGGCATTTTCAGAAGATGATGCATGTGCCCTGTCTTAGACAACTATCTTAGGAAAGCCAACATACCCTCACAAGCTGCTCATTTCTCTTGACTGATTAACATATGGCTCTGGCTGTGTTAGACATGAAAGTCTAATTCTTGTAAGTCTAAAATTAGGTGGAAATTAATATCTGCCCATTCTTTTCTCAGTATGATAAATTATCCTCTCTGTGTACCTCTCTGAAACATCTCAAATGTTTGGTAACATATCTGCTAAAATTGATTTAAACATGATTAGATCAAACAATAATCAAGAAAAAAGATGTGCCTGCAACATTCAAGTGCTATCCATTCCAGTACTTTTTGACATTCCGAAATCTGCCTTTAGATGAACTGAGATGGAAAGGCTAAGATGGGCATTTGATAGGACTAAACAAATCCTTTACATATTGCACATTGTGCTATGGGATTTCAACTATTCTGTAAAATCATAGAAACATTAGCTGAAAATTATCTCTGAAGATGGCCGCCTTTGGACCATAATCAAGCAAAAGTTCACCTGCTTCTCCTGCTTGGAGCAAGACTATTGACAGAACTAGATTGGTTCAGTCATGGCTTTGTGTAGTGAAGTCTTGAAAGCCCCAAGGATGGAGACTCCCAGCCTCTCTCAAAGAGCTTTTCCAAAGCTGAAGTACCCTCATAGTGAAGATTTTTTTCCTAATCTGCATCCTGAACCTCCCAAGCTACTACTTGTGGCTGCTGCACTATCTATCACCAGCACTAAGAAGAGTTTGAGTCCACCATTCTTGTAACTCCCCTTCAGTTACTGCAGACTGCAATCAGAAAGTCAAGTCAGTGTCAATGTACATCCAGCTTATGTGCTTTCTATATACTAATCAAATGGAGGACATTTCTGCTTTCCTGTGTCTAAAAAAGAAAAAAAAAAGATAAATTTGTTTTTAAAAATCATATCTCTTTTGAGTAGCTAACTTTTCTAAAGAAACTGTGATCTCTGCATGGCATTCCACAAGCACAGAATATATGAACTATTGTGCACTGTTTGAGAAAATACAGCTGTGATGTCGTAGCTAAAAAAGATGTTTATTTTTCACCGAGCACACCACTGCATCAACCGATTCTCATTGTGACAGGTATTGCAACTGTGTAATATTATATACACCATTGACATGAGCTCATGTGAGTTCCTATCAAACCAAGATAAAGAGGAATAGTGTGTATGGTCTAGAAAACAAAAACTAAGTGAGCTGTTTCACCAGTCTGGGAATAGAAACAAAATTTACAGCCAAGTCCTTTTGACTATGATTATTTATAGTTGGTAATAAAATAGACCATAGACTATTGGTTGGCCCCGAGGGCAAATAGCATACCATGGCTCATACCCTCATGGCTCTACTCTCTCCCCCCACCAAAACAACGTGGCCTCATCCTTACTGACTTTGGGAATGCTCCCTGGTAAGTCTTTCTTACAGATTCAAAAATTAGCAAAAGTCAAAGGTGAGTCTGTGATATCTTTGTGTCAGCACCTCATCTACCACTTGAATGCAAAAGACATAAACAACATAGAAAGAAGCAGGTCTACTGTCAGAGCCAACTGCAGATGCTTCTGCTGAGGAAAAAGAAAATACACCCATGCCTTTCTCCACTGAACTCCCTGAATGTCCCACCAAGCTATGTGAAAGGAAGGGAACCTTTAGTCATTTTAGACTGCTACTTCAGCTTGCCAAGCAAAATCTGGTTTTGGAAAGCCAGAGTTAGCAATTAATGCTATCATGGCATGTTGTATTACCTTTCTTTATTAAGAATATGTCTTGGAGGTTGCAAAACATGGATAAAATGAGATTTCCAAGACCCTAGGTAATCCAGACTTTGACAAACAAATGTGGATTCTCTAGTCATATAAGTTAATTGGTCACCTGATTTAACTTGAGTTGAAAAATTGGAGGGGTTTGACTATTAAAGGAGTGAGATTCTGGTAAAGACTTTCAAGCAAGGAAGCAGGGAGCTGTTGTAGGAACCTGATACCTTTTCAGATGGGATTATATGATGATGCTGCCTGCTGTAACAAGGCATTGGGACTTCAGGATCAGAGGTCTCTCCTAGACCCATGTTCTTTTTTCCTGCTTTTAAAAATGCACTTTTATTTCACTGTAGAAAAAAATGCTCAGTCTCCCCCTGCAGCATGAATACTGCCTTAAATAGTAGGAACAGTATTTTGTCTTTGATTAATCTTTCAGTATTACCCAGCCATTTATGTTTTGAATTATATGTGAACAGTCTACCTCAAAAAGAGTGCCACTATTTTATTTCTAAGGGTTATATTATACATAATGAGCTAAACACTATAGCTCTTATCATAAAACGGTAATACTTTGCATTAAGAAAAATAAATTTCCTTTTATTGATGACTGCCTTTTTTCCTGAAATGATTTGCACACAATGATTTCTTTTAAGGAGAGGAAGATGTAGTTAGCTAATGTAAGGTAACGCAGCTGGATAAAAAAAGTATAAACAATAGTAGACAAAACGTCATTGTCACAGTGTGATTCATTCTACGCTGTATTTCCTTCTAGCAATTTTCTAATTAATGTCTGGAGTTTTAAAATCATTTTTTGTTCTGAAACCGCATAGCAGTGATGGACTCAGGACAGATTACCAAGGCAAACACTATGGCGCTGTGAACACTTCAAGCTTGTATAAACTTGTATAGTCTGTAACCTTACCCTCACTCTTCATTCCTCAGCAGTCCCTTGCTCCCTCTCCCTTAAGCCAGCAAAAGCACTTACGGAGCCATGCAACAAACTCGGCTGAGTTAAATTAACCTTTTTTTCCCCCTTTTTTGCTGGCTTAGTTTTAACTTAGATCTGTTCCTGGCCTGGTTCACTGTCCAGCTACATGGAAACCAATCTCATCACTAATGACTGGAGAAAAAAGAAGGAATGAGCACCCACATTTAAGTGGAGGGCTAGTCCACTTCTTTCAGTATCTGGATTAAAGACCTCAATGAATCACAATGTAAATGTTACAGAGGACATGTCTGTAAAAACATGCCACTGGAAATAAATATCTCATGTGAAACTCAATATTCTGCATCACAGAATCATTAATAATTAAATTCATCATTAAAAAGTAATTAAATGGTATTATGCACTCAAAACTCAAGAAATGCTCATATGACATTCAACTATTTGTCCAGAACATATTTCTCACAAATTATATTGATGTATTTCTCCCTGGGCAGCAATTAATCTCCAAACTCACAGATTTCTGTGTGCTGCCCAAAGAGTGTGTGACTCAGTGAATGTCAGAGAAGAGAATATTGTCTTCTGAGTGTGGTAGACTGTATCTACTCTGACACAATTTGCAGGTTTAAAGTTCAGCAGAAAGCTCTGCACTGGTGTCAATTAAATGGTATTATGCACTCAAAACTCAAGAAATGCTCATATGACATTCAACTATTTGTCCAGAACATATTTCTCACAAATTATATTGATGTATTTCCCTGGGCAATGCAATTAATCTCCAAACTCACAGATTTCTGTGTGCTGCCCAAAGAGTGTGTGACTACTCAGTGAATGTCAGAGAAGAGAATATTGTCTTCAGAGTGTGGTAGACTGTATCTACTCTGACACAATTTGCAGGTTTAAAGTTCAGCAGAAAGCTCTGCACTGGTGTCCACACCTTACATTTTGTTGTATTTCCTGTTATTTTGTTTTAAATTTTATTTAATTGTGTATTCGCATTAGGAAGCTTATTAAATTTTTTGGGGGTGTGTTTCCTGATTCTGTGGTCCATTCACAGGTCAGGTCATTCCTCAGAGCTAATACTAATTGTGGGTTTAGTTGACATATATAGTGAAAATGTCAATGGCAGGGTATATTTAACACATAATGGCAGCTACAGATTTAGTCCCTTTCAATATTAATTCCTGACAGTTATTGTCCCATTTAATTTAGGAGAGAATTTTAAATAGAGAAGTTATCATCTGATGACTAAATGTTCCTTTTTATCTCATTTGTATCAATTGTCAGTGCACAGAGGCATAACCACGATCAATTCAAATGCATGAATAGTTGTGCCACCCATGAAAATATGTGAAAACTGAACAGAATAAAGCACTGACGAAATGCCTGTTCTTTTGTTTTAATTTTTACGGACATCCACTGCTAAGGCAGCTTATAGAATTTGCAATTTGCAGGACTGTGCAATGCCAGACTGTAGAATAATTCAGAAGTTCTGATCGATTAGGAAAACCCTTCTGTAGTAGCTTGGCATGGTAATCTTTTAAATTTTAGATCCGAGTCACATATTTCACTGAACCATTCTAAGGGGTGAAGCTTAGAATTTTAATTTTGATTAATAGGGAGGAGGGTAGAAAAAGAAACATAGGCCAGTATAACAATAAAATCTTTTATTTACAATCCTGATACCATGGTCTAATCTCACAATAATTATTTTAAAGAAATTAATAATCTTTTTTCATTAGGTGCTGATTTTTTTTTTTTTTTTGTGCTTACACTGCAAGAGGTGGAATGCCTCCATTCAAGTTTTCTATTTTCCAGGTAAGCTAGAGGCAAACTCCTGGACTCCAGTAAACAGTGAGCGGACAGGACACATGCCAAGGCACTTGCAGGTGTATCAGCACACAGCTCACACCACCTGTGCTGTCAGTGCCCTGGAGCACTCACCAGCTGCCCAGCCACAACTGCCCTCCTCCCCAGGAGGCTTCTCCTCTCTTGCACTTGTGGAGATGGGCAGTTTTTATCCTACAAGAGCTCAGAGACTGAAGCAAAGATTTTTACTAAATCAATTTGTCAGGCCCTGTGCTCTTACACAAAGCACCCTGCTTGAGACAAGTTGTCTTTTACTTGGCTGAGATGAGATGTTTCCAGAACCAAGGTCTACTTCAACGGAAACCTTGAAAATGCCCAGTCTTACGTCCTCACTCTAACACTGTTGATTTATTTGCCTTAGAAAGCTGTCAGCCTTTTATCTTTTTATCCCTGTTTTGCAGAAAGATTCATTTACGCTTGCAAAGTACCCCAAGTGAGCTTGGGAACTGCCACCACAACATAAGTAACAGGCCAAATTTAGGAAAGTGCCTCCTTAGAAAGGCATTCGTATGCATCCTTGATTTTAGGTATATGCCTCAGTATCATGGATATCAAAGCAAAATTTAAAGCTAAGCATGTGAGAAAGTGTTAGGAGTGAACACAAAGGTGTGCTTAAAGGCATTTCTACAGTTAGATTCATATTATTAATGTCTGAATAAATAATATTATTAATGTCTAAATATACACTTCTACAACTGAATAAAATGGGATTGTGATATGGCCTGAAGCATTGATCCATGCAGCCCTTGTCACACATACTGGTTTTTTGTTCACATTCTTGCTGGCATGTTTACACCCAGTGCCAGCTAGACTTCAATGCCCGGACATGCAGTGAGCAATTGCACCAGTGAGGGTATTTCCACAATGTGGTGAGGAGGAGATCGCACCAGGTCTGGCCCCCTCATCTCTTGCATTTCTCAGCACTGCCCCAGCAGGCTTTTCACTCTGAAACATGACAACATGTCCTCTTGCAAACCCCAAAGTCATGAAGACATACCCTCATCCATACACTGCTGATACCCCTCTTTCATGGTTTCTCACGTAGCCCAAGGATTATTTCAGACTCTCTGATCTGAAAACCCAGACAGATGAATACTTATATTTTAGGACCAAGAAGGACCCAGAGAAAAGTTCTGTGAAGTGAGTACATATGCAGGCAGTCTTGACTCAGGGCAATGTACCCTTGCCATGAAGAGGGTTAATTGTATCCTGGGTTGCATTAGGATTGTTACCAGCAGGGTCGAGAGAGGTGATTCTTCCCCTCTACTCAGCACTGGTGAGGCCACACCTGGAGTACTGTGTCCAGTTCTGGGCTCCCCAGTACAAGAGGGATGTGGAGCTACTGGAGAGAGTCCAGCAGAAGGCTGCTAAGATGACTAAGGGACTGGAGCATCTCTTCTCTGAGATTAGAGAGCTGGGACTGTTGAGCTTGGGGAAGAGAAGGTTCAGGGGGGATCTCGTCAATGTGTACAAACATCTGAAGGGAGGGTTAAAAGAGGATGGAGCCAGGTTCTTTTCAGTGGAGCCCAGTGACAGGACAAGAGGCAATGGGCACAAACTGAAACACAGGAGGATCCATCTAAACATCAGGAAACACTTTTTTACTGTGAGGGTGACAAAGCACTGAACAGGTTGCCCAGGGAGGTCGTGGAGTCTCCCTCCTTGGAGATATTCAAAAGCTGTCTAGGCAGAGTCCTGGGCAAGTGGCTCTAGGTGACCCTGCTTGAGCAGAAGACTTGGACCAGAAGACCTCTAGAGGTTCCTTCCAACCTCAGCCATTCTGTGAGAGTGACCTTTTTCCTTCATATATGCAACAGTGTGAGTGTTCAATAGGTTTTCCTTTGTGGACATGCTGCCATTTTTTAAGAATTACGCTCTTCAAATAGTCAATAATGTGGTCAAAACTAAAAACTACAAAACAAAAAGGTCAGTTGTGATTATTTGCAAATATATATATATTTGCATTTCTATCAGGCACTTTCTATCAGGGGCAGAGTCTTACCTCACAGTTAACAGGTCTTTATAACCAGATCTTTATGACCCTTGGTAAAATCTTTCTAAGTACTATTTCCCTCATGTCCTAAACATGTCAGTGGCCAAACTGACACCAAGCATGACTCCAGAACACACTGGAACAGGATGCATAAACAGGAAAGGGAAGCACACACCAGAGCAGGCAATATAATATCCCCATCACCAAAAAGCTACAGACCCGTTACTACTTTCTAATGAAAAATATTATTGAATCAGAATCTAATTTTATACTAAAAAGAAGCTTTGATAAGGCATATGGACAACCTTCTTTCTGAACATTGCTACAATTCTATGTCAACTGCACCAGACATATGAAATACTATTTTAAATAGATGGATAACTTTGCAAATAAATAAATAAAAAAGCAAGAAAAATTCAAAAACTTACATACTCATTTTCTTGCCAAATCTGAGCTTCCATAGCTATTAATAAAAGGTTATCAGATATTGGGTTTGCTGTTGTTTCGTTCTTCAAGAATGTGGAAACCTCACCCAATGCTCAAAAGTTATAATTTCTATTTGAAAGATAAAGATTTTTAAAATTATGCTATAAACTAATAAAACTAATCATTAAAAAAGGAACATTTAGTAAATAATTAACTGTTGCTGTTAAAGATCTGTTTATTTGGAAGCAAAGAATTATTTGCTTAATTTCTTATAGAGAAAAGAACAAGGAGTTTCACACACAGACCCCTGCACTGAGTTCAGCTTGAGTACTAGCACTTTAGCTAAAGTATGAAAGATTTATATCCTGGGTTTTGGTTTAATATTGATGTTCTGTTTTAAGAAGCCCCAGTCTGTGTTAATTAGCTATTGCAATAAAAACATGAAGCTCAATGCACCTCTGAGAAAATAATGGGGTTTTTTGCTACTTAAAGCTACTCATTTAAAATATTTATGTAGGTATATATTCTGGAAATATCAAGTGGTCCTGTCACAGCAAATAAATTAATAACGGGTTTTTTTGCGTATTTTTGATGAATTAAAATTCTCTCTTTTGTGTTAATTAGCTATTGCAATAAAAACATGAAGCTCAATGCACCTCTGAGAAAATAATGGGGTTTTTTGCTACTTAAAGCTACTCATTTAAAATATTTATGTAGGTATATATTCTGGAAATATCAAGTGGTCCTGTCACAGCAAATAAATTAATAACGGGTTTTTTTGCGTATTTTTGATGAATTAAAATTCTCTCTTTCCAAAATAGGACTGCAATAAATATAATTACTCAGCTCAAGGTTAATTTGAAGATTATAGCCAAGGAAATAGAACAAAAATTATTTTCTTTACAAAAGGATTCCCAGCAAAACAGATTATTCAGGAGGTAACTTCTTTTCCTATACTTTGTTTTCTAAATGATAATTTTCCAAGATCTAAAACTAAATAATGCTATTCCAAGATCAAAAACTTATTTTTAACTCTTTTTTTTTTTTTTAATAGCTGATCATTATTGCTTTTCTTGCTGGATATCCTGTATAAAATTACTTCTGGTGCCTTTCCACTTATACTTTATATATGTTATTGAAATCCTAAGATTAAATAAAATAGCCATAAATTACACCTTTCCAATTGATATGGAATGCTTTAATTACATAAAACTGAAGAGTCCATTTTATATTACTTCAAAGCAAATATCATTATTGTAGCAATTTAATTTAGTAATATACCTCAGACAGGAGCAGAATATCACACCGTTATAGTAATTCTCAATAGACTAGGTTATGGTTTTTTCTACTTTTCCATGCAGGAAGTAAGAATAACTGCACTCAATATTTTCTTTTTCCACCCAGGTGTTTGGGTAAAGGAGTAGAGTCTCAGATCTGTGCTTACCATGGATTCAAGCTGTCAGGATAGGTATGCCAAAAAGGAAGCATACTTTGCTGTAAGTAAGTTTACAACACAGTTACATTCCTTTCCTCTCCTTATTAATACCACTAGTGTGGAGCAAGATGGGAACTGAGGACAGTTTGTGACAGATAGATGTCCACATGCATGTTTCTCTTGTACTGAGGTGTGTAGTCAATGGAGCTCATCACTACAATCGCTGTAATCTGGAAAGTGGGTTCAACTTTCCCCAAAATAGATATGTAAGCTAGGTCGATTAGATTCAATTTTTGAACACTTTTGTTTGTTACAAATGTTTATATTTTTCCTAGCTAGTCTGACAAAACATTCAAATGCTTGATATACATATATCTGACATGACAGATCCTGAGCTCCACAGAAAACCTGTTAGGATCTATAAGTGATCCCAACCAAACATCACCTACATTTTCTTTTCCTCTGGATGCTTCCAAGCTATTAATATAGTAAGATTTGTTTGATTCATTAGTCAAGTCAAAGAATTTGCTAAAGTTATTTGCACTAGTGGCTTGTTTAACATTTTGTGCATAAAGAAGGAAACATGATATTAAAGTGTGTTTGAGGATCATTTTAAGGAAAGAGAATCTGCACTTTCTGCATAAGCCAACTTTTCATCAGTACAGATTCACTAGATTCACTCTCTAATCGCCCCCTAAAAAAGGAAGAAAGAACACCCAACCTTTTGTTTATATACATTAAATCATTCATGCTATAAGGAAACTATGAAAGATCTCATTTCATGTTATAAAGACTTGACCCTTCATCCCCAGAAGGTAATTTATGCGATGAATCCATTATAATTTCACAAGTCTGTAGATGACAGTTTCCCCAGTGCACAATAACCCAGCATATTCTATCTGTCTTCTCTGTATTGAGTAGATAAAATTCCATCTTTATAAGTAGTACTGCGCTGTTGAGGGTCCAAGACATAGATTAGAAAAACATTTTAGTCTTTGAATAGAGCATAATATTTCATTTCCCCCCAAAAAAAAAGAAGTTAAGCAGCAGCTAATGGTGTCTGTGTCCCAAACACACATGGGATTTGCCATGTGCATACAAGTTTTTTATCATTAAAAATCTGAATATTGGAAAACAGTATCAATTCATTATATGAATGCTACACAGTATCATAGGCATGATAGCCAAATTAAGACTATTTTTAGATACTTTGCCCTCTATTTCCTAGTATTCAAATATCCACATCCTTGTACATATTAGATAGATAGATATTACCTAGGTATTAGATTAGGTGTTTGAGATGAGATTTTAGATAGATGAAAGATATAGAAAGATATATTTTAGATTAGAAACATATTTGACTATAGATGACCCAAACTACATGCATGATACAGTTTTACTTTTTTAATATCAACAACTTTAAAAAATTATACAGGTATCTTCAATTTCTAAAAAAAGGTTCATTGAAACTATACTGATTTATATATCCCAAGGACTCTGAAAGATTTGCTTGGATTGATTTCAAGCATTTCTGAGCCAAAAAGGATGATCAAAGTTTTAAGTCCATTTCCTACTCTACAACACACCAATAGCCAGTGGATACAGATTTTGATGAAGTAACTAGTTTAAAAATCCTATGCTTTGTGAAAAGGCAAGAAGAAGAAAAATGCATTTGTTAATATTTTTATTGCATATTTCTCATTTATTTATTTTAGTTGCATGCTGTACTACTAGGACTGTGCTAGCAAGGTCTATTTAAAGTAGGGTAGTTTGAAACATTCACATAATTTGGTGGGAGTAGCTCATTCATGCTATAAGGAAACTATGAAAGATCTCATTTCATGTTATAAAGACTTGACCCTTCATCCCCAGAAGGTAATTTATGCGATGAATCCATTATAATTTCACAAGTCTGTAGATGACAGTTTCCCCAGTGCACAATAACCCAGCATATTCTATCTGTCTTCTCTGTATTGAGTAGATAAAATTCCATCTTTATAAGTAGTACTGCGCTGTTGAGGGTCCAAGACATAGATTAGAAAAACATTTTAGTCTTTGAATAGAGCATAATATTTCATTTCCCCCCAAAAAAAAAGAAGTTAAGCAGCAGCTAATGGTGTCTGTGTCCCAAACACACATGGGATTTGCCATGTGCATACAAGTTTTTTATCATTAAAAATCTGAATATTGGAAAACAGTATCAATTCATTATATGAATGCTACACAGTATCATAGGCATGATAGCCAAATTAAGACTATTTTTAGATACTTTGCCCTCTATTTCCTAGTATTCAAATATCCACATCCTCGTACATATTAGATAGATAGATATTACCTAGGTATTAGATTAGGTGTTTGAGATGAGATTTTAGATAGATGAAAGATATAGAAAGATATATTTTAGATTAGAAACATATTTGACTATAGATGACCCAAACTACATGCATGATACAGTTTTACTTTTTTAATATCAACAACTTTAAAAAATTATACAGGTATCTTCAATTTCTAAAAAAAGGTTCATTGAAACTATACTGATTTATATATCCCAAGGACTCTGAAAGATTTGCTTGGATTGATTTCAAGCATTTCTGAGCCAAAAAGGATGATCAAAGTTTTAAGTCCATTTCCTACTCTACAACACACCAATAGCCAGTGGATACAGATTTTGATGAAGTAACTAGTTTAAAAATCCTATGCTTTGTGAAAAGGCAAGAAGAAGAAAAATGCATTTGTTAATATTTGAATTGCATATTTCTCATTTATTTATTTTAGTTGCATGCTGTACTACTAGGACTGTGCTAGCAAGGTCTATTTAAAGTAGGGTAGTTTGAAACATTCACATAATTTGGTGGGAGTAGCGATTTGATATAGTACAAGATTTGATTGAACTTGTTACTAATTGCACTGATGCATTCTTTAAATTCTACTCAGTTTACCCATGATTCTAGAAAAATGTATTTCCAAATCTTTGTAAATAGATTTTGCTTGCAAATTTAACCCCCCCAAAATTTAAATATTATATTATTAAACAATATACAGTCATTATGTCAAAGCTTAGAATAAATAAGTTTTAGTTATATGCGTAATACAAGATATCAATTTTATTGATGTAGATTTAAAATCTATTCTTGTGGTGGTCACTGAAAACTAGAGTTTAATAATGGTTTTGTATTGGCATTTTCAGTAGATAAAGCTCCAGGAGATACTATTTTGTTCTTATTAACTTGCTGACAAAACCAGTGCTAATTGATTAAATGTGACTTTGATTCTGGGATGCTATTATCCATAGAAATTGGCCAAAACAGAAGATGTTTCTTTTCATTTGTCACTCATAGCATTCATTGCAACTCTATTTCTAAATTGTCTTAGTCCCTCAGGGAAATTTCATCACTTTCTATTGACATAACAATTGGTTTTTTAGCTGACAAGTTTGATGAGTCTCCTGCAGCAACTTCGCTTAAATAACCTGTAAATAATGGGAATATACCAGTCAAAGTACTTGAGATCGTTTTTAAAGGACTTTAGCATTTACCATTTATCTGACTGCAGAACATTAATGGATTTTCTTCATTTCATAATTTTGAAAAACCAATGACTCATATACAGAGCAGATGAGGGGACAGATGCGATAGGTCTTTATATGGAAATTACACCTCGGTGCCTAGTGATTAATGAACAGTTGTAGAGATTCTGAGTTTGTGATAACTTCTATTTAAAACTAACAGCGTTCGCTTTACAAGTAAGGTTCATGCCTTTTGAAGAGCCACCTGTTGAATTAAAGATTAACCTTTGTACTCTAAACCACAGTTCTTACATACTTTTTCTAGCTCTGCCATATTCAATTGTTTTGTGCTGCAGGAATGGACTGACATAAAAAACTATTAACAATATTTACCTACAGTGAGATTTGCCTGTTCATCTTCCAATAAAGAATCATAGAATCATAGAATTATTAAGGTTGGAAAGGACCTCTAAGATCATCGAGTCCAACCGTCAACCCAACACCACCATGCCCACTAAACCATGTCCCTAAGTGCCACATCTACACGTCTTTTAAATACTTCCAGGGATGGGGACTCAACCACTTCCCTGGGCAGCCTGTTCCAATGTTTCACCACTCTTTCAGTAAAGAAATTTTTCCTCATGCCCAATCTAAACCTGAAACACTTTATTTAGTTTCTGGATATGATTACCACATTTTGTAGCTTATGAGACTTCTTAGAAGCTGATTGCAGTGGTAGCTGTTGAGATGAGATGCCAGATAAGGCTAACTGAAAAGGAATGATTATTTCCTTCCAGTTTGTTGATGATCAAACAGTATTTATTAAAATTTTAAAAACTAGTCTTTCTATAATCAAAGGATAATAGACACTAAATTTGTAAATACTTATGCAGAAATGTTACGAGCTATAATTTTAGGATCATAAAAACAGGCACATAGCTGTTCAGCATGGACACCCATTTATTTATACAACACTGATCTCTGGCATGAAAGTACTTGTAAGTTTTCAAGAATTAAATTGTTCCAAATTTTATTCCACACATGTTAATTTCAATTGAAAAAACAGGAAATTTGCATTTGCTTATAAGGGAACTCATCTCATGGAGCTCCTTCTGTGAAATGAAGACTTGGAATGCAGAAGAGACACTGGACCTTCACCTTCCAAATGTGGAAGAAGTCAGGACATGAAGCCACTACTTAAAACACATTTCTTTATGGAGTCCTCTATCTTCTATGGAAGAGAGGCTTAGACCTGGCTGATAGTGACTTTTGCTTCAAATTGCAAAGTAAAATTTTTCAGGTGTGTGACACGCACTCCCTTGCAGCACCTGGAGCTTCAGAATGATTCCCAGGTATCTTGCTACACATCAAGAGGCTTTCCTGGTTACTGCTAGTTGCTTGAAGATCCTTTTATTGCCAATTCACAAAACAAGGCTATGCATTTTACGTAGATGTATGTGTTGCTGCATGTTAGGTGAGCTAGCTAGAGGAGCTAAGCTTCTCTTGTAGGGTCCCATGAACTTGACATTAAGGATTATCATACCCACAGAAATAGAGTTAACTCCCAACATTAGATAGACAAGGTCACCTTTAACAAACGCCAGGGCAAGGTGGAAGCAAAAATAATTGTTTATTTACTAAATTCAAAATAAACAACAGTTTATAAAGATTTATCAAGAGAAACACACACACAAAACTTAAATGAAAGAACCATCCATCAGTCTTGTATTTATAGTAATTTAAGTTAAAATAATTCAGGGCACAAGTTAAAACACACCTATTCAGGGCACCTGGGTTGATCTTTATTAGTTTAAACATTAAACTAGTACATCACCAGTGCCTAAGTCACTGGTTGGCAGCCAGCTATTTTGAATATGTGTTTACTGAATTAAAGAGATGGCCATAGATTTTAGCTTCTAATTTAAACTGTCAGTGGTTTGGGAGTTTGTATGAAAACACAAAGTGTGTTTATGCTCTAAAGCTACATATAGAATCATAGAAACATAGAATGGTTTGGGTTGGAAGGGACCTTAAAGATCATCTAGTTCCAACCCCCCCATATAGAATCATAGAATCATTTAGGTTGGAAAAGACCCTTAAGATGTTGAATATGTCAAAGAAAAAATACAATTTTTTGTCCAAGCAGGGTGTCTAGTGACCACTAGCAGCTATGCAGACAGTGGGAAATGAAAATTTGGGGAAAATCTGATTCTAAAATGATAATGAGAATAAATGTTTAGGGCATGTTACCTGTTCTCCAGTAACATATTACTTATTACATTTCAGTCTGACAAGTCTGATCTGCCTTCAGATTAGAATCTTCCTGCTTCTTTTTCTTCAGTATTTGATCTGATTTTATATGGAGAAAAGACGACAACCAAAACCAAAAATAAAGTGATAGTAGATCCTCATATTCTCTCAATGATCTCCAAGGTGCCTTGAGGCCTTGCTTCTTCTGATGAAATTTTTCAGGTTCTCCAGGATCAATAACAGAACTGAATGCTCAGATGTGACTGAATATGGCTTTCATTTCATTTTCTTCAAACAATACAGACACCTCTGATAAACTGGCCTCAGGAGATGTGTCTCACTATGTAGATTTATATTTTCTAAATAGGAATTATTAAGGTGCAGTACTACCTGAGGAACTTCTGTGGTTACATTATTACTACTTTTTCACATGGAAAATTATATCAGCTTTGAACACTTCATCCCAAGCTAGACAAAACAGAAGTACCTTCCAGCATTTTCCAGCACCTCACAGCTTTAGAATGTTAGTGTACTGGATTTATGGAATGCACCGAACCTGTTATTGATCCATTAATCGCTTCACAGAATGGATTTTTTCATACATATATATATATATGTCTGGGACTAATCAAAAGTACTCAAGCCACTAAGTAGATATTAGCAAATGTGTTTATAATCCTGTGTTCCCCAACAAAGGAGGGAGGGATAATATTTTTTAAAACATCCATTGGTGCTCCAAAAGCCAAAAGGAAATCACTGGGAGAGTCAAAACAAATTTTCCCCTCATTATTATCATGGACAGCAAATCCATGGGAAAAAAATATATAAGAGGTCTGATTCTGCAGTGCTCTCACTCCATGGCTTTGGTGGAGAAGCTGTGTTCTACAGCAAGGTGAAGCAGGATTAGGTCTTTATGACTACATAGCATTTAGCAGATGCCATTACTATAGTCAAATGATGTATTTGTTATTTTAAATAATTTTAGGGACTTTAGGCACAGAAATGATCATATAAAATATTCAAATATTATTTTGATTCCTTTAATATTATTTTTTAAATTCAGTCATATGATACAGAGGAATTCTTTACATTTTATCTTTATTGCCCAGCCTTACTTAGAGGTTCTGGGGAATAAACAGCACTGAAAACAGATGGCTAGATTTACAAAGCTTTACCTTATGCAGTAAAATTAGGCTCTGTGCAGATGGACCTGTAGATATCAGTGCCAGTATTGTACCTTATCCATATGGACTGCAAGATTTATGGCAGAAGTAATTCTTTTCAAATTCATCCTTGGATACAAGCTAATGCCTCCCTGTTTGTATGCCTCTACTATTTCTACTTTCTGGTATTAGAGAAGAAGGAATAATGTAAAATAAATATTAAAGAGTGTTTCCATGGTAAGTCACACACAATACAGTAACCAGTGTTTTAAGATCTTTTAAAAAAGGACTCTTTTTCTCTGAGCATTATGCTCGAGCATGGCAACATAAAGTATGCAGGTGAGCATGTGCTGTGGCAGCTCAGTGTTTTCACATCAGAGGACTTGGGTTCCTGCAGACAGACATTTATGTGAAGGAGTGCTCAGAGCTAACAGGCAAGAAGCAGTGAGTTGGTGGCATTATCTAGGGCAGGAAGAAGCTGTCACGGCACCTTTAAGAACTGAAGTGTGTGTTCATCACAGGGTTGTCCTCCAGGACTTGGCATACTCACTGGTATAGTGGGAATATCCTTAAATAACATTTATTACTAGATCTTGTGCCCTGCTATCAGCCAGCTACAGGTCCTGCAGCATGTTAGGTGGACAACTGGTGTAAGAATCACAGGATGGGCTATTCTCACCACTCAGAAGAAAGACTTCTCCAGGGGTTATCTTAAAGGCTGAGAAAAGAGTTGGGAGGACGTTTCTATTGAGAAGTGTTGTGGAAGTACAAAGACAAAGGCTAAACACAGCATTAGCAGGACAAGTTTGTAGCAAAGGCTTTTCTATGGCTTCCCACCACTGTTTGTACATGGGAATATCCACATTTCAGTCTCAATGAGCACAAATTGCAAACAGACATGGAAAAATAAATATGGAAATGTAATTTCTTATATTCACAAACACAAAGGTAGAGGTGTCCATTCCTAGATGTTGTTATGTTTCTCTTTTAATATGAGTATGATTTAAAGTGTCGATGCTTTCATTTACAGATCTGTAAATAGATAGTACACATAGTTTTCAGTTTCTACTGTATCTGAGATATACAGAGTCGTAAATAAAGGAAATAAGACTCAGTGATCTTTAAAAGAAGAAAATTAGAAATGTTACCTTTGCCTTTTAAATTTTCCATTGCTCTTCAAACATTCCAATTTTCCCTGTTTTGTTCTTCAGTTACATCTATGAAGTTTTCATTGTCTGAGTACACACAATATTGAGGTATTCTCTAATGCTAAATGTTTCAGGACTGTGGTGCATCTTCAGAAACCAAAAGGTTAACTAATTGACTCTGATGAAGAGTACTAAAAAAAAAAAAAGTTATTTTTATAAAAGTTATTCTTATAATGAGTTACTAAAAAGCAATCTCTTGTAGTGTCTAACACCTCAATTTGCATAAACCAGATCACATTTATAATAAGTTTTGGGATTTTATTTCTTTTGTCTTCAAGAGTGACAAAAATCCCATAAATAACAGTAACAAAAGTACATAAATATAACACCTGAATAACTTAATAAAAAATATCTGAGAGAACAAAACAATATAAAACAATACAAATTCTCC
>NW_008796110.1:5917269-5953756 GCF_000699145.1 Aptenodytes forsteri
CTCCTACACAAAATCATATATGGAGTATTTCAGGCTACCTGAGCATAGCAACAAATGGTAAGTTTGGAATACTTGCAGAGGGAAATACATTTCAGAGATACTTGCTTCTGAAATGATGGCAAAAATACAGTGGTTGTATATAAAGATTTTTTTTTTCCTAGCAAAATAAATAATTTTATTTTTAAAAATAACTTTTTCTTTCTACTGAGCCGATTTTGTCTTTGGCTACCACAGCATGATTTGCTTAAGCTGAAAGGAAATAACAGCTGCAAAGTTGTTCATATATGATGAATGAGAGTGTAATGTAAAAGGAGATACCTACAGCACAACAAGCAACAGAACGCTGCTCAGCTTAAAGCCTGAATCCACATTACATCCTTGATTATTTACTCAGAATGTTTTTGTGCAGCATGCCCTCAGAGGCCCAAGAACTTCTGGTTAAACACATATTCAAATGCCACTAAAATAGTAAAACCAAATTATCTTATGAAGAAAGTCACAAGGGAACAGAGTAACCATGATGATATTAACTGATAAATACATGAAGCATAATTAATAATTTTAAAAAGTGGAAGTACCACTCACCTTTGAAAATTACTTATCTACATGTGAAGTATTTAGCAACTTAGCAAACTACATTTAAGAAGGACTGTTTTTAGTTTCTGTGTTACGTTTAAAAGTTTCACTTACATACACAGTAGCTATCAAAAAGACTATCAGCCTGATTATGGAAGAAAGCCAGTTTCATAAAAAACTACAGCTGAGTGATGTTATTCCTCAAAGCTATTATTCTTCAGAATGTTGAAAATATCAATATAATTCCCTTTGCTTTAGTTGTTTTTTCTTCCAAAGATTAAAAATCAACTTAATTTATGCAGAAAAGAAACAGGAAAATTTCATGGTTCTCATTTTGGCACAGCAAAGACCCTATAGCATTTTGGGTACGTTACAATGTCTATTCAACTGCATCACATTTGCGCTGTGCTTCAGGAAAAATAAACCTCCCTCCAAGCCCTAAGGACAAAGCTATTTACGGACAACTAGAAGCCATTGTACTTTAGCACTGACAACTAAAACAGCTCAAACAAATAGGGAACAAATCTTCCACGCTGTCGTATAGTATTCTGTGAGGGAAAATAGCAATCTACGTGGATGGATTCTGACATAAGGACACATGAATGTTATCAGGGAATATATATTATAAAGAAAGCAGTGTCCTGTGAGACATGGGGGGAGGAATGGAGAGCAAGGGAGAAAAATGGAAATCATACACAGTTTAAACTAACTGAACACTTGATTCAATAGATAATAATTTTGTAGCTTATTCCAACTTCCACAAAAATAAAGAGATATATTGCCTGCTCTGGGTATACTGCAGTTTGTGATAACCTGCGTTAGTAAGTTTACTATCTTTGAGAAAGATAATGTTCTAGTAAAGATGTGTCTGAAATTTCTTTCTTGATATTTTGTATGGGCAAAGTACTCTTTGTGAAATAACATGAGAAGACTAAGATAGCACATGTTTAAAAATAAAACTCTTTTTAAAAAGTGTTAGCTTACTGTTATACATCTGATTTTCAATAAGACTTTGAAAAGAGTATCGGAGGGAAATAAACAGCGGTAACTACTGCCATTTGGGTAGTAATTAGTTTGTTCACAATATGCAGTTTGGAGTCTGGAAATTGCAATACTTCAGATTTCTCATACCTTTTTCCAGAAAAAAAGTATTATGGCAGATAATGTGGAAGGCGCTGATTTTATAGAAGAGGATTTATAAATTTGAGGGGTTTATGTGTGCATCGTTATTCTTCTGCATATTTGATTACTGTTCATAGCTTTGTTCATACAAATGCCTTCAACTATTCAAATAACCTGCCTGACAAGGCAGTACAAGGTGTAGTTACTGTGAAACAACCCACTGGAATTTTTCTAAGCTGTTTGATAAATTTTATGATCCTTTCTAGCAGTTCCTTTCCTAGGCTGGGTTAAAGGCTTTGTTTAGGTTATTAATTCCTTGTGAGGGTTTGCACTGTGCTCGGGAAGAGGATTTGTTTCTAATCACTACTAAGGTGGTATTTTAGACATGCTTTGATGCATCGGTATATGGATACCTGGGGTTTACTACTATTTGCCTCTTGCCTCACTGGTTGCTGACATTTCTCCTGCCCTTAGGGCCAGGACTGGATGGTTATAGACATTCCAACTATAACCTCGAGCATCTAACCACAGTGCTGAGTGTGGAATGATACTCCAGGTCACTTTTCTGTAACCAAATTCATCTAGCTGTAGCAATCCCTGGTAGACTAATCTGAAACATAGCAACACGGTGGAGCGTTCTCTCCGCCATCCTCGAAGCCTACAGTTCACAAAGCGGCACATCTCTTCTCAGTCAGGAGACTCCCTAGACCTAGCAGATTGTCTGTGCATCAGCCAGCTTGTTTAGTACTGCTCCACCAGACTTTCCTTTAAAGGCAGGTCTTGCACTGGCTTCTGTAGAGCAAAGCCAGTTTCACGAGAGCCCGGCTGGATTTTCTTGCTGCCAGCAGACCCCACATTTGAGAGTGAGCCAGCAGCCTAGGCTGGCTGCACACCATGGAAGAGCAATGGCATATGCTTAGAAATAAATGTTTCAGCCTAAACTCTTTTCACCAGCAAAGAACAGCTTTGGTCTGGCTAAAATGTTTACCAAACTTGTGTTGACCTCACTGAATTGTTTCAGCAGAGCAAAACACTTGAAGTAATTATGAAAAATTGTTTTGCTCTGGCATTTAATTAATATTTTAATTAATATTTCAGTGATTCAAAGTTTATTTCAAAGTTATTGATAAATATTTTTTAAAAGTAAAAGATAGAAATTTTCTCATTCAGGCTAAAAGACATTACGATTTGAAACAACATTCTTTTCTTGATCAGGTGTTCACACAAATATTTATATGCAGTAGAGATGGTTGCAAAATAAGGGAGTAGCCCCTAAAAATGAAAATGTTAAGCAAAAATTACAAGCCATTAGGAAATGCAGTTCCAGCACATTGTGCATTTATGGCTGTGATAATTTGCCTGCTTCATGACATGCAATTCCTGTCTGGATTACTTTTTCCATAAGACACCACTGCCTCGTCATGGTGAATTGCAGTGATAGATCATACAGGTCCTAATCAGTCACTTCCCTTATTTGCCTCTCAGTGCTCTGGAGTATCATTCCAGTCATAATTCTACTAGGGTGAATTATATTTTTTTTCCCCAGATAATAAGTAGTAAATTTATACACAATGTTTCAAGAATTTAAAAAAAAAAACTATTGGCAACCTAGGCTGATTTTTAAAAATGAAGAAAAAAAGAAACAGAAAAGCTCACCTTTCTGATATATTGAGGAGGAAAGTAAAAAATGCCCAAACATTTTGTTTAAATAATTTTGAACTAAAACCTTTGTGGTTTTTTATTCATAATTAATCTAATTCTTAGAGTGTAATTTCTAAAAATAATTAAACTTTTATTTTACAAAAAGGCCAAAATGTTTGCTCTTTCCTTTCTCAAAGGAACCCCTAAAATATCTTTTTTATACAGACCAAAACCAGTGCTTTTGTTTCATTTTCTTTTTTTTCCTTATAGTAATGTAACAAAATAGGAATATTCAATCTACTTATAAGGGATTTTAATGCAGTATTTGTAGATGAAACCATTTTGTTCATAAATTTTTCAGCTATTGCTTCAGCTCAGCTGAAAGCTTAGCTGGTCAAAATAAAAAAGGTGCATATTTGATTCTTAAAATACAGAGAAATGTGTAATAAAACCTCTGCGTACAAACCCTAAGTGTTTTAGAATAAGCAGAGCTCACTTCTTCCTTTGATTAGAAAGGTCCTTAACTCAACACATAAGGAATTAACATAGCAGTGTCACACCTTCTTGGCAGGTATTTTTTGATCATATAAGAAAGGCAGTAAGCCTGTTTAGCCCCAAGGATGAGTTCTGCATAATTTCCTTTGGCGAATCTTCTCTTCACATTAATTTGACTTATCCAGGTTCCCTTTCCCTTGTGGGAACCTCATTCCTGCCAGAACATCTCTTCTCTGGAAGATATCTGTTGCCACCCAGGTGCTATGAGAATACCCACAGTACAGCCAGCAATCACAGAACTATGTCCATGGCTTTGTTAATGTCCCTCCACCTTTTTCTCAATCTACTTCTCACACAGAGCATCTGATCTTCAAACCTCCCTGATCATTTTCTGAAAGACTACTCGTCTCCTCCTTTCTGCACGGGAGCTTTGGTCCCAGCAAAACTTTGATTATTAGAACATGATTTCTGTCTCTGGTAGCATTATCACTGTAGCTTTTACTTACAAGTATTGGTATTTTTCCCTCTTTCCAGAAGATAATGTCTGCATTTTCAGCACACTGTTCCCCTAGTGCATATGGAATATATCACTATATTTCAGTGAAGCATTTGTAATTGTTAAACAGAGCTCATAGTCAGGAAAAAAAAAGGGAACGTTTCACTTTTCTGATGTTCTTAAAAGGGACCATCTGTATAAGGAGCCACCTTGAATTCTAGCATTCATTTCAAACGTCGTATTTACGCATGACAACATGGACACTAAAAGAAATAATTCTGCTAAAGAGTTTGTTTCTGGTGGTGTTATTTTTTTTTATTTTAGGTTACAATTTTGACTTCATGCAATGATTATTTCATATCTCAAGTCTTCACTAAAAACATTCTGAAAATCTTTCTTAGTGGAATTTCATTAACTGGACAATGCAGAAAATCTGATCAAAGCTTCTGTGTCCTATTCACATTTAACTGGAATATACTGAATTTGGAAGGAGGGGAGGCATAAAGCAACTAAGATCCATCTGTGACTGTGAAAAGAAATTGGGCGCTCTCTCTTCTCATTACTGTATGAAGCATGAGAGGTACAGTTGTATCACCATATCACATTCTGGAGTTGGTCGTGACAACAATTTCAGAATTATATTAATTATTAAAAAATATGACAGCAAACATATAAGCTGAAAATGCTTTAGTTTCTAAGAAATTGAGCTGTTGGTTTTATTACTTGTTTTTCTTGTTGGGAGAGAAGCTTTTAAAGCTGCTTGCAGTGTTAATTGTGCATTTCTTTCCTGTCTTGCAGAGAATGACATAAAATCACTGATGTGTTTGTTTTAGTTTCCAAAAGCTAATGTAAGGGAATAAAACCTACTTAGCATGAAGTCAATCCTGCTTACTGTAAAACGCTTTTATTGTTAAAACATTATGATACATTCCTTCTGCATAAGAACAAAAAAAGTAAGGGGAAGTTAAGGAAGAAAGCAAGATCCATTTAAATCCTCTGATTTAAAAAGAAACAAAACATTTTTTTTATCAAATACTAGCCCACAGTAAGCTATGAGGGAACATAAGCTTTGAACTAGCTCTTAGTACTGAGATAGCATGAATAGATCGCTAGTTCCACTCAATCAAAACAGATTACTGATTGACAGTACAGACCAGTACACAGTTGTAAGAGTTAAAATAGGCTAAAAATTACAAAATTATTTAGCTTTGTTCAGAAGAGACTGGGGGGAAAAAAAAAATATCTATCAGCCATATCCTACCTAAGTCATAATGCAGGAAATGAAATTCATTTCCTTATTAGTGGTGGTCTTCCAGCCTTACAATGTGGAAAAGCAACAGTATGTGTGTATGGTGAAGGTCAATGTTAGTAAAATCAAATACCTGCTGAAAGGACTTTTTAACATACCTTTCACCTGTAGACATTTGCTTTATAGCTTCAAGATACTGTGTTTCTGTATCTGAAAAATATCATTACTGTAATTGTGCAGTCTAGCTATGTCTGGTGTGTGACTAGCCCTGTAAACAAGGAGCATAAGGAGCTTCGACACACATGCGCCTTCCATAAGCTTTTCATTATCCATGTCCTTTTGTCCTAGATACAATCACAAACTATTGCTGGTTTGCTGGGTTTTTTTCCCTCCAGGGTGAGATAAAAGCAAACTCATAACCTTGGCCTGACTATTCTCTTCGTTCTCATGTAGCCTTTGCCAGAGTATTGCCTTTGCCACTTTTAGGTAGAGAATTAAATCATGTTACAAGTATCTATTTCGGAGGAGCTATTTTCTCTTTCATCTTCTTTGCAGACTGACTTATTACAGAAGAGTGGGCTTGTTTGCTGGTTTGGTTTTACCTCTGTTTTAATACACCTGTTATGTGTTTACCAGAGAGGAAACAAGATCAAAAGGTCACATGCCAGGGATTCATTCTGCAGCCTTAAATCAACCCTGGGAATGTTTTGCCTATGTCCTTGTGGTGGGTTGACCTTGGCTGGCCGCCAGGTGCCCAACAAGCCTATCACTCCCCCTCCACCAACAGGACAGGGGGAGAAAATACGACAAAAAGCTCGTGGGTCAAGATAAGGACACAAAGATCACTTACCGATTACCATCATGGGCAAAATACACACGACTTGGGGAAAATTAATTTAACTTATTGCCAATTAATCAGAGCACGATAATGAGAAATAAGAAAAAAATCTAAAAAACACCTTCCCCCATACCTCCTTCTTCCCAGGCTCAACATCACTCCCAACTCTTCTATCTCCTCCCCTCCCTGAGCAGCGCAGAGGGATGGGGAATGGGGGTTGTGGTCAGTTCATAACGCTTCATCTCTGCCGCTCCTTCCTCCTCACGCTCTTTCTCTGCTCCAGTGTGGGGTCCCTCCCACAAGATACTGTCCTCCATGAACTTCTCCAATGTGGGTCCTTCCCACAGGCTGCAGTTCTTCACAAACTGCTTCAGCATGGGTCCTTTCCATAGAGTGCAGTCCTTCAGGAACAGACTGATCCAACACGGGTCCCCCACAGGGTCACAGGTCCTGCCAGAAAACCTGCTTGAGTGTGGGTTCTCCACAGGCTGCAGCTTCCTTCAGGGCACATCCACCTGCTCCAGCGTGGGGTCCTTCATGAGCCACAGTGTCGATATCTGCTCCACTGTGGACCTCCATGGGCTGCAGGGGTACAACCTGCGTCACCATGGTCTTCACCACAGGCTGCAGGGGAATCTCTGCTCCGGCGCCTGGAGCACCTCCTCCACATCCTTCTTCTCTGACCTCGGTGTCTGCAGAGTTGTTTTTCTCACATTTTCTTACTCCTTTCTCTCAGCTGCTGTTGTGTAGTGCTTTTTACCCTTCTTAAATGTGTTATCACAGAAGCGCTACCACCGTCGCCGATTAGCTCAGCTTTGGCCAGCGGCATGTCCATCTTGGAGCCAGCTGGAACTGGCTCTGTCCAACATGGGGACAGCTTCTGGTGTCTTCTTGCAGAAGCCAACCCTGCAGAGCCCCCGCTACCAAAACCTTGCCACATAAACACAATACAGTCATCAACAAGCATCTCCCTCCATGTACAAAGTTATCCTTTGCCACACCTTCTTCTGGAAGCTGTACCTGCTCTTTTGAGCATCCCAGGCAATTCTGTGTATGGATGCAATTTGCTATTGGGTGCCCTACTACTGATTTTGTTGTTATTTTGAATCTCCTAACTACTGACCACCCATTAATACAATACAGTTGTATTGTATTGAGAAGTGACGAAGCAATGGTAACTAAAGACAGGTCACTGTTCACCAGACTGGAATGCAATTTCCTAGCCAAATAGATGTTGACATCGTTTCTTAAAAAGGACGGAGTATTCCTTCACTTCCTTCTTACAACAGGAGTCCGTTAAAAAAAAACCACACCAAAACATCCTACACCTTTTCACATCTTTTGAAAACCAGATTGAATGGAGATGGCTCTACCCACTGCTCCCCTTGTCTTTCCTTTTAATTCTTCTTTCTAATCTTTTTGAATTCTTTCTAATCTTTTTATATTATCTGCACTGCATCTTTGCTGAAATATTCCTATCTGCTTCCCTCAGCTTCTGCTTATCTATGGTGAGACTTTCCCTGGCCACCTCAAAATTATTTTATGATATTACATAACCACATAAAATTATTCCATAATTCCCAACAGTTCACTCCAGAGGCTGATCCCACTAAAAGTGACTTTCCAGCAGGCTGTGAACTGCAGCAGGATGGATGAGTGTGTACCATAGGGACTATTCCCTCCGAGTAGGAAACGTAGAGAGACAGACTACTCTTCTGCCTTCTTAGTATCCACCCTTTTTCTTTCCCACCTACTTTTCCTTTTCAGGGTTAGCTCAGGATTTTGCTGCTTCTTTTCAGAGCATTGTAGCCTAGTGTTATTTGAGGGAATTCAGTAATTTTCTGTCTCTTAATTTTTCTTTTTATTTTTCTTCTCTGAAACAGCTGGAACCTACATTTATTTTCTGACGTCCTCTATTACCTCCAGCTCAACATTTCTGTGTATAAATTGTTTTCTCACTTATTCTTTTTCCCCCTCTCTCTCCTGTTCTGCGATCCCTATCCCTTAAAGTGCTTTCCTTCACATTATGTATGAGATTTTGTCCCTTTCACATCTTCGTTTTCATTAAAATTTTGCTAGATGGAAGAATATAGGCCACTTCTGTTGCAACTCCACAAAGGTCTAGGGTCTAGATATTGAACTACACTGACATCAAAAAACAGATTTTGGTGAAAGGATATCTGTGATACTATTATATGTCTGAAGAAATGCTAAGAATATTAAGAGGTAAGAATAAAAATTCAGCTTAAAAGACCCTGCGTTATTCAATAAAATTGAGACCTTGCAGATGAACACAGGTTACCCAATGCACGGTGGAAAAGGAGTCCTCATATACTGTGAGAATGAACCAGACTTTGAAATTTGCTGCATCTGAACACAATCCTGATATCAAACAGCCACTCGCATGCCAGATACGTATATTAAACTGTAGCACTTCTATAGAAACTGGAAATAGTACTTTCTTCCTCCTCAGATCTGTTCTCTCTCTGTCTTCAGTGTTACACCTGCATGCTCCAGGGAAAAGCTAAGCTTGCTGCTATTAGACTTTGAAATTAAAACATAGCAATGATGAGCTGAATTAGATTCTACATCCTTATGAATCTTCAAAAGAACTGGTATTTTATGTTCCAAGTAGTTACAGATAAGCAAGCAATAGGTTTCACCCGTCTCTATTGTATCAGAATTTAAAATGAATGAGACTATGCCTGAAGGCATTTATTGATCAATAGAACTGTTATTACAGTCTATAATAAGTGAGAAATAGATAACTTTAGGGAAGTTTACAGGCACGTCAATTAGAAAATCTTAAGCACATCTACAAAAAACTCATTGTAAAAGAGCAAAGACAGAACCCAGCATTTTGTCCTTTGCAGTCATTTTTTCAGCACAAATCTTCCCCTCAAAAAGAAAACAGTGACATGAATGTAGCACTGACACAGTTATTAACCTACTGCACTTATTCTACAAAACAGCTGCTGTCCGGCTCAGAAAACAGCAAATTGGCACCACTTTAATCCCCATTGCAACGCCTCCATTCTAAGAAATTCTTGTGAAATAGAAAATACTGTTTAATTAATCCAAAGTTTTTTGTCTCTAAATATGTAGTTGGCAACTTTTTTACAACATAATAACATAGTTTACTACACATTGTCTGCTACTTGTCAAAAGAACATAAAATGTATAAACACTGAAAATAAAATTGCATGTGTCATATCTGAGAGAAAATATGTTGCTTGTTCAAAATTGAATGAACGCTTCATAGAAATGTAGAGCGTTCTGCCCCAGCAAGTTTAGTTACTCAACATTCATTTTACTATGTTGTGCTGGGACAAAGATTTATGTCTCCATTAGAATAAAATAGAAATAGAATAGACTACATTGCTTTTAAAGTAGAAAAATGAGTAAAGTAACATATTACCAGGGCCAATGTTGAATAGTACCAGCAGACACAAACCCATTGCTAAGCGTTTCTGGAACACCATCCAAGTACCCTACTCGGTTTTGAGCTCTATTGCAATGGATGGGTGAACTTTCCTCTTCCCTGTGGCACAGCAGGGACACCCTGGTGCCAGTAACTGTTCTCCCAGGTTAATTCTGATCCAGTGACTCCTCTTGTTTCCTATCCCAATCAAGCCAAAAATGCGCTTTGCTCTCAAGAGCAAGTTACAATTTATCTAGTGCTCTGTATAAGCCCTGAAGATGTCTGCATATTGAACAAACAAACATAAGCCTGCTAAACGCTACTAAATCTTGTGGAAAAAGAAGGTGTTGTGTCTAGCGTTCTTCCCAAGGTGGAAACACCCTTGGAAGAGGAGAGCTGCTGCAGATTATTTCATTTCAATGAATTTCAGCCATCTGAAATATAGAAATCTACTTTTGAATTAATTGTGCTATGTTTTCTTTATAGACCACAAAGACATATAAGCAATTCTAGAGTATGATTAATTTTAGATGTCAACAATAGGATGAGATTAATTGCATCCCAGGGGTGACTATTACTCTTCGCTGAGTCTGAAGGGAACCTGAGGTGACTAACCAGGCAGTAGAGGCCTGCACTATATATTTAAGAAGTTAACTAAAATTAATCCCACCCTGTTTGTCTTACTCAGTTTTGTCAGAAAAAAATGCAACTTGTATTTCAGGCAGGATATAAATGCCTATTTCTGTTTGCATTGCCTCTGACTGTATAGGTGATTTGCTGCATCATCAGCGCCATCATCTGAAACTACCCAAGAACATGAACAAACAGTCTACACAGAGCAGAGAGGTGCCATTATTATTTAGGCCAGGCCAGGCCAGGCAATCTACAGAAGAGGCAGCTGTCAGGGCTTTATCTCACCAGAAATAGGTCAAAACAGTCTTATCTACAAGTCCTCTTGTAGGTGAGCTCTAATATGAGCCTTTCAATCTGTGGATTTTCTCCAAATCACTACCAACTCTAACAGGGTATATTACAGATTCCTGTCTTCCTGTCATCTTTGACATGAAAGGTACTATTCTGTTGAAAAATAAAACTAAATGTAACTTTCTGCATACAGGTATCTACGTGTGTCATAAGTGTCTAACCTCCCATTTCAGTTGATGCAGGCAGTGGTTTCTGGAGAGCAATTCAGCTGGTCAGCCCCAGAAGTTCAATTCAGTTGTCTAAAGGCAAGCATTTAACATCATTTGAGATGCCACAGAGTATATGAGAAATTCTCTAAGGTCTGGCAAATACGCTATAAAACCTATAGGATGTACCTATTTCCAGAGAAGCTGCTGGGGCCAAGCAAAAAGCCATATGATGTCTCAAATGGTGGAAGCAATCTGTGTTGAGACAACTGAATAAAGGCTAAGATCTCTGTTAAGATCTCCATTGACACAGAGACAATTATATGTCGGTGTCTAAATCTCACATTCAATGACCTCAAATGGAACCCAGTCTTTAGTGCTGCTCTATGTGGATATATTGTGTCTAAATATAGCACAAAATTTTGGTCTCTTGATCTCTATTTGACCCCCCCTTACAGTGTCACCTATGCCTTTCTAATGTTCTATAAACCTATGCAACATATTCTGGACAGCTTCCCCCAACACCTTGAGCTCAGTTAAATGGTGTATTAAATGAGGACAGCTTATTCAGAATTAGTCTATTACTAAAATATCTCTCTCTGGTGGAGAGTAAGAGTTTTCAGCAAAATTATGCAATAGTAGGAGAAAAAAATGGGTTATAGCTTAACCACCTGTAAATACAGAGGAACTTAGCCAGGTGAGAAGTTTTGAAACTGGATGATTAATATTTACTTATAACATCATTATTAAAAAATAATTCTGTTCCAGCAGCCCTACACTTGATTTGCTATACAGTAACTGGGGCTATGTACTAAGCACCATGTAGCGTATGGTCTGAATTTGGAACCTCTAAAGTTTGGTAATCCTTGGACAGGGATTTTCTGAGAATCCAGCATCTTTACAATTCCTTGTGCTTAAAAGCTAAAGTTCAGGTGTCTGTGATGTCTTTTTTGAACACAGATAGTTTATATGGTCATCCAAAAGAAGCAATTTTATCTATTTCATTTTTGTCTTCTGTGGTAGCAATTCAATATCAGTACATATTGGATTAATGAACATGGAGAATCAGCATAACCACAAATATAACTAACAAGATTACCAATAAAATCAAAATAAAGAACTGTGACGATAGTTAAAACAAACTGTAGAAAATGTAAGTTGCCACTGGCTGAATATCATAGTACTAGAAAAAAGTAGCTTATGAATATGTAAATGCTGTGTTTGAAATAATCCAGTTACTGTGTTATTTTATAAAATGTGCTGTTATACATTACAGGCAGCATTCAAAATAAAAATGTGGAAGTTTACACATGGAACAGACTTCTTTGCAGCTCATGTGAAGTTTTCTAGTCTCCATATGTGAACCGGCTACTATATTGTCATGTACTAGTCCATTTTGAGCACTGTTTACATATATTTTTCCACAGAGTCAGAATGCATTAGGATGTAGTTTCATGAGCATGTTTTGTATGCTGGACTGGCTCACCACTTAAAATTAGGCAGACACTTAAGCAACAGATTACTTCAGAGTACCAAATGTCGCTATCCTATCAATTGTTTTCAGTAGGTCAGAGATGCAGACAGCAGAGGATGAAGTGGGATGAACCAGATGACAGCTACTTCTGACCCCTTTTTCCTTGTGTAATGGCAAAGGCCGCAAGTCCACCTATCCAACTTCTCCCCTAAGCTCTCCATCACACCTACACCCTTTCCTTTCCCTTCTGTCTTTCTAAGATGGCTCTGATATCTCATTTGCACTCTGAGTGGCAAACGTCAATTCAAATTCCACAGTAATTTCACGCATATTGTATAACTTAAAAATTCATTATATTATCTTTAAAGAAATGTATGCCTTAGACCATTTTAACACATGCTACCAATGGCAATTTAGCTGAAGGGCAGCCATCTTTTTTATTGGAAGGTTTCTGTTCCCTTCCTTTGCAGCACAAAGAGAAAATCCCATCTTTAAACAGGATGCTGAACAAGATGTTGCTCGTAATTCAGTAGGTAACATACTTCCCTCTGAGCCAGAGTTGGAGCACTGCCTCAGCATAATATTTTAAAAGGTCCCTTTTTTACTGCAGCTGCCATCTTTCAAAATTAGTCCTACTGGTGACATTTTTTCCACTGGTGGGCTCACGCTTTCCTCTCAAACTGTCCATTTTACCTTTCGTTCAGGTTGTTATTTAATTCTTAAGCAATTTCCTAACATTTCTTTGCCATATTCTTGATAACACATAGGAAAATAAAAATAAGCAACTGCTGGAACTATAAACAAGTAATTTAAAATTATGATCTATTTTGTGTGTGCTCCATACAAGCTCTTTGCAGCACTCTGCCTGAACAGGCTTGCAAAATTACCTGGCAAGCATTTCCCAGTATGTATAAATGATACCAAAGGTTATTATTAAGGCTGTGTCTTTCTTTGCTGTCTCATCGTGAAGATTTCCTCTTCACAAAGGGATAAAACCTAGCCACAAAGAATGGCAGAATTGGAAAAAAGTCTGCCAGCAGACCTTTAATAGCATGACCAAACTTGACAAGTAACACTTGTCCATGCCAAAAGAAGGTTGCTGGTTCAAACAGTCACTGAAGTTCAGGTTTGGGATGAATTAAAAGGATCTGTTGTCAGCCTCTGCTCTCATGTTTGTAAACTCTTCTATAGCAAAGGCCACTGTGGAGATCAAAGGAAACATTCAAGTCAAGATGGTGACAGCCACTCTGGATAAAGACCAAAGGTCAGAAACTATTATCTAAACCCTGCTGCCTAGAATAAACAATTCCTATGCAATAAAAATTGTCAGTAAATGACATTTTTCAGGACATTTTTCAGTCAGCTAAGTCTGGATCCCAATGGCCAAATTTTCAGTCTTGCGTAAATGCGCACCAAAGAAATATAACACTAAGCATGCTGGTTTAGTTTTACTTTCAATTACTTGTGTTGGTCCTATTCATTATTCTGGCAGTAATATGTCCACATACATCCAAAGTCATAAGTTTGGACCAATATTCTGCCTTTTTTCTCCTCATGTGCCACAAGGATTTCACATGTTGCTCTTGCACCCTACCAATGCACAGGCCTTTGAGCTGTCTTCTGCTCTGTCATGCAGTCTTGCCAGTACTGTTTCAGCATCATCCTGTAGAAACAGAATGCACATGGCCCTTAGGACTTACTTGTGGTCCTGTTCAGCTTTCCTTCACTTCGCTTACTCCTCCCCTTCTGTATTCTCACCTGTACAACTCATTTCGACTCTTTGCCTGCATTTGTCTTTTTCCATTTTTTCATTCTGTTCTCTCTCATTTTTTCCTTAGTTCCCTTTTCTTCCCTCTTCTTTTCCACCAGTTCTCTTCTCCCTCTGTCATCATCTTCATGCTTTCTCAAGCCTCACTCTTCCCTTGTGTCTCTTCTCACATCTTTGTCCATTTTTTAGTGTCAGGCTCTTTCTTTCCCCTTTGTCTTGGCATTTAGAAAGCTCTAGAAGTGCTCCTCTCCAGTTCATCATTAACCTGTGAGTCCATTTATTCACTCCTAGTTCATTGGGACTTTTCATTGTTTTTCTTTCCAGAATGCTCCTGTAAATTAAAAGGCCAAGACTAGCCCATTTCTCTCTTGGCTAGAAAGAGGAACAGATTCAGATCATGCAGTCTTAGTCCATTTCCATCACCAGCAAGCTCACAGGGCTCATTACTGGAATGTGATGCTAGCAGCTGCAGCTGGCAGACCAGGATCCAAAATTTATGTGAGTCCTGATGGAGTACTGGGATGGGGTTGGCATGCTGACATCTATGTCCTGCCGTAAAGAGAAATGTAACTCTAAAAAACAGTGTTAAACATTGCATTAAGGTGTCTGTCACTCTGGGACAACTGAAGAGCTTTTTTTTTTTCCTCCTGGACTGTAGTGTTGTGTTACAGTCAAGACAACTATTTGACCATAGCCTTTTGAGGACTTGTTCATGCAATGAATATTGTTGGTGTATAATTCAGTAGAAGGTTGTGAAAAGGCATTAGAAGACACTGGAGATCCTGAGAATCAGTGCTTTTTGTTTTCTCATCTTTCTACCACTGTTCCTTTTCATATTTCAGAAAGAAGATTAATATACTCCTGAGTAAGAACACAGGATAAAATAAGATCACTGGGGAAGGAAGCAGTCTCTCTGCAGATGTGCATACTCTCATTGGAGGGAACTGTACTATTTAGCATTTGAGCATCATTTCTCTGCTGTGAATTAGGGAAGGCAAGTTAACATACAAAAGAAACTCATCAATTACGTGACTGGCTCACTTTGATTTTCAGTTATGATTACGCGTATTAGGTGTTGATTTCAGAGTGCTTGCCAGTATATAAACAGTGAAACACAAAACCGGGTAAACCTGGTAATGTCAGAGATGAGAATCTAGGTCTATAGTCAGAAGTCATGAAAAAAACCCAAGGCTTTACAGTATAGTCTAGCAGACACCTAAATACTTCAGGTGAGGAATTAGTCAACTCTAGAACGTGACGCCTGAGAGGACTGAACAAGCGTAGAAACCATCTCTGTTTGGTCAGTGTCCGCAGTGAATGCAGACTCTCACAAGGCCCACACTGTATTTCTTTCAGAGAGTTGTATTTCCACTGTGAAAATCTAAACAGTTTTTGGAAATCCACCTTTTACAATTCTTCATCCAAAAAGAGCGACATACACCCAGTTACCTGGCCCCACTCAAACAGGAAAGGAACCAACCAAAGGAGTCCCCAGAGATCCAGGGAACGACTGGAATTAGTGTGCTGTGCTGTGCTCTGCTTGTGATTGCCATAGGAACATTTGGCCCCATTGATTTCAAAGACAGTTTTACTCCTAACTCAGCAAGACATTTATCTTGAGTTTCTGGTGCTTCTGTGTGGCCAACTGTGTTGTAACCATAGGTCAAATAGCCAGACATCAATGAAGAGATAGGGCTGATGACAACTACATGTTGAGGATACAAGAAGCTGAGCAAAACTGTACATAGAGCACTTGCCATTCAGTCATTTCAGCAGAGTGTTACTGTTATCAGCTTTCTGTAATTCAGTGGTACCTACAAGCAGGACCAAAGTCCTGCTGGACTGTTCACACAGGAAGACAATCCCTACTCTAAAGGCATTACAGTGTCTTTTAAGCAAGATACAAGTGACTGTGACAATCCAAGTGAGAAGACAGTGATGAATGGTTAATATAATGCAGCTATCATAAAACTACATATGCCTGAAATTCATTAATTTATGTCTTATTAATTAATTCAGATTCTATCCACCACACAGCCTAGTCACACTGGCTTGGTTGATAGATCGTTTGCTGACTGTATGCAAGTCCACTCATTTAAGTAGTAGTTACAGGCAGATGGTATGTGCTTATAGCAAAGATTAGATCCACTGTCTTGTGCATGGCAATGTGATAATGCTGTAAGTAGGTCACGTACATGGGTTCCTTAGTGTGTTGCATGCATTTATGCATGGCTTTGCAGAAAACACTTTTCCAGAACCAGACCCCTTCTGTATACCTTATGTAGAGTCATAATTTTAAAAGGAGGCATTGCTCTTATTTATTAAGCTTCTTATTCTTTTTACTTCTATATTGCTTCTGTAGTTTTTTTTTCATTTCAAGATATTTCTACTCCTATTAAAAGTGCATGCATGCATATTTATAAACCTGTGATTACTACACCTATCAAAATTTTACAATTTTGATGAACCCTTCAGCCAAGCCTACACACTTCCACCCATTCTGGTGGGGAAAGAAATTCTCTTTCTACACAAGGTATATGAAGTAATGCAGTTACCTTCCCCATACTTATTGGAATCCTTTCATTATCAAACCTAAAAAAAACCCAAACCCCTAAACAGTAGGGATAACACAGGGAAACTAATCTCCCTGGCCTGAGAAGGCAACTATTTGGAGTGACATGTACCTTCATTTGAAGCTCCTCAAACTTCATAAACTTCAGAAAACTCTCTTGGTGCAGCTGGACTAGATGACCCTTAAAGGTCCCTTCCAACCCAAACTATTTTATTCTGTGAAATGCATCTAGCAGTTACATCATTATATCAGTTACAACACTACGTATTTCTTTTCAGGTTTTCTCTGCCATCCCTTTGCTATATTGTTCATCGCAGAGCATATATTATTCAGTTATGTTCCTGCCACTTTCAAAAAAAAATTTACTAGAAGTACACTGTTTAAAATTGCACAGCTTGAAACTCTGCCATCTTACTCAGCCCATGGCTGTTATCAGGCTTCCACTTCAGCACTGCATAGCTTGCCCAGCAGTCTAGAAATGTTTGACTGCCATTTTCTTGCCAATGGAATGATTTTCAGCAACAAGCACAAGACCATTCTCATCATCCACTTCTAGGTATATTTTGGGACAGCACTGGAAGTCTAGTCTTTCTCAGGGGGATAAAATAAATTAATTTTGAGACATGAGACTTTTGTTTTCCCCTCAGTTCCTTTTCTGTTGCTGCAGGAGATGACTGCTGCATGATCCCATCGTGACCAGGCTATAGCACCAGGAAGCGTAAATGCTGAGCATTAGCTAGAGGGATGATTGGCTTGCAAACAAAAGCAACAGCTCATGGCTGAGGTTTGCTGAAGTTCTGGTTCAAGTAGGTGGGCTTCCACCAATCTTACATTTTGGGAACATATTTCCATTGTGCGATACATATCAGTGTATTATTTCTACACCAGCCTACCAATACCACTGCAATTAATTTGCTTTCATGGTGTATGATGCCACATGGAAGAGGGCAGAGAAGTTTATTCTCAGCAACAGTAATGGCATGTGAATATAAAATATTCACATCAATTTAAGATAGTGGTGACATGTCCTACACCTCCCATATATCAAAAAATAAGTTATGTAAGTATAAAAAGAGTCATCTCTCACAATAATTTTATTCTCATCTACCACCACTGATTTTAATGAAGTTTTTTTTGATGTACATGGGTATGCAAAGACAGTGAGTTCTATGTCATACAGACATATAAATATAAGGGCTTGAAAGAGGCAGACAGCTTAAAAACTCAGAGACCTTGAAAAATGTGATTATTTAGAAGTACATAATAAATCATGGTAATTTGTGAGTACCTGTCTCAGATGATAGCCATGTTAGAAATGGTTGAAAACTTATCTCTAGAAATACATGACAACAATTACTACAGCTATATACTCTCTGGATAAATCCTAGGGGTAAAAAGCTGTACAGATAAACAAGGCAGTATATCTGTGTACAATTGCTGTTTAAGTGAATGGAGTAAATATTACAGTCTACTAGTAAATTCCATACAACTCTGTATTACTTCCACCATCAAGCTTGATATATCACGTACCATGAGGAAAAACATTTACGATGGAGAGTTGCGATGTGAGAAAAATAGCATGTGCTTGGGATCAAGCCTGAGGAAAATCAAGGAAGAACTTTCTTCAAAAGCACTTTCAGCTACAACTTGTCTTTTTCCAGAAAAATCATAAACAAATGAAACAGGTTGTTACCAGAAAATGCTAATTCTCAAAATCAGAAAGTTCCACAGAAGAGAATATTAGTGTTAATTCAACTTTGACAAAACACACACACATGCTGAACCTTTCCTCATTTTCTTTCCAGTTCACCTTATGATCCCCGTGGCCTTCCAGAAACCCTGCAGCTTCTGACAACCTCTCCTCATGCTTGTGATATAGATTCCCTTGCTTGAAGGGCTTAAAAAAAAAACATTGTGGAAAATACCTATCCAGCTCTAAAAAAAGCTGAAAAATATATGATCTTATCTACACTCTCTATAATATCATTTCAGTAATCACAAATCTCAAACAGGAACTAGTATAAAATAAAGAGTCAACAAGGAATATTTATTACCACAGTCTAGGAAGAAGTGGGAGTTTTCTCATAGTATATTTTCAGTTAATCTAAAAAGAGGTGTCACCTACAATTTATTACTATTTTGTTTTGTATGCCAGACTTAACATAAAGTTAATTTCTTTTGCACTGATGGGAATTTGAATTACTCAGTAAATGCCGAATTTGGTAGATTAAGTATCCCATTTTTAGGGCCAGTGGATTACATCTGAATTCACAGCTCCTCCATCTTCAAATGGAGAAGTTTGAACAAAAGCATATATGTGTTTGTTTAAGCTATTTCTTTTGGGCTTTGGTGGATTTGTCCTTTAAAAAATAAGTTATTGTTCTATATGACAATCTTTCTGTGTCTACATCATCGCTGTACCTGAGAACTGAACGTTAATGCCTCTTTATAAACATAAATAGCAAAAAGGTGGTTTTTGTTTTTTTGGTTTGGTTGGTGGATTTTTTTTTGCTAAGGATGTATGTTTAACTGTTCTATATCAATATCAAACTACAAAAAAAGAAGTTAATGAACTGGCACGATGCAAAATTCTTATTTCTTTCACAGATAAGCTAGTTTTCTTGTGGCTATACACTACATACTCTGTTACAACAAGCTCACATTATGCTGTATAGATGAATAAGCACTTGCTGCTTCCAGTTAAATTTAAAAAAAGAAAAATAATAAGTGAACAACTTTATTATATTTGGAGGCAATGACTTGCCATATTCAGTAGGGTTTTATAGTTTTATACATGTCTAAACACACACACACAAAATGTGAAGGGCTACAAGGCTTTAAATCAGCTTCTGATTTTGTAAGTTTCGCACAGCTAAATAGGAGCCTACATATAAACACCTTATGTTATTGAACTTCCTTCTTAGCCTTATTTCTATTACAATGCAAGTTGCTCAAGACATTGCGACTTTGATATGTCCATGGTCAGGAAAGAAAAGTAAGATCTTGGAGGCTGATGATGAACAAGGAAGCTAAATAAATGTCCATGGGCTGTGATTTTTATTATTGTTGGGTTTTACTGGACCATAAAAAAGGACAGTATTAAAAATAAACCTGAGCAAACAGCACAGTTTACACAGTGCTTTTATATACGAAATAGTCAAACACCTGACTACTCACAGAAAGTCACTGGCATGCCCTACAAACTCTTCATTTAGTGCAAGGGTCTTCATTAGCTAATGATCATGTTTTGCCTTTCCCAAGTTTCTAGACAGCACCTTACTTTTTCCTATTTCCTCCTCCCTATCTAAAATAACTATTTGAGAACCCAATTCTACTTTTGCTTTATTATTTAATTTATATATTTTTAACCTATACTATGGTACAGCAACAGTCTGGTACAGCTGCTAGTTTTAAAGCTGGTTATGTTTTCAGACAACTTTGGAGCAACAACAGTACCAGTCCTTATTTCACAACTGATTTACTGGATAGATTATGCTGTGTTAGGAGAATCATAGAATCATAGAATCATTAAGGTTGGAAAAGACCTCTAAGATCATCGAGTCCGACTGTCGACCCAACACCACCATTCTTGAACTTGAACTGTCTGAAGGAAGGGAGGCAAGAGCTGCTTATTTGACTCAGACCTTCTGCATAGTTGATGGGTATCGTTAGTCTGAGAGAAAGAAAGCAGAGAGAAAGTACCAGGACTGGCTACAAACCATGTTTGTCTTTCTGAACAAGAAAATTAGCTCCTATTATTTGTTACTTCTTAGTTCAGAAGGTGGAAATTCATTCACTTCCTCATGTGTAAATAAGATTGCACCAAAATTATACTTGACTCTTATCAGTTTAGCTTCTTGAAGAAACAACCTATCAATTCCTCATCTATTGGCTGTTTTGCCAATAATGTGTGCTATTAGTTTAGCCATTATAGACACAACTATACATGAGTAAAGACATAGAGTTGAAATATTGACTACAAGAAAAAAATATTTCAGAATATTAGTTTGGAGGAAGGAAACAAGATTTTGACTTTCCCCTGAAAAATATTACATTAAATTTAACAACCATGGGACAATCACATCCCAGAAATGCATCATGGGAGAGAAATACTTTTCAGCAATCTATACTGATTACAGTCCATAGCATTGCTGTCTGAAAATTAGATATTAGGAAATTTTATTACTCACCAAGTGCTCTTGCATGACAAGAGTCTTATTCAAGAGTTAAGAGCTTATGTACAGTTCTTTTCATTCTGCCTTAGATTTACTCTATTTTTTTGAAGATAGACAAGACTTTTCTAGTGTTTGTGGTTTTCTATCTTTTAAATCCTAAAACAAAAACAAAAAAAAAGGGACTCCAGTAATCTTACTACTATCAGTTACCAAATTTAGAAAGCTGACTTTGCGTAATGAAGTTTTTATCTAGGAAAGAGAAAAAAAGGATTTTTTTTTTTTTTTAAACCTCTCTACTAGATTTAACTGGATTAAACAGGCATCTCATCAGGTATCATCATCTGGTACCAGAAAAGGTCACAATGGTGACAGAACTTCAATATCCAACACACCAGCATTCCCCACTTTGACTCATGGATTTTTGTGAAGTCTAATACCTACAGATCTTCCAGATTCACATATGTTACATCATTGCTGGGACAAATTCTTGTGTGGACCACCTGTCCTACAAGATCTTGCAGCATATTTTTTTACCTTTATAGCTCATTCAGAAACATGCTCTGAAACACAATTTAAGTTAAGATTACAATTATGATAAGAGTTAAGACTTGCAAAATGGGCTGAACTGCTGTTTTTACAGCTGACTTCTGCAAGGCCAAGTCCCGATATGCCAGCACTAAAAGCTGTCAGTGAGGTAACCTTAACTACTCCTGGATTAGGTATCAGTTTGGGCTAGAATTACTGCTCAGATGTGTTAAACAAATTTAAGATCCTTTTGGGTTCAAAGAGCAAGCTAAGCCCTGGTCCCAGCCGGTTCAGATATCTTATCCTGAAGGTTGGTTTGTTCTCTGATGGCTGGGACTAGAATTAAGATTTCAGAAAATGCAGGCTGAAGATCTTTTCAACTGATGGCTAATACATATTTAAGATGAAGAATGATGTGAAGAGAACTAATGATTTAATATTGGTACAAGGGTGGGAAGTATTCCTGATCTATCATTATGTTTAGAGCTGTTAATAATGTATAAGAAAGCATAATCTGAATAACTGACTGTTAGTGAAACCTGAAATGCTGGCAGCATTCAATAAGAGTAGATGTCACAAGTCCTCTGATTCTTTTGTCCGATGAGATGCTGTTGGTCTCATTTTAGGGTTAGAATTACTGTTTAGCAATCACATCGAGGAGCTATATGTACTGGCACCTTCTACACGGCTCCCACAAGAATGTTGAGGGCTCATGGCACACTGAAAAAGCTTACCGACCTCCTACTGCAACAGGAGTTCAGTTGTCTGTGATCCAAGGTCTATCTGGGTACATTACAGCAGTGTGATCTTGGCTCAGTTTTACCAAGAAAAGTCTTGTTAAGAAGTGAGAAAGTATGCGACGAAGTCAAGCAAGGCAAGAAAGAAAAAAAAAAGACAAGTATAATTGCTCAAACAGTAACAGTTGGCAGATCAGAGCTTCAAGAGAGAAAATAAAAATACTGACCCCAAAAGGCATAAAACCTGAAAGGAAAAAGAAAAAAGAGAATCTGAAGATACAAACTCAAAACCAGTGAGGATCAGCCAATTTCAAGGAACAAGAGGGGCCAGCATTTGCACTGGCTGGCAAAGGCTTGGGAGATGTCTCATTAGGATCATGAGCTTACCACTGTAGCTTACTAATGTTAGATACCTATTGTGTACATTAGCCAACCAGTAATTGCTTTACACTCAAAGGTGTGTCCTGCTTACCAAGTCTCTGCACACCACAAAAGTTGCCTGCATGAAGCAATTAAGAAAGGGAGGGTTACATGGCAAAGTAAACAAATCTGATCAATGATTAGGACCACTGCTAAAATTAAAATTTGGGTTAAGACTTCAGTATCATTGTCTGAAAGGTTTCAAGGATCCTGGAAAATCTGTAGGGACAAAATAAGGATAAATGCTAGCCCACTATTTTTAGATTGGATGAAAGGCAACATGAGCCCTGGCTTCTGAATAAGTTGAGTGTTAAGGTTCCAATTTGGACAAGCTGGTTTCACTGACCCATGATAAAGGTCAGTTCTGAGAGTAAAGCTTGGATAAAAGCATTTGTGACAGCACATGTTCTACAGTCAGTTTAATGTTGGATCCTAGAAAGTCCAAGTAAAAAGAGGGCTGACAGCTGTAGAAATTAACCACTGTTGACAGTTCAATGCTAACAGGTTTGCCTGGTCAGTGCTTAAGGATGGGTTTTAGCATGGGACTGAAAGTCAGATCATAAGCTGAAGAATTGCCTCTCCTTGTGGATTCTGAAAGGCCTGGAGGAGCATTGATTAGGGACTAATACTGTAAGGTGCGCTCTGAAATGGTATGCTGCTTCTCACTGTGTTTAAAAGTCGGAATAAAACTTAGGGATTGAGAAAGCATGGGTTGAAGAGCTCTGTTTTTGTTATTTCTGCATCACTGTCTATGGAGCCCAGAGGAGAACTGATCTCGTTACTATTTCTACTGGTGGTATAAGCCTCTAAGGCTCAGGTTAGGATTACAATCAATGTTACAGTTGGAAACACTGTTTTAACTATTGAATCTACAAAAGGTGAATAACATTTCTAATGAAGATATGTTTTTTTTATTTTGCATTTTAAATCCAGGTTTAGGCTTAGGGATAGGGTTAGGATTTGGGAAAATTTAGACTAAAGAATCACTTTTATGATCTATCCTAGGAATCTTACAGGAATAAGATGACAGCTAACAGTAATGTGCAATTGCTGGTCCTGCCATGTGTGTAGTTATCTTAACTATAATTAATGCAAGTGCAAGGTTCAAGGTCAGAATCCTAGGGTGAAGGTTTCAGGGCTTTGTTGGCTGATCAGTCCTGAAGATCATTCCAGGGTGAAGTGAGGGCTGGCTCAAGTAGGAATAACCATTTGTCAGTTTGACTGCTAAGAATACTTAGCTTATCTTTCAGGATATGATCTGAATGAGGTTTCAAAGCAGTGTTTGATGAATGATTACATTTCTCACACCTCCTGCAAGGCCTCCAGACCCTGAAAGGCTAAATGAAAGATGTCAGGGGCCTTACTTCCATTACTACAGCACCAATTGTCTTACTAATCAACAAAGAAAGGCTTAGGATAGAATTCAGGTTTCTCAAAGCCTAGTCCAAACACCTGCAAAAATCTTCAACGAAAAGGGATGATGACAGCTCGTCATATCATTTTCAGTACCAGGGAAAACATGTTTGTCCAGTTTATGATTATGGTTAGGAAGAACATTCAGGAAAGTGAAGACTCACAGGTATGTTTACTGATTATTCCATAAAAGCTGCAGAAGGAAGACGAGGAGTGGTGACAGAAGGAGCTGATGTGTTATTGCTAGTATTAATTTAGATATAGTTGTTTAACCTTAATTTTGGTTTGAATTTTAAGCCAGAGTTAGACTGTCTTCCCAATCTAGCTCTACACATTTGCATTTACTGGTGGGTCCATTAAAGTTTACAAATGTAATGCTGGCTGATAGTAAGAGAAATTAGTTTCCAAAGCAGGTGGGGTTACATGGCCTTTGATAAAATTCAGCACTGCACTGAGATTACAAGTTGGCAAAGGAGAGGCTGAGATCTGTGCTTATTGACTGATCTTGGAAGGTCTTTTACTGCAATTTAAGGGCAGATAATAACAGACCTATTGCTCTTTCAGACATGGGTCTGATTGCTTGATCAGTAACCGATATCAGGGTTTGGAGGTGAAAACTGAAGATTTTCATGGAATATTTCAGAAAGAAAAATGATGGCTGTATCTACCTGAGCTTTCTGTGATTTGTATAGGGGGAAAGGCTGCATTGTATTAAACCTTGGTTTACAGTTTGAACCAATGAGAGCATTGGTCTTAGTGACAGAAAAACTTAGGCTGAATGTGGGGTTTTTTTGCTCCTGATAAATCCCAGAAGTCCTGTGGGACTAAGCGAGTTACTGAAGAAAATAGGAACTTTAACCATACTGCAATATCTAAATAGGGAGTGGCCACATGGTTGGTAAATCAGACTAGTGTTTGGGCTAGGACTGGGTTTAGCTACCTTCACTTTAAGTATGGGAAAACAAACTGTTGGAGTCTCCTCAGTCCAGCTGTTTTTGAAAGAGCCAAATCTAACAGAGGTGATAAAGTTTTACTGCCAAAGGTTGACCTATGTTCATTAGGCTTAGGATTGGGCTTTGGTCAGGTAAATGCAGATAGACAGTAGTATTAACTTTGTCTACTGGTTTTAGCTGGGATGGAATTAATTTTCTTCATAGTAGCTAGTACGGGGCTATGTTTTGTATTTGTGCTGGAAACAGTGTTGATAACACAGGGATGTTTTAGTTACTGCTGAGCAGTGCTTACACAGAGTCAAGGCCTTTTCTGCTCCTCACACCACCCCACCAGCCAGTAGGCGGGGGGTGCACAAGAAGTTGGGAGGGGACACGGCTGGGACAGCTGACCCCCACTGACCAAAGGGATATCCCATCATGCTCGGCAATAAAAGCTGCAGGAAGGAGGAAGAGGGGATGTTTGAAGTTATGGCATTTGTCTTCCCAAGTAACCATTATGCATGATGGAGCCCTGCTTTCCTGGAGATGGCTGAACACCTGCCTGCCGATGGGAAGGAGTGAATGAATTCCTTGTCTTGCTTTGCTTGCATGCACGGCTTTTGCTTTACCTATTAAACTGTCTTTATCTCAACCCATGAATTTTCTCACTTTTACCCTTCAGATTCTCTCCCCATCCCACTTGGGGGAGGAGGAAGGGGGGAAAGCAAACGGCTGTGAGAGGCTTTGCCTACTGGGGTTAACCCACAACACATTGTCAAAAGCAGGCCTTCAGGTTGAGTTGAGAACACTGTGAATTGAACCATTTTGTTAACTGTAAGACTGATGGTTACTTTGTATTCTCATATAAAACAAGTCTTGCTTTATGGTAGAGCTTAGAATTAGGATTCAGAATTGCTGATAATATTCTTAAATTATATTTTCAACAAAAATAATACTTCAGGATAAAGCTTAAACATGTACTAGCTTGAGCAATTCTTTTAAGCAGTTCTTATGGGTATGAGGTACAGAGTGCAAATTAAGTCTGTGATAAAGGACAAGGATAGGGTTATTGCTTGCGAAGGTAGAGAGTCTTCAGTTTCATTGAGAAGAGGCCTTCAGGTTAAGCTGAGGACAGATGTCACCTTAAGCACAGGGCTAAAAGTACATCTTATTCTCCTATCTATTGAGTAGGCCTTCAATAGCCCTAAACTCTGCTAAACTGCAGAACTTCAGGTAAAATTCACTTACACTTAGAAGTTAAAGACAGAAAATTCTGATTTATTTTTATAGTTTTTTTGTAATTTGTTTTTAAAATGGACTTAAGACAAGGACATAAGCAGTCTTCAATGGATTTCCTGAACTCTTAAATCTTGACTTCTGTTTAGACTTTAGGGTGTCTTCAGAAAAAATAAGAACCCAGAAGCAAGATAATTTTGTTTTGAAGAGGTATTCAGAATTGACATAAAGACACATACTGGTTTGATTTAACTTAAAGTTAGATCTCACAGGGCTGATAGACTCTAAGCAAAGCCTAGGGATAGGATGATGATTATGGTTCTGTAACCAGGGGATGTCAAAACTGATGTTACAGACTAATTGAAAGAAATCTTTGAGACAGATGGGAACAAGCATGTGGTTGATGTAAATTAATAAAACTTAATCTTGTCTTGAGACACAAAACAAGTAGAGAGCTAAAGTTATAGCTGAAGTTTTGATTTGTTTACAGGAAAGAAGTTGTAGAAATATATTGTACTGAGGAGACCTTTAAAGAGACAAACTATAAGACTTCATTTGAATTGATCTATTCTTATCTGATCTACTTTAATGCCCTAGGCAATCCTAGGTCAAGTTTCATATTATGGTTACAGTGAGCATTATAGTTCAGCAAGGTAGATAGTTAAAGTTTTGGGGTTTTTTTAAGAGAGGCGCTCATTTAGCTAGTATCTGCTAGCATAACCAGAACTATTTAACTTGCAGATGGATAAGCCTTCATTGGAACCCTACACCTAGCTGTAGCTCAGGGCCTGCTGTGGACCCAAGCTCAAAACTTTCCATCTCACAGATAGGACATTTTCTCTGCCTGTCTTTATGGTCTTTCTCACAAGGATTCTCCTCAGAGAACTCTCCCAGAAGCTTCTCACTAACCAAATCCAAGAGCCAAGCCCTTGTCAGACCTCCTACTTCCTATCCACTGGCAGTGCCACACTCAGCAACTCTTACGAAATCACCTTGTCTCCTCACCTTAACTAGGAATCTTCTTTCTTGCCAAGCTGCCTCCTCCCTTCTGGGCTATCTAGTTCATGAAGCACAGCCCCAGGTTTAGCATAGACATAGCACATCAGCCAGATTCAAAGTAAGGTCAAGCTTATCTGTGACCTCAAACCTAAAGACAGCTACTTCAAAATACTTCCTTGCTCAGCTCTCAAGCCTCTGGTTTACCGCATCCAAACCCTTATTCCAGGCTTAGCAGTCCCCATCACATAGACCAGGTTTCAACTTTCTACTGTGGGTCTTGCCCAACCAACCTCTGTCCCCATTCTCTTCAATATCTCTTCAGACAGTAAGAAGGGTTTTGCAGCTCCAACCCATCAGCAACTAGGTCCTCATAAGGAGCTAAACCCAAGCCATTGCTCAGGACTAGATCCTTTAGCCCACAATGCAAGTACTTTGCAATGAAAGAAAACCCTCTCCAATTTCATTTAAAGGCTTCCTCTCAAATACTTTCACAATACTTCATAACATATACCAGAAGGACCAAATCGTCTTGACTCAAATCACCAGCTTCAGACACACCATCACTCACTGCTCCTCTGCTAAGTCTAGGCTATGGAAGACAAGGAGATGAGGAATAGGCCTTCATCCCACCTTCAGAAAAGAGCTGCCCTGTTGAGACAGATTCCCAACTGGCTTCATTCTAAGTACCAACTTGGGAGAGTTGTTGCAGCCTTAGCTAAGCCTGAGGTCTGAAGTCAGTCCAGAACATAAGCCAGGAGCAACACAAGACTGGGGAGGAGCCCCCTCTAGTTAAGGTGAGAGCTTTCAGTGTTTTGATCAGTACTACTAACTCTACAGATAGTTTAGACAAGTTATAAGTCTACAATGGAAAGCATTTACTCTTCAGCTTTGACCTGTTAACTGCATCCAGCTGGCTTCTCAGTTAATATGTAAACTCAGCCTCCTTCAACAGCCTTTATTACGGGGTCTGTGTTGTGTCCATGTCTTCTTGACTGCCTTTTAACATGCCCCCAACATTCAACAAGCCACAAAAATCAAACTGAATGATATGTCCGGCAGACCTGGCACTCACTCTGATCAATCAGTACAGTATATCTTCACAACTTTTTGTCCAGCCTTCAGCCCAGACTCCCTTATCTTACCCTAACCCTCATTCATACCTAACCCTATAAATCATTTAGGAACATTTATGCATGGCAGATCACCTTAGCTATTCATATGTAATCAAAGTAATTAGGTAGTCAACTGAAATGCAAGGTCTTGTCCAAAATTAACTCTAAAGAGTTATGGATCTTGTACCATTTCTTTTGGAAAAGCCTTTTAACCTTACATAAAGTAGCATAGTTTTTTTATCTCCAATCCATATTTTACACCTTACACAGCTCATGTATACCCAGCAAACCAAGCCTACAGCTGTCAGCTAATTACATTTTCAGCTTAACTTGAGGGATTCTTCTGCAGTCATAGAAAAGTAGCAACCAGTTTTTCAGGTGACACCTGGTTTTAGGATTCCATTGACGCACTTTAATAAATTAACTCTGCTTGCAGACTGAGAGTACAAACTCCTAATTCTGGGGCTCTCCATGTCACTTGGATAGGACTAGATTTCTTCTTATCCTATCTGTAAGGCTCATGGTACCTTTGATAGACTGTCTATTCACAGAGAGAAAGAGCAATGAGCTTTAATCATTTTTTAATCTCATGCACATGCCCATCCTCCATTACTTTGTCTGAATTCCAGCTTATAACTAAATGCAACTCTGAACATTAATACTAGTCTATTCTTACTAGAATAGAACAAAATACAGTAAGGAATCACAAATCAGGCCTTAGCTCGGAAATTATCCAAGAGCAAGCCCAAGTAACCCTAACCTCATCATAAACTTTAAACATGTCAGTCACAGGACTGAGTAGCTCAGACACAGGAGGAGAAAAAGGAAAGGAGGAAAAGAAAAAAAAAAGAAAAAAAAAAAAAGAAAAAATCAAACTAGTAGTTCTCCTTGATAAGGAGCTTCAGTCCTGTCTCAGCCTCGGATTTATTACACTGGTTATCCTCAGCCTCCAGACAAGACCTTCATTAACAAGCAAGCAGCCGTACTGCCCACAATGGGCAATTCCAAAAATAAGCCTGATGTGTCCCAGATGAGTACTTATCCTCATCTTGGCTTTGTTTAAAAATAAAAAATAATTAAAAAAATTCTTCCCCTAATTGTACTTAGTGACCTAACCTGGACTTAAACCTAAGGCTGGACTAAATGCTAAATATGAATCGGCCATAGGGTCGAAGTTAGCACCATTCAGCCAGAGAGCTGCCAGGAGTGCCATGCCTTGAGCCAAGCCCTTCTGGAGCTGTTTGGCAGCAAGAAAGTCAGGTTCAATGGTTAAAGGACAATAACAAACACCCCACCATCACCAAGTAGTAGGAAACTATCTAGTTTTCTATGACGAATATGAATCAATTTCTTGGAAAAAAAAAGTCCTTAATAAGTAACTGAAGAAACTAAGGGACAACAGAGAGTGGCAAGAAGATTAGCAGAACAGGATAAAGCAACTAACAAATCCTCCCCAAAAGCATAACTATAACAACACACAATTCCCTCTTCTATTCGAACACACATACCCCACACCCCCATCTTGCGGGATTTTAGGTGGGGCAACCACTAAGCAGCCAGTTGCTTGGCAACTTCTGAAGTAACATCTTATTCACAGATTTTGGTTGTTTAATCTCAAGGCTCCCTCACCTATGTTGCTGAGGAGCAAAGTTTCATACAAGCTGCTAACTTTCTGGGGATGGAGCAGGGAGTCACATACTGACTCCCAGTAGTCATGGCTCATTCCCACTCCTCCAGCCGCTTCTGCTGCTGCTTTTGTTCCTTCTACAGCTCTTTGCTGCTCTGAAATGTGAAGGCTTGCTAGAAATTTCTGTTCCTCTTACCTCAGCTCCTAAACAAAAAGCACAGAGAGCATATGTGTATTATGCATGGCGCTCTTGCTTGCAATGGAAATGAGAAACTCCCTATTTTTCTGCTACAGAAGACTCTGACTTCAACTTTCTCCACAATTAATTTTTTTTTTGCCCTCAAGATTGCAAGCTGTTGTCTTAGATTAAAGTAATTACCTGTTCCAACCCCAATCACTGTAGATTAAATGGCACAAATTCTTCCATTTTATGACATTAGTTCCTTCTAGTAGTAATGTGTCTCAAGCATAATAAACAACATACATAAATGTTTCAGGCCTACCTGTTGATTCCCTTATTCATCACCCCTTCTTTTTATCAGATGCGAACAGCACCTCGTTCTTTTGGTCTCTTTTTCCTTTTAGAGTCTTTTTCCCCCTGTGGGGATGACGGGTAAAGAGGACTGCTTTGTCTTTTTTAGGACCTGAGACATCACGTGTACATGCCTTTCATCCCCACTCCCTGCCAGATACCTGACAGCCTGACAAATCCATTCCTATCACACCTGGACGCACCAAACCATACTTGTCATTTTCTCAGCTATCCAGAGCACATCAAATAGGTATTGTGTAGGTTAAGCTTTTTTTAAGCTAAGGTTTTGGGGGTTTGGGGGTTTTTTGGTTGTTTCATTTTTTGCTTTGTAAGTTGGTAACTTATTTTTTTGTTTCGGGTAATACAGTTATTGCTTCACATGTTTTGGACAAGAGAAAATGAACTTCTCTGGAGACTTCTTCTGACAAGATGTTTTCGTGCCTCCTTCCATGATGAAAAAGGTGAGTTTTCCCTCCTAGAAGAGATCTGATGAAGACAGATGTCAGATCTCCAGCCTGTCTTTCAGACATCTTTTGATCCGCAGTATTTGAAGTGAAGTCTCCATGAAAATTTTTTTTCCCCGTCTATCTACCAGATGTCAACAGAACGTTTCCTACAGGTGGGCACTCTGCTGGAGCTCTCTGCAAGGGGGAAGAGGAAGGATGAAGGGGATGAAGGCTGTGCTTTCTCTGTAAGCCTCAGAATCAACAATAATTCATAAGTCTAGACTGGCAGCAAACAAAAACAAATACATACATACACAGATAAATAAATAAATAAATCACAGAGTTTTCAGAATACTGCCATTCCCAGAAAATTGACCTTTACAGGGATTAAATCAACAGTAAGCAATTAGCTCTTGTTGAAGTTAGCCCTCAGAGAATACTGCTTCCCAGAAAATTGACCTTTACAGGGATTAAATCAACAGTAAGCAATTAGCTCTTGTTGAAGTTAGCCCTCAGTCCACACATGGGATGTGCAGGATGCAACAACATTACTTTCATCTCATATTTTTCCAAACTCTAAAAAGAACGATCTCTTCTCAGACTATATTAAGAATGTGTCTTCTCCTGCTGTTCATAGACCTTTTTTACATTGTTGAAGACATCTTAAATCTAGTTCCCTGAAACAGAACCTAACCATACCTTAAATCAAAGAATATCAACCAACTCTATTCACTCCAAAAAATATTTCTGTTATTTGAGACGCAAATAGCGAGGCTGAAGAATGAAATGCCTAATTTCAGTGCTCAGAAATGGAATACAGACAGGCAGATAATTACTACCTTTTCTCAAGCTCACTGTGTTCTGTTTCACACTAGTCCTCAAAGGCTGAAAGTTTGTGTCTTGGCCAGATTAGGGAGGATTTTCACAGACACAAATGAGATCTCTAACCCAAAGGTCAACTTCCAGCCAAATACCTATTGTCTGCTCTAATACCACAGGGAAACTACAGCATTTAAGGAATGATCATTGGTGTTTTCTCTTATTGTTGTTCTTAGAAATAGCTTTGCTACTGTGGCTGAAGTATCCAGAAGAGAAATTCAGTTGGACACAAACATTTTTATTAGAAAGTTTCAGCCCCAGATTGCAGAAGTTTGACATGCTTACAAAATCTGAAACAAGATGCTATAATTACCTACCATCTAGAGTAATGACTACATACATACTAGATACTGCATGCTTTTTTAACAAGAACAACAACAACAAAAAAAAAGTGGAAAATAATTTTTTCATTTTAAGTTTTTAGCCTTAAAAAGAGAGTAACTTGGAAAATTTGACACCGTAAAAGCTCTTGCAAGCTATCAAATATTTATAAGAACAACAGCAACAAAAAATAAATAAAAAGTGGAAAATATTTTTTTCATTTTAAGTTTTTAGCCTTAAAAGAGAGATAACTTGGAAAATTTGACACCGTAAAAGCTCTTGCAAGCTATCAAGTATTCACTAATCCCAGATACATACTGTAAGACTAGACAAGCTTCTGGGTTGAGTTGGTATTGTAGACAAGGCAGTGTAACCTCCTCAAATTTAGGAAATAAACAAGCATTCAAATGCCTTTGCTGAAACAAGCTCTCCTCTAATCTGACAATCAAGGCTTAAGAACAGAAAAGTTCCAGAAAGTTTTTCCAACCAATATCAAACACAATAATGGAATCACTCTCATTTCTTATTCAGTAATGCGGTAATAGTCAAAACCCTTTGTAATCTATTCTTGAACCAGATTAAGTACTAGAGCACCTGGAGCATTTCCAACTGCAGGAAAGAGAACTTTGGGTCAATAGGATTAACTCCCAGTTCTTAGGCTTTACTATGCCAATAGCACAGGGAGCCTGATAAGTTTCCTCAGCAATTCTGTGATAGTTTTAAAGGAATTTTCTGTCCTAGTGTGTAAAATCAGTCAAGAGCATGGAAACTGTCAGACTAACTAATAAATCCAGAGGCACTTCTGGTGCTGTTCATCATACTTGTGGTGAGTACCAGAAAGCCACATAGTACCCTCAGGAAAATAACTTAATGCTAAGAGTGGTTTTATTTGGGGTTTTTTGGGGGGAAGGGGGTGTCGGGGTTTTTTAACTGCTACTCACTACTCTAAAGTACTACTCAGTACTTTATCACTGCTAGGGAGAGATAGGTAATAAAGTAGAAGGAAAAAAAACTGGTGGTGATCTAATGATACACAAGCACTCTAATTTACTTTTAACAAGCAGATTTTCATTTTTATTAACCTAATGTTAGGCAAACACTTTATAGTAATATAATATTTAACAAACAAAGTAAAATAAATTCTGAATAGCTGGAAAATGAAATGACATGTTTCAGATTCCTGTTAAATTTAAGCCAGTACTATGTCAATTTTCACCAGCAGAGCCAAAGATTTCAGCAATAAAGTAACACCCAACATAAGAAATTGAAGCAAAACTAGCTCCCACTCCCCAGAAATCTACTTTTAGGTTTTTATTACTTAATTCCAAAGAATCACTTTGATATGAAAAACAAAAGTGCTGAAACAACACACTTTTATTTTTTTTTTTTTTATTTTTTTAGAGGGGAAAAGGTTCTGGAACTATTGGCCAAATTAAAAAATTGGTATGCAAATATTTGGTATTGATCCGAAACTGAGTTTTCTGCTAAATGCATTATGTGTTCAGAATGGCTTATTTAACTGATCTAAGGGTCCCAAAGACTGAAGATGTCAGATTTTGATACTATCTATAGGGACAGGATACAGCTATGAAGATTAACCCTAATATTCACCAAAGCTTTGGAGCTGTTTAAGTCCAGAGTACAAGCTTCGCCATCCATTAACGTTTTCCAATGAAAAGGCAAGGTTAAATATGCACTGACGTTACTACTGCAAAGAGAAGGAAAGCTGAGTTTCTTTCTGGCATTGGCTGAGCTGCAGTGAGGTGCACACATTTGCAGTGATTGTGGAGATAATTGATGAATGTCAATACTGTTAGTTACATATGCAGGAGGTGGTGAAATGCCAGTATCTGACACAAAATCATTTTTTTTCCCCAAGAGCAAACACTGTCCCTGCTGACATCTCCTAGGGTCCAGCAACAGGGGAAGAGCAGCATGTCCCCAAAGCATGTGGTGGGAAACAGGCAGAAAGGATTGCTTTGTAGGCTCAGATATGCTCACTATAGATTTAAAGTTCCTTCTTTGTAGCTCAGGGGCAGACTTGTAGTTGTCTTTCCCTTGTGTCCAAACCCAAAGATGACTTTTTGCAGGAACATTAGTTGCTTCGTGGTTTGTAGACTGAAAGAAGCACCAAGATGGGAGAAGAGTGTCATTGTGTCTGTTAATACTCTGCACTCAAACCAGCATACATTTCCATCACCTGGTTGGCCAGGATTTAAGGAGAAGTCAAGTCACAGTCTGAAACCATGGCTGTTAAACATCAAAGCTACCATGGGACAGCAGACCTCACAGCTGGCTACAGGCTGACCTTTCTAAGTCATTCTAAGAAACTCCGGCTTCTTCTGTTGAGACACAATCATCACTTTTACAGGGAGACTCCCAAAATGCTGTCTTAAGGAAAAATGGGTTCCTGCATTCCAAATATTTAGAGACCGATTCAAACCCTACCATCATAATAATGTCTTTGAATTTGTTAAGATTCTCAAATATTCCAGCATGAAAAGGGAGAACTACTGAAGCCAGAGTCAAGATTAATCAATGTGTTGGATTGATTCACATAATGACATTTCCCTTTAGCTATTCTGAATAGTTTCATTCACTAAAGAGAATCAGTCATTTTCATTTACCAGTATGTCAGGGATTACTATACAGACTTTTAATATCTACATTCATTTAGCCGCACCCCTGTTTGAATGAGGCTTAGAATGATTCACAAAGGCATTTGAGCTGTCATTTCCACCTGAATTCTGGAGGTTAGTTTCCCCTCTGCAATCACAATGAAAATACATGAAATAAAAGGATGAAAATACATAAAATAAGATGCACTGGCTATAGATAAAGCATACTAAATTCAGCATAACTCATAATTTTTTCCATAAGTGATCCAAGCAATATTAATACAAGGTTATGCTACTCCATCTACTTTAACACTTTATTTTTTTTAAATAACAGATTACATCACAGCTAAGGCTGCATATGACTTTTCAGGCAGTTCTGTGGAACCAGAAAAATACTTGTGGGTTTTGCAGCTTTCTTAAACACATTTTTTATCTCAGAGTCCACAGAACACACTGTGGTCTTCTTTTACTTCAATTTTCACCTTTTTTTGAGAGAATGCGGATATAGGTCTTTTTCCACTGAAAGCAGCCCAAATTTATGTGGAAAAAATCTGTGCTTAAAAAAAAAAAAAGAAATAGAAGTTTTCACTTTGCAGTAGGAAAAGAAATCATTATTTCTTCAATGGGTGAAAATGCTGGAGAGAGTATAGGTGCATCCCTGAAGGGCATGAGAAGGGATGCCAGTGGTCCTCAGACGTTCAGACACCCCAAAGGAAGCTGAGGACACCAGTAGCCCCAGCCTCTCCATACCCTGCGGAGGTGCCCTTTCCATGCCCTGGAAGGCATCGCAGGGAGTGACACACCAGGAAGAGGGGCATGTGCCTTAGCCCCTGCTCTCTCACCAGAGCTGGGGCCACTCTCTCCAGCAGGCAGGACACATCTGCCCTGATCAGGATGTGGACCTGTGAATACCCTCTCAGAAGGTGGCACCTAAGCCACCTTGCTCCTTTCTCACATAACAGACACTAGGAAGAGAAGGAAGTGCATAAAAGGAAGAGACCACCACGACTGTCGTGAGCCTGACAGAGCTCCCCAGGCACACAGACCCCAGCTGCAGCACCTTCTTTAACCTTTCCCTGGGTTAAACAAGGACACCCTTTGTCCCAGCCCTTCTTTCGGGCTGGTGTGTTTGTACACATTCAGCTGCGCACACAGAGACTCTGCAAGCAGGATATACACAGCATTAAAGTAGAAAGCAGGGGCTTGTTGGCTAGGCCACACAGAAGGCAGCTGGGAATTAGTGAGCTATAAGGCTAGGCATTAGCATGCTCCCAGCCTGAGGGGGTCCCCTCAGGATCTTTGCTGGCCAGACAGGCACCATCTGGCAAGGAGGGGTCGGCCTGCACGGCTCCAGGAACAGCTCCTCCGCACTGCCAAGCTGCCATCTTCTACCAGCTCCATCAACACCAATGACTTGACCCAATTACCCAGTGATGCTCACTAGCCTCCTTTCCCCCCTGCCCACTTCTTCCCTTTTAGGGTTTTGTCTTTCCCTACTGCTTTTTATGCTCCTGAATCTTTGAGCTACTGATGATCTGGCCTCAACTCTCCTATCGCTGGCTATAATTTTATCCTTCTTACCTTTCAACAGAATTTCTCACAGGTCTTCAGCAGTGTGAGCAAGGTTGTGCAGCTGGGCCAAGTCAGAGCTGGACCTTGGAGCCTTGGGACACAGGCAAGTAAATCCTTAAGAAAGGATGGGGGGGGGGGGGGGGGGTCAAAGAAAGGTTTTT
>NW_008796110.1:5953771-6030626 GCF_000699145.1 Aptenodytes forsteri
GAGGGGGGGGGGGGGGGGCAGGTCCAGCAACAGTTCTTCCCTCACCTTTTCCTAATATGATCTGCATGGCATAGGACCAAGCTTGTAAATCCTGGCTAGGATCATGCAGGAGATATCAGTTGTGAACCACTGATGTTTAAGATGTATATTCAAGAGCTGAGATTTAGGGTCTTACCAACTGAAATTTAAATGCCTGCAAGACAGGCAGGATTTTGAAGGTATTGCACTTCAATTTAAGTACTTAAAGTAAGAAACAGAGACCCAAACAATCCCCAGTGATTCAACAGAGTTGTGGGTTGGTTTTTTTTTAACCTAAAAGGCAACTTAGATGGGGAAAAACAGTGCTTACATGCCAAAGGCGCAGAGGCAGCAAAGCACATTCTGGTGTAGTTGCTTCACTTTTTCCAGCACATAGAAACATATCCAGGGAAAACTCCCTTGGCTTATAAGGAGAACAGCATTTCTCTCCCCATTCACTATTCACCCTTTGCTCCATTTGGAAAGGAAATTCTAGAAATGTCAGCTAGCACTTCTAATTGCAGAAAACCAAGGTTGAGATATTCCAGTACGGAAGAAAAATAATGCAGGTCAGGAGTAATGACAAATATTCCATTTGCCTTTGTAGAACTAGCCAATATCTGTAATAAATCTATGTATGTATGTCTCCAGAAAACAAATGGTTGTGTTTGCTCAAACCACATTTGAATCAGCTTCAAAAAAAGGTTTCATTTATGTCCATTAATTTACCTTCAGTTTCAGAAGAAGGGTTCAGTGGGTTCCTATTTCCTCTGAAGTACTGAGCTAGGTAATTGTTATGTCCCTGAGCTGCAAGAGGCACCCAGGTTCTTCACATATTTCTATTTTTACCCAAGCTTTACACTTCAGGTAATTGACGCATAAGGAAAATCATAATCACAATCCATCAAACTTGTTTCAGTATGTGTCTAGCCATGTACAGGCTCAAACAGAATAAGTGTCATACCAAACTGGGAACACAGGGCTTGTCCCAACAGTGGGAGTCAAGAGGTTGCACACTTCTGAGGACATGAACTTAAAGTCTCATTTAGAAAATAGAACTCATTTGATCCTCAGGAACTGATTCATAGGACTATATGTGACAGTTTATCATGTTGGCTAGACCTGAACTTATAATTCAGATTACCTTTATACTCAGTTAAAAAAAAAATAAAATAAAAAAGACATTTTCTAGGGCTCAATTCAAAGTTTATGTCTAAATTAGATCACAGTGTCAGCAGTGTGGAGTATATTTCCATAATAAAGTCCCTCAGGTTAAAAGTTCCTTATTGCAGGCTCTGTCATTATACGCCCTTTGTTGCATGGATATAGTATGTGTCAGGGAGACACATTTTTATTATTGTCACATTGAACAACATAAGTGATGTAGAGACCTGTAAGAACCGCTGTATTTCATTCACAGCCTGATCATGGCATCTAAATCTAAAAACAAATTATTCAGCTCAGGACAGCAATCTGTTATCCCCTGCCCTACATATCTTTCCTGCCTTTCAGCTCTTCCTTGAAAAAACAGCAGGAAAAATGATGCAGGCTGAAGAAGAAAGAGGGGAAGCTAGATACTACATGATATGCTTGAATGCTGTTACCTCACATTTTTAACTACGTGCTTATAGTAGGTCTCCAGCTCTGTGAGCCTCTGGTTCACCTTGGAGCACTAGGGAAAAGGCAGCTGAGACAGGAACCACGTAGCAACCACAACTTTTCATCTCAGATCTAATTCACTTACTGACTGTCCTGTTTAATATCTTCTAGTGCTGCACCGCATACTAAAAATTCAGATGAAGTATCTCACATGGGAAAATTTTAACATTACTGCCAATTATTAAGTACGTGCAGTCTAAAAGAACCAAACAGCACTTTTACTTCTCTGACACATTTTCTACTGGAACACAAAGGGGGAAAACAGTTAAAAAATACTGATTAATGTATGTCTTGTGATACCTCACTAATTAAGGCAGATTCCAGCTTTCACTAAATATAGCTTCACAAATGACTTTACTACTAGTGCTAAGTAATTGAGTCTAAGGTACAAAAGTAAAAATGTAATAGCATTTAATGATGCACTCTATACCACTAATGGTCTCTACTCCATGAAATGTTACAATAGGCTCTCTCAGTATCGTCTACCTGTGGTATCACTTAGTCCCCCAACAGGTACAGTTCACTGTGGTTTCAGAGGATTTTTTTTAAACTAGATAGCTGAAACTTCAGTATAATGCCTCTGTTGTAACCCACCATCTAAGAAATACAAATGCTGACTCTCCCAAGCTAAAAGCGCCACATTTTAAAGGGTTGTAAACATTTAATTATTTTATGATTTAATGCATTTTTTATCAGACTAGCAGTTTTGAACATAGATATAAAAGCCCAGGATTAACAGCTGATCCAATATATCTGGCTGGTAATACTGCTTTCAGCAAACACATTTGATGAGCAAACATGTCCTCCTAGCCACCTACACTCATACCCATCTGTTAGGATGGCAATGTGCCTCTGCACAAGGTAACATGCCAGTATTAGAAGGCCAGAGAAACAAGCCAAAAGGAGAAATCTAAATAACATTGCACTTACCAGATCTGCTTCCTGAATTTCATCCTACTTGTAACAAGCAGTATTACACTACTGCACACTGACTTTTTAAATTTGATTCCAGTCGTGTACAATTACAGGACAAGCAGCACACAGGAAAGAATTGGTTGGTTGTGGATACTCACAGCTGCCAAAATCCCTTGAGATGGATTGCAGCTGGTAGTTGAGAAGCCCATTAAGGATATCTGTCAATTTACTTTGAACAGCTAGAGACAGCAGGTACTGCAGGTGAAGATAATTCCCTGGAAGACCATACCACCTGGGAGAGTCACAATCAGCACAGAGAGGCTAACTACAAGCTCTGCCTCTATAATGACAGCCTGAAATGGCGAGAAGTATAATTCACCCAGTCTGAATTGCAAACCTTGTCATGTTTGTTTTACAAACCTGTGCATTTTACTTCTCAAAAAGCACAAAATCTCAGAAAACTTTTTATTCATCAATAAGTCTGGAGCTTATGCACTCACTGCAGTTGTGTGTCTTTGCCACTGTGAAGTGGGTAGAAATTATTCTGTATTCTGCAAAAAATAAACAGACAGAAGAAACTGTCATTTTACATTTCCAAGAATATAATGAGTGGGTTTTTCTTAATTTTCAGGTCTGCATTTTACCAAAAATAATTTCTGTTTCGATAGAAGTCCTTTGGTTTTTTTCATAAATATAAAATTGCCCCAACAGCTTTAGCATATGTAGGCAGTTCTTTCAGAAACCATATCTTTCCAAAAGAACATGGTAAAATTACAAAATAGCTCTTAACAAAACTGATGATTAACAAAGTATTCCTTTATAGATGACCTGTAAAATTTTGAGATGAGATTAGAAAAGCATTTCCCACTTTGGCACTAAAACTCCATTTCCTAAGCTTTGGAAAATACTGGTTTTAATTAGTCTGCCATATGCTGTTCTGTATACCTCTTTCTAAGCAGAAAGCCTTTGCTTTGGGATCTCCCCGAGACTCAGCTGCCCTGACATATCCAAATCTCCCACTGACCATACAAACTATTTAGGACCTAGCCCATAGCCCAGGGGAAAAGACTGTTATTACCCCTACCCTGTTGCCCTTGCCATGATAGCTATGCACAGTGGGGAGGTACAGTCCCACCCTTTGATATGATTACAGTTAACTCTGAGATTCTTCGTCCTTTCTGTAACAGAGCAGAGACAGGAGAAGTTATTCATTTTTAAATGTTTTTAATTGTGAGAAATCTATGCCAAGAAGATGAGTCTTCCAGTTCTCCCTGAGAGGGACAATGCCAAATATTACAGCCAGCCCATGACTGGAAAAAGCAACCAAGGAAGGATGACTGCAAAGGGAGGAGGACAGGGAGAGGATAAGCGAGTTTTCAGCTATGTCAGCCCCCCTCAAGTTTTTTGCGTAACTCAAAGTAATGCAGGGTCATTTTCTTCAAGAACAGTGTAGAATCTATTAGGATCTACCTTTCTTGATGAAATTTTCTTGAAGAAAAAGAAAACAGGAAGAAACTAGACAGAGATCGGAGCTCCTCCACTAAGTACAGAAAAGAGGAACCTCAAATACTGGTCTGTTTTCTACTATCATCTGTATGGATAGTCTATATTCTGTGTTGAATGGTTGTTAGCATCATGCCCTCTACAGTAGCTCATTCACTCTTTATATAGTCATATAAAATTCTCCGATCTCAACTTTACATTATGAAAAAGACTTCAGTTGCCAAAAAATTCCAGCCCTTAGACCTGCCGTGACTTTTGCACCATCCTGTTTTTCACTCCTGCTTCAATGATACGCCTGTCTGCTTTTTTTTGCCTATGTAGATTAAGAATAATGTAAGGCGTTCATTATTTGCTCTTCATTTTTACATCATATCTAGCCCAAAAGGGATCTAGCCTCTGTCCACTCAAGGCTAATATCATAAAATAATGTGATAAATGATACTAGCTATTTTAATTTGTTCTGCTGTTTCAACATTTAAAACCAGGCACTAAGAAAAGCAACATCTTGCACTCATAAGAACCAATTCTCTAGCTAATGTACTTGAGGAAAGCTCAGTTGTATATAATCTAGAAAAATCACATACTGAATAAATAGCAGGCTCGTTTCCCTGAGTAAAGGAGAATTTTTCCTCTAATGTTTGTTTTCTAACTGAATATTGCATTTTCTCTGTAGGTCCTATTTCTCCTGGCCTGAAAACTCTACTTCTTCTTCTCATTTCTTCCAAGCTGCTGCTTAGAACTTTTGAAAAATAGCTACTCTGTACTACCTCATAGCTTGGCGTTAGATGGGATAATATCATTTAAATTCAAAATATTAGTCAGACTAGTTTGGGTTATAGGGTTATATGGCAGAATATGTCAATTAAATAATTATTGAATTGGCAGAGTGGAGAAAAGTTCATTCTTGTTAAATCCAGTAAAAGAAACCCAAAGGGCAAAGTGCTCATAAAGATATTTTTAATGCTTAGAACTTTTGAAAAATAGCTACTCTGTACTACCTCATAGCTTGGCGTTAGATGGGATAATATCATTTAAATTCAAAATATTAGTCAGACTAGTTTGGGTTATAGGGTTATATGGCAGAATATGTCAATTAAATAATTATTGAATTGGCAGAGTGGAGAAAAGTTCATTCTTGTTAAATCCAGTAAAAGAAACCCAAAGGGCAAAGTGCGCACAAAAAACAGAAAAGAGAATTAATATTTTTAATATATTTTTAATATATTTTGCTGTCTCAGCTCCAGAGCTGAGTCTTCTAATCATGCACTGAATTAGTATCCTACTAGCAGTGTTCTTAAATTTCAAGTATACAATCAGCCTGATACCTTGCTGTTAATCTACCTAATGTACTAGATCTACCTCTAAAACCCAGTACTGTTGTTTAACTGTGCAGCAAGCTACACAAGTAATAAATACAATTATAGACACAATGCAATTTGCTTGTATACAGTATCCTTCATACCTGAGGTAAAAAATGCTTTGTAGACACAATCAGTTATGGACTAACTAGAAAAGGAATATTTTAAGGAGTGATTTAAGTAAAGGGAGTAAATCATAGATCAGATGGCAAAAAGTTCCCTCGTTGCACTTTTAAGTTAAAAGAGAGCTGGGAGAGAGCAAAAAGTCAAGCAAAGATGTGGAGTTGAAGAGCAGGTTGGGAAGAGCAGACTGTGAAAGCAAAGCAGAGCAAAGCCATGAAGAATTTTAAGAGGGGGGTCTGGAACTTCAAGCATATCTCACGCCATTCTTCTATAAAGCATAACATACTGCCTGTAACTTCAGTTGAATTAAATATCAAGGCGCTTCTGAAAATTTCACTCAGCTCCCATCTACGTATTTAACCAATTGAACACCCTTGCCAGTCTGGTACTTGGCATAATAACAGAAGCACACAACTGACAAAATGTCGGGAGTCAATATGAACATTATGCCATGCACAATCTCTGTTACGATTTCATAGCAAAGGGGAAAGTATACGTTTGGTAAGTGGGTATGATGAATGGGGTTTATCACTTGCAATTTGTAAGGTGTTTCAGCAGGCATGGAAAAATTGTGGCTAGCTAGGAGGTCATTTAAGAACATCGTGAATAGACAGCCCAAGAAGATTATAAACTTGGAGAATCTTCAATAAAAGGAAAAGAACTGAACTTGCTACATTAGTTTTGTGCAATCTTATTCGAAAGAATAATTGGATAACATTACCAAAACTACCTCCCTCATAAACGAACCAGGAAAGAAAATTGTGAATTGTGAACCAAAGAATAATTGGATAACATTTTTAAAACTACCTCCCTCATAAACGAACCAGGAAGAAAATTGTGAAAACAGAGAGGGTGGGATTTCATCATCAAACAAAGTGAGAAAAAGTTACTCTACAGCTATGGTTCTGATTCTGTGTTCAGGTTTATGTTCCACTTTTGTGACTCTGTAACCAAGAGTCAGTATTTGCCTTTACTAAAGGAGGTTAATCTTTAGTTTTACTTAAACTGCTTGTTTGTGAGTGTATTTGTGGCTAAGTAATATCTCAGTTAATGCTTGCAAGCAGAAGCAGAGTGTTTCTCTGAAAACAATACATCCTGATAGAATGGTATCACCGACAAGCCCTTGGAGCCAAAGCAAGATCTGGGGAAGCTGTTCCCTATAAGCATCAGTAAACAGTATCAAAAGCATTCAAAAGTCACCACAGAGAGGGCAACTTTCTCAACGAGTCATTATCCAGTTCTTGTCTAGCATAGGGCAGGCAATGGACAGATGTTTTTTAAGTTTCTGGGAAATCCTATACTGTCACACTTTGCTTTTCAGTTGCTTTCCTAAAATACAGCTTGAAAAAAAATCCTCATTTTTTGTCTAGAGTTCCAGTAAGTAGCAAAATCTCTGACGTGGAGACTCTCTTTTAATATCTCTCAACTTATTTCTATAGTGTCTGAAACAGATAAGTTACCTACAAGTCACTATCTCAGTAAGAAAAACAGACAAAACTTATTAAGTCTGATGAAATCAGAACTTGAATAAACACATCATACAGCCCTACAGCCAGAGAAGCGGTGGAGTCTGTCAGAACAGCATATGTCCTCCTAGTTATGCTTCTTGACTCTTTTTTCCAGAGAGGCGAAAGCACACATTTAAAAATGAATGCAGGTAGGACCAAGCAGAGACTTTTCCAGCAATTGCTCTCATCATTCAACAATTTTTCTTAACCACAGCAGTCTCTCATGAATAATCTCAACAGCGTCCAGGGGCTCTGTGATTATTCCAGGACTGAATAAATGTGACTGATGGGAAATCAGAACACTAAAACACTTGAGCATTGTGCAATCTCACCAGGCAGAATTGCTGTGAAATTGTTTAGCATGTTTTGTTGTCCTTAAAATTGAAACTATAGACACATTTTAAGACCCACTAGGAACCAAATTCTATCTTTCCTTTCTACAGATAGAACAAACAAAAAAAAAAAGAAATTCCATACTTGCAGTTTTTAAGAACCAGTCTACATCTATACTTTCACTTACATTGATCATTCTGATAATATTGGCTGAGTAACATTTAATTTAATGAATATTCCAAAGATCAGTTTCCACTCGATATCAACACTTTTCTATCTGAGCAATAGGAATATGTACTAAATTAATGGATATGATTCATCTATTTTGAGGATATTCTGAACTTTCTTGTACTGTGTCACCTGAAATAAACTTTCATATTCTTTGCAAAGTTGCATATGAATCTCTCTTGCTGGTTTCAGATGTGTAAATTACATCACACAGGAGCGAAGGAAAGACTGCTGAGCATCTGATAGAAACACCTAATGATGTATAGTGGAAAGGAGGGTCAGATTTCCAGATTTGTGCTTAGATCACATTTTCTTCATATATGCTCAATTATAAAAAGATTTGCTCAACACAGATACTGCTCTAGCAACTTCATTTGGTGCACTGCAGACAATATCATACTTAGAAATGTACCAGTGAGCTTGAGAAGGAATCTTTTATTCCATTTGCCCCGTGGTATACTACAAATACCTTAACTCTTTTTTTTTTTTTTAAGTCTTTTAAAGCACTCACCCACTCAGATTTATCAGATTCAGTATTAACCTTCTTAAGGGACAAGTTAAAGTTTAAAATTTTACTTTAAAGATAGTTGTTAAAAGTATTTAAGCTGTATTTAAGACATTAAAAATTAATGTAGCCTATGTATTATCATTATTGCTCAACATACTTATTACAGTATGGTCTAAGAGCCAAATATGACAAGATTGCAGAATACTGGTATTGGGGATGAGAGATGATCCTTGTTCCAATAGCTGCTAACCTCAATCAACAAACAAGAATGGGCGGAAGGGGAGGAATAAACCATTCGTGACAATAAAACAGAGATGGCTGCAAGCCCCATGATAATTCCATGACTGATTCGCTTTTATTTCATTATTTCAGCTTCTGGGTGAGAATCACAGAAATCAGCCTGCACCTTTCAGTCTCTGTGTGAACAGTTTTGTGCAGCTTTTCTGCCAGCTCCTTTCTCAGGTAGAAAATGTGATTTCTGCTTACAAATCCAATTCCTTCCATACTTTATGCAAGAAATAATAGAAATTTGCATCCCTTGGAACTTCTTAGTGATTACTATGACCAAAGTCTACAACTGCAATTAGGTGATAGAGTAAGTAGGGAATTAACCAAATATGTCCTTTAGAAGAATTTGAGAAGTCTGATAATGAAGGGAACTTCATAAATGACATGTTCTTTGTTATATTCAGCACTTGAAAAGCAGCAGAATGAAATCCTGTACTACGCTGCCTTCTTTCATGCTGTGCATCATACTGGAAGGGACAGAGGGAGAGGGGGAACAGCTGCCTTAGACACCAGCAGGAATTCAGCATCAACAAATGGTCCCACTGAGTTCCTGCTGTTTGGGCTACTGATCAGTTCAAATCCAGATGCATGCTTCTGCTGCTCCCCCTTGCTCACCTGCAGTATGCACTGAATTAACATTTACTTCCTTCCACTCCTGTCCTGCTCTCCACAGTTGCCCTAGCCCTTTCGCTTCTGTTTGATCTGTCTTTCATGCAGGCCACTTTGTGATGGTGGCTGGGTTTTTTTCACCGCTCAAGGTAATCAGAATCCAGAATAGTAAATAAGCAGCTGAGAACAAACCGGAGTTGCTTGTACAGCTCTTTAACTTACCGTATCGCTCAGCTGGACAGAGGATACGAGGGTTTTGAAATGGTTTTGGGAATCCTCATGGAGGAACCAGTTCCTGGAATATCTATCACGCTCACCTTTTGCACCCCATTAGCATTCAAGTCAATCCAGGTGTGTCAGCAGGTTGTTTTGGAGAGTATGTGTTGACTCCCAAACGCATACTCTTCTCAGATGGATTATGTCATTGCAAATGAGTTTTTAGATTTCACTGTCTCATCCTCTTCAACCTGAAGTGCAACTAAGGACCTCATGTTTCATAGAAGCAAGACAAAGTTATCCAAAACAAAAATCATTAGTAACTTCGGTATCTCACATTCCCCTTGTTTAAGGAACAGTAAGTCAGAAGTTTTAAGGGTGCTTTCAAATCTGGGAAGACAACAAGCTGATTTTGAGCTAAAAGGAGATAAAGCAGTAATACTCAGAAGCCAAAGCTGAAAACTAAAATTTGAGAACTTTTTTTTACTTAAAACCAATTTGGAAACACTTCATCATTCTCTTCAGAATAAATCTGACAATTTTCAAGCTAAAGCAGTTATAGAATGGCTTAAAGCAAGGTTTATATTGAAAGATTTTTTTTAACTTTAACTTTAGAGAGCAGAACGGATTGGCGAAGCTTTAGATGGAATTCGACTCCCATAGAATATGCAATATCACAAAAACAGATATGTTCAACAGAAAGAATGCAGCAATGTAAGAAAGGCCATACAGTGTCAAGCCTAAAATTTAGTTAATCCAGTATCCTGTCCCCAGGAACAGTGGGTAGCAGATAACTAAGGAAGAGCATAAGAAAAGGGCAAGCACACCTTGATGCTTCCCAGATTTGAAGGTGCCTGACACAGAGGCAAAGTCTTTGCATTTAAGAACTTATGATGGATTTTTCTTCCATCAGTTGTTCAATACTTTTTGAAATGGGTAAATTGGATCTATTAAAAAAATGTAAACATATCAGCTAAAAATTCTGCAACAGAATTAAAATATTTTAAGGTGAAGTATTTTGAAAACTCATTCTGAAATAGTTTCATTTTGATTTTTTTACCCCATGTTGTAATATAACAAAATATTTAAAATTAAAAGATGATGGGAAATATTTCTATTTTATTGAAATTAAATGTTTAGTATAAATCAAAACAATATTGGGGTGGGTTTGTTTGGCTTTTTTTTTCCTTTATGAGGAATTTTGACATTTGGGAGTGTATTCCACCTTAGAAATTTAGCCAAATTTTGCAAATCTTGACATTTTTTGAAAAGAGAAGGTCGATCATACAAATAGCTATAGTCATTGCCTCTCCACCTGGCACAAATCCTTAACCTGTATCTTGCATGTTGTGCTTTCTAAGTTGTACAAACATTAGCTAACACTATTTGAGGATCTTCAAATCCCCCTGAAGACAACTGAATGTACAGCAAACTATGTGCAGTCAGAAAACGTACAGGGAAGGAAGGGAAAGTGCAGGGAGGCAATTATAGTCACCTGAGATGAAAGTAAAAATCTTTGAAAAATAAAAGATAACTTCAGGTTACAGAGGTTTTATATTGTCACAGAGGTGGTTGCTACTGTACATCACTTTAGCACTTTTGAAAAAATTTCCTCTTCACTAAAAAATGGTTCCTCCTCAGTAACTCACTATATGTGACCCTACAGTAATCTATCACTAGAGTAGTATATACACATATTTCATAGGTCGTGAATTCATCAGTCACATTTGTTTTAATAAGTGGTAAATCCATTCTTCTAGATTGCAAAGGTCAGTGGTTTGGTTAAAATTAAAGCTTCTCACCGTAAAAACACCTTATTCCAATATGCTTAAAGGATTTTAGCACATACCTCTCCTGTATGCAACATGCTTAGGACGCCTCTTTGTTCATTGATTATGCAATTCCAGATGGAAACATGCAACGGACAGGTGAGTGCCGGAAAGTATGCTACTTTTAACATCCTGACTGGAACAACAAAAGACCATGGAAATATAATCATGTCACATCTGCTTAGACATTTGAACATTAGCAGTGTTGTGAACTATCATAATTTTATCATGAAGCGCTTTTTTTTTTTAACCTCAAACCACAGCCAAGCCCTCTGAACTGAAGACAAATGAATGAAACAATTTCTGGTTTCAGTTTCATATGGAGAAAAAAGGACATATATTTTTGCAACCTTTTTGTTTTCAAAGAGATTGCGTTCCTGGCTGGGCTCCGGAATATGTCAAGGCGCCCCCTGTGTTCCTGCTCCCCAAACCCACCAAACTGGAGGACCTAGGGACTGCAGTGCAGTTGCCACCAGGTCTGTGAAGCAAGGTTTCCTTGAAATGAGAAATAGTGTCCACAGGGGCAAAAGGGGCACACGTCCAGGTCTCATCCCAATAGATAATGGCCAGATGAACACTCAGACCCAGACTAAGGAAGGTCTCCAGGGCCAGGTAACCTAGGTGTAGCCAAACACAGACATCTGGCTTGGAAATCAATAAAAAGATGAAGTATTAAGAAAAAAAAGTATCATTTAAAAAAATTTAAAATCTTTTGCGAGTCCAACCATTCTTGTGATTTGGTCCTGGCCAGCAGTGGTTTTACCAGGGGCTAAAAATGTTACGCCACCTTCCCCTGCCCCAGCACCGCTGTGATGTTGCGCAACTAAAGTGGGTAGATGAAGAAAGGTGGACCACTCTCTGCAGTTCATAGAACTGCATTCAGCTTTCTATTTTGTGACAGCAAAATGTTTGTGCTTCTTATCACGCTACCAGCCAGTCTGAGTTTTCTGCAAAAGTCCAGTGTAAAATGCACAGAATTTCTTCAGTGTTTATTCTTGCCCTTCCTTTGTAATAACTGGAAGTTGGAGAAGGCATTTAATAACTGACTGTATTTCTTTCAGTCATGGAAAATAGAATTTTTCTTGAAAAAATAGATTAAAAACTCCTGATTCTGTCTGATAAAAAGTGAGTTAATTATACCACACTACATTGCAGAAGGTCATACTGACATCTGGTGGCCTTTCGTACCTACTAAAATTGCTCCCACCAATTTCAGCAAATAATTCATGCAAGAATGGTAACAAGATCAAAAAGACATTGTGGTTGTGTTTGTATCTGCCTGGGTTTAGCGGGTATTATTCAAAACCTGAGTTAAGAGGTAATGAGTCCACTCCTCAGTACCACGCTGAAGTAGTCTTTTAATTAGCTGCCATGTTAAGTCACATTTGCTGCTAGCCCCGGCTGCAGGCATCAGAAAGCCACAAGCTTTCAAAAACAGCAATTAAGGGTGCCAGAGCTACCACAGCAGCTCTGCGGCTGCTCTGGGAGTTATCAGAAGATTTCACAATGACACATTGCATTAAACAGAACTGCAGGCAGTGGGAGTAAAAGCGTCTTATTACTATTATTGCTATTGTAGGATCTAGTAGATCTAATCATAGACCAGGACCCCATCGCAGAAGGCACCATACAAACCATGAAAATTATAGCCCTGCCCAAAGCAGGCACCATACAAACCATAAACCATTAAGGCCTGCCCAAAGCAGGCTGTAATCTAATTGTAAGGCAAGAGGCAAGGAACAGATTGAAGGTGCTACAGACCAACACATCAGAGCCCAGAGCCCAGAGAGATGTAATTAAAGCTGTAATCTAATTGTAAGGCAAGGAACAGTCAACAGATTGAAGGTGCTACAGACCAACACATCAGAGCCCAGACTCTTAAGAGATGTAATTAAATAGGAACTTCTTTAAAAAATAAGCAGAACCCTCCTGTGGCAGTGAAAGAGAGCAAAACTCTGAGAAGGAAGAAGTGTCTCCTTCCTGTTAAAAGAGTGGAAATTTTGAGGGGAAAATATCTCAGGTTCATCTATGGGGAGGATTATTTATGTAACAGGAGAGGAAGATCCCCTGAATCATGTACAGCAAAGGGCTTGGGAGACACACTGCGCCACTACTGCTGCTAAAAGAGGAAAGAAAATATTGCCTTCTCCCCCTGAAACAAACAGGATTGTGTACTTTTGCGCTCACTGTTGTGAAGGAGACTGCTATGATGTTTCTAAGGCTCTGAATGTCTCTTGTTGGAGAAAGGGAGAGAAGTGGTCTGGCCTACTCCTCCATGCACAGAATGGGCAAAGAAAACCAAATGAGCCTCTGCTGTTAGCTGTCATCAAGAATTTCATTTTAGCTTAAGAGAACAAAATCCTGTCAGCAAAGGTTTTCCTGTCAGTTCCCAGGCTGCTGATACCATCACAAGAGATTATCAAGAACTGGGGTCCCCATCACAGAGAACCAGGGTCTGCCAGAAATCGTATTAATCAATGACATAAACTTCATTCTGAATCTGCCCAAGGAGACACGTGGATATTTCCCACAGAAAGGACATTCTGAAGGACATTTCATAGTGTTAAAACTCTTTGTTTCTTTTGTGTCATTTTGGTTCATTTAATTTTCTCTGCTGTAATGTTGTAAGACTGAGGGTGAGGTAGCCAACCTATGTTTTATGGGCTACATCTACAATATTGCCTGAATAATTAATTCAGCTTGCAGCCTACCAGCTACCAGACTCTTTCCCCAGGGTCCTTCAGATGCAGGCAGAAAGCAGACCATAAGTCTGAATTAATAATTCTCATAGCCCAGCACTTGCTTCCTGAAGCCTGTCATCCTGTGGTCCCCATTCACATGATCAAAATGAAAGCCATTTCTGACTGCAAAACCCAACACCCACAAACACTTCCATCTCATGGCTGCTACAAGTCCATTGCATGAGGGGACACAAACACTTTTTCATGGTGGCAGGACAGACATGTCCATTGAAGTAATAGAGCAGGGGTGCATCACCCTTTGCCCACAAGTGACATGGTGCCAAAGTGAGCAGAGAAGTAGAACATCAGCACAGTAAAATCCTAAGTATAATCTGTAACATTTGCAAGTGGATACAGGTACTTCGAATTTACAAATTAGTATTTTAACATCATGATGCCTGCTGGTATCAAAAAGTCACAAGAAGATAAATACAAATGACATAAGTGAAATATAATATTTGAACACTGCTAGAATGTGTAGACTTTCCTTTCCTTTTTGAAAAATGTCATAAAAGTCAGTACCTTCCTGGGAAACATTTCAATTTTGATAAAATTACCTTTTTGATAGAAAACAGTTCTCTTTAAATTGTTTCATCCAGTTCCAGTCAACATATTATTACTGTTATATTTTCAGCAATAAGTTAAACATTTTAAAGGCAGGCATAAGATACAGCCATTTCCCAGAAGACCTTTACAATCCAGGTAGACAATACAAATAGAAAGGGCAGAAGTGTCAAAAAAATAAAAGCATGAATGTACAAGAGGTGTCTACTCTTTAGCTCTGTGATTTAGTAAGGGGCGAGAAGAGTGGAAAATCCTTTCAGAAATTATGGACCGTTCCCAGAATGGAGGAAGTGTGAAAGCCTGTTGGATGAAAGGATTTGATAGGAAGGTACTGGAAGAGGTGGCTGAGGGCAGGTTTGTAAGGGCAGCTTTGGACAGCATGAAGAAGGCAAGGAAAGGAAAGGAAACGAAGGAGCTGAGATGAGAGATGGACTCAGGAGCCTGCTTTTTTAGGGCCCCTGGACACAAGCCTATAGTGTTGCTTCAAAGGAAGCCAGTAAAGGGGCTGCAGATGATCCCAGGAGTGAGCAAGGAAGATGCTTTTGAAGGAGGGAAAAAATTCTTCAGCCACAGAAATCCACCAAAAAAAGGAGGCATGGCATAGAAAAGAACACATAATCTAGATGTAAACAACTAGTTTCTTAATGGGCATGGAAGAGAAACCTTCTAAGTAGATGCTGATGAGCTTGCAGAATATGACTGCATACTATGATTGCCCTCCAGGCAAATGACAAGTCACAGTTCTTAAGTTAAAAACTATGGATGGAGTTTTTTATGATAACCATCCACTGAAACAAACACATTCACCTAATGACCTAAAACCAATAAAATATCCCAGTTACTCCATCAAAATCAAAGCAATGTGTGTGAATTTTCTGACAGCCCATTTCAAGTTACCACAAGGCACCTGCACCTGCAGTAAACTTTCAAATTTAGTTCATCTTTGCTTCTTACTGGTCCTTAGGCTTTTAAAATCTTGCAGTTTGCACTATGTTGCCCAGTAGATACTTACAATAAAGTTATGTGATTGTCAATATAAAAATATTTCTAAGGTGAATTTTTAAAAACATGTATGATGTTATCATATTTTTAAGGACAAATAAAAAAATCTTTGTGGTACATTCATCTGATATATCTACTTGCTAACCAAGATGGTTCACTGGCTGTAGATTTACAAGCCAGAGAATCAATTTAAGTTATTATCACTAGTGCTAAATTCAAGGAAGTGGAGCATTTGAAAAATGAATGTGTTTTATTCATGTACTAGTCTGCTAAACCAGCAAAGCTATCGGCATTGGTGAAAGCCTAAATCACAGTAGGAAGACTGTGAAGATATGTATTAATCGGGGAACACCTTCATTTTCTATATTAATATAAAACCAGGAAGTCTTCAACAAACTGTAGCATACTAGAAAGCAAAAATCAAACCTGAAGAGAACTTCACAGTCACAACCACATTCAAAAAATCTAAAATAAATTTATACTGAAAACTAAAAGAATTGGATACAGATGAATCAGAGAAGTCCACTGCCTCGATAATATTTCTAAAAAGCAAAGCATTGTACATAAAGAACAGATTTTCAAAGAATAGCAGAGAAGACACTGCACAGAACCTGTAGTTCCAGCATCTGGCAAAAGAAAACATAAAGTTGAAGCCATTGTGGAAAGTAGCATGATTTAATAGCTGTTTCACATCCATAGCCTCAAGAGACTGCTAGAGAGAAGCTTTTGGCAAAATATATACTGACTGAGACAGGAAATTCATGTTACTTCTCATCCTAGCTCCTCATCACCTGAGGTAGGCACTGAGGACAGCCTACCACTCTGAAGCTCTTAAGGCCATGAAGAGGTTTGTAGCTGAGTTATGCATGTGTTTTCTAAATAAATCAATTAAGAGAAACTACATCTGATTGATAGAAAACTTCAGGCAAATGTTAGTCAAGCATTACTGAACTATGAAAATACACAGTAGCAGGGCAGAAGGGATAGCTGCCTATATCTAACTGGTATCTTATTAGGAAAGGGCACTCAAAACTTGCAGACATGATTTTGAATTACATTACTTTATTATGCTGCTTTCCCTTCAAACCATAACTCCAGAAGGCTTCTTGAACTACTCAGGAGCAAGCCAGATTAGACCCACCAGGTAGTGAACTCCTGCTTATAATTCATTGTAGTGAAATTCTGGGCCCATTTTGTTTTACAGCTTATACTGGAATGAAGCCACTGGAGTGCAGACATTGCCTCTGGCAGTCACCAATACAGCAAGTCAAGCTGGGTCACTCCAAAGGTCCAACAGCACACCTGGCAGCAAAAGCTGGCTGCAGGAGAAAAGCAGGTGCTTTGAGCACCAGCAGACTCCCTGGATATTTTTTTTCCTCCCCTTTTACAAAATCATTTATTTTGAGGACAACCACACAAATTACATAAAAAACTGTGCCTACAATGTAATTGGCTTGCCACGCTCACACATCTGCATGCAAACATTAAAACAAGGCTAAGTAAATTATTTGAAAGAGAAAAAATTTATATGAATGGTCTCCCCATTATAAAAAATGTGATCGGTCTCCCCATTATAAAAAATATATGTGACTCCAGGTGTATATATTACACACAAAGTAATAGCACAGTCTGGTGTTTGATACAAATGATCCTAGATAAAAGAATACTGTGGGTGAAAATTGTGTGGATCAGAGGAGGTGGCCCTAGAAAAATTAAGAAATTGATACGTGTGAGCAGCCACTTTATTTATTGATTATTCCATAAGAATAAGGCAAAAAGATTAGCTACCAGGAATTATTATTTCCCAGACTGCACTTTAACATTCACTGTGTTCAGTTTCACAGCAGCAGAAGCAAGAGTGCACGTATGCCCCCACTCTATCTCAGGGCATTAGTTCATTAATTCAAATAATGAGTGTTAGAGCAGCATTAACCTTTGGATACATTCTGTTAGAAAATACTCCCCACTCTTTCTTAACTATTACCATTTGCATTTACACAATATGGTAGAATTGTTAGCATTCCCAATTTAAGAATAATCTTTTGTCCTTGGAAAATTTAAATTGCTCCTGTATAGCTTTATTTATTGGAATAAAGAGTCCAGGTAGTGCAACAACTTTAAAATTGACTTCAGTCAGTGTTTAATTTTAAACATTAGACAGGGCCTCATAAGCCGTAATGAGTAACCAGAGGCCAAACTATAGCATCATGCATCAGCTTTCGTTCAGCCTAACACAAATTGATCTCTGCTTAAACTGAGTGAGAAAATTTCCTGAGCAAATCTTAAGACTTAGGCCTCATTAGACAAATCTTCTCTCTACTGATATAAAAAGGAATTTTCCTCTGTCTCGTAAATACAACACCCTGCAAGAAAGCAGGACTTTCTCATTCACGTATATAGGAAGGTCTCATTTCAAAACACCCCTGTGCAAGTTTAACAGAAGTTCATACTTCAGTTCAAACAAAAGTAAGCAGTGACAATGCTGAGCAGTAGAGCGCTAAATCCTTTCCACAGTGAGACCTCAGTTACTTACACTACTGTGTGTCAGCAGTTGTTTCATCACATGATGACAGAATGGGTTAAGCTGGAAGGCACCTCTGGAGATCATCTAGCCCAATCCTGCTGCTCAAAGCAGGGTCATCAAGAGCAGGTTGCCTAGGACCATGTCCAGATGGACTTTTAATATCTCCAAGGATAAAGATTCCACGACCTCTCTGGGAAACCTGCTCAGTGCTCCGTCACCCTCTCAGTAAAAAAATGTGTTTCCTGATGTTCAAACAGAACCTCCTGTGTTTCAGTTTATGCCCATTGCCTCTTTTCTGGCTCTGTCTTCTTTACTGCCCTCTACCTCGTATCTATACACATGAATAAGATGCCTCTGAGCCTTCTCTTCTCCAGGCTGAACAGTCCCAGCTCTCTCAGTCTCTCCACATAGTCAACATGCTCCAAACCCTTCAGCATCTTCATGGCCCTTTGCACAACTCGCTCCAGTATGTCCATATCTCTCTGTATTGGAGAGTCCAGGACAGGACCAAGCACTCCAGATGTGGCCTCCCCAGTGCTGAGGAGTGGGGAAGGATCACACCCTTGACCTGCAGGTGACACAATGCTGTTCCTGATGTAGCCCTGGAGAGGTTGTTATCCTTCATTGCTTCAAAGGTGCATTGTTGGCTCAAGTTCAACTTCTTTTCCACCAGCACCTACAGTTCTTTTTCTGCAAAGCTCCTTTCCAGCTTATCAACCTGCAGGGTATACCAGTGCATGAGGTTATTTGTCCCCAGGTGCAGGACTTGGCATATCCCTTTTTTGTACTTCATTAAGTTCTTTTTTGCCCATTTCTCCAGGCCGTCAACATTTTTCTGAATGACAGCACAGCCATCTGGGGTATCAACCAGTCCCTCTGCAAACTTGCCAAGGGTGCACACTGTCCCATCACCCAGGTCATTAATGAAGGTGTTAAATTCTATTGGCCCTGGTATCAACCTCTGGAACGTACCAGTAGTGACTGGCCTCCACCTGGACTTCAGGCCACTGATCACAACACTTTGAGCACAGCAGTTCAGGCCATGTTCAAGCCACATCACCACACACTTATCTAGCCTGTACTTTATCAGTTATGGGAGACAGTGCTGAAAGCCTTGCTAAAGTCAGGATTAAAAACATCCCCTGCTCTTCCCTCATCCACCAAGCAATTCTTCTCATCATAGAAGGCTATCATGTTGGTTAGGCATGACTTTCCCTACATAAATCCACACTGACTGCTCCCAATCATTTTCTTGTCCCTTGCATTTGGAAATGGCTTCCAGGAGGATATGCTCCATCACTGTCCCAGGGAGTGAGGTGAAGTTGACTGGCCCGTAGTTCCCCAAATTCTCCCTCTTACCCTTCTTGATAGCTGCCTTCCAGCTCAGAGCCAGCCCGAGGTGCCATGTGAGTATATTTGTGTGGCCTGAATCCAACTCACCACGTCCCACTGAGGGGTGGGAGAGAGCAATGCCAGCACAGCCATGCATGAACACATAATTACCAACCATCCAGAGAGATTCTTGCTAATGTCTGGCTGGGCAGAAACCAGCTGGAAAACTATCTGTATCCATCTGTGAAGGTATGCCCTAAACCACTTTGGCAAATCACATACTTGTGCAAGAAAGCAAGCTGCACACTAGGAACCTCAGAATCTGGAGTGCTGGGCTGAGAGTCCTCTTACCTCATTTGGGCATATAAAAGTTAAACACCTAAATATAATCTAGTCACCTAGGGGTCTCTTCAGAGTCAGAGGAAAGAGGCAGAACAGAGAACAGTTCACCCCATTGTAAAAGGTCTAGGATAGATCAAATTAATCCCATTGTGCAGCTGTTTCTTTCTCCATAATGTCTAGAAGCCAAAGATAACTAATTTAGTCTTCGACACCTAACCTGTATACTCCAAAGTACAGTAAGATGACCTGCCTTATCACTTTGCCTTCTTGAATTTTTAGTTAGTTGTAGAAATACAGAGGTAAAACATTATCTACAGCAGCTAAGATTCCTTAGGCATAAGATCTTAGATCATCAGCTCTAACCCTTCACACCAAGTCAAGATGAAACATATCTGCACCATTCTTAAGAGATATTGGTCTAATCTCAGAAACGTTCCTTAGTGGGAATCCCATCCCATGCCTTGGTAGCTTGTTCCTGAGGAATCCTCATAACTAGAAACTGTCCCCTAATCTCAGCCCTGCCTTAGAGAAAAGTAAGGCAATTAAATTCTTATACACAACGGACTTGTGGAGTAACAGATCACTCTCTAGTTCCTTTTTTCAATAGCTTTTTACCCCCACTATTTGTCTTCTAGAATAATGAAATGCAAATGTTCAGCCTTTCATCCTAAATCATATTTTTTAAACTTCTGATTATTTTTATTACTGTTACGTGATCTCTCCAATTTATCAGCATCTGCCTTAGCATGAAATACCCAGCATTTGCCACCAAACTCCAGCTGAAACCTTACTACTGCCAACTTAGCAGGATGATTAGTTGCCATGCCCTCAATACAAAACTTGCGTTAGCATATCCCAGAATGACACTTCTCGTTAATGGTTTAGCATTGTGCTGTTTAGTCAAAAACAGTTTGTACTCACTCAAATCCTTCTTTTCCATGTTAACTGTAGTACTTTGCTTTCTACTAATTCTTAGCAATGAGTACTTGTTCTGCCATTTTGTGCAATGTCTTCTTGATATCCATCATTAAATCATCCTGACACAGAACAGTTGTATTCTCCTTATCTTTGCCATGCACCCAGACATATCACACACAAGGGAAGAGTGTTTGCAACAGAATCGTTTCACTTTCAAAGCAGCTTTAGCAAAATAATGAGTAAAATGGTAGAAATTATGCAGTCCAATATATTGTAAACCAGGGAGAGTGATGACAGCCCATGAAGCAAAATCTTCCCCAAAACAGTAAGCTTTCCAAATTCATGAAGATACCTAGCTAACCAGGCCAAGTAGAAACCGTGAATACAAAATGCTATTGGAGGCAACAATTTAATTGTTTTACATGCTTAATTGCTCATGTGTAAAATATAAACCATGTTAAATTAAGACAAATAACTGAGAAAAAGGAGAGGGAGGCTAAGTGTTGAAACACAGGCACATACCTCTAATACACATTCAGGCTAAGGAATGTAATATCAGGGGAGCCATAAAACAGAACAGGGAAAGAGAACTATAACAAAATGGAAGCGTCTTTAACGAGGTAATTAACCACACTGACAGGGTAATAGTCTGCAGCAAGAAGTTCAAAAAGAAAGGATAGAAAGGTGAAGGTGCATTTAAAGACAGAAACCATGTCAACCTCAACTGAAATTTAAAAAGTCATATAAGGCAGAGTTAGAATCAAATCCAAGGATTATTTCTTGATGTCACTAGTACACATGAGCTTACAAAAAAAAAAAAAACAGGTTCTCTTCCATGCACAGTATGGATCAAATTACTAACTAATAAAGAGCATGACTGACACACTGAATAATCCAGTCTCAAAGTGAGGACTACAACATAATTTTCTATATCATTTAGTCCAAATATGCAGAAAGTGTCACTGTAATCATTAGGCAGTAAATTGCCGGGGAATATTTTATGTCCTCTGAAAACCAGACCTAAAAACACCATCAAGACACAAAGATTGTATTTCTGGAGATTTTCCTTTTCCTTAACTATATTTTTTCTCCTTTTTAGTCTTCCTTTGGTTGTAAATTATATTCACTTATGGATTCTAGTAATTAAATCTTATCAAGCAGGAAAATATATTTTTATTTGACGGGGGGGAAACAAAGAAAGCAAGGGGATATCTTTTCTCTCTTGTAATTTGCATTTGACACAGTGAATCAAAGCAAAGACTGCAGTTTTATAGTGTACGGGCTGCATAGTCCAGAGAATAGAACAAGTTACTACAGTCTTAAAAGAAAGCAGTTTCTGTATGACTCCTCCAAAAATGCATTTACATGAATCTTGTATGTTTATTGCAGATGTGTGGGTAAGGAGTAGATGTGCTCACTGGCAATACAAATATCAGGACTTGGCATAGTTAATTTGTCCAAGGACCTCTGTACAGAAATATTTCACAGGTTTCATTTCATCATGTCCCCATTTCAGCGTGAAAGAAAAGGCACAAAGAAGAAACTGGATGTTCAAGGCTATCCAATTATCCAAATACAAGAATACTCAGCTTCACACACCTTTCTTCAAGTCAGATTTTTTGGTTTAATTATTCATCCAAAAGCCTATCTATCTGGACAAAAGTGGATCTAACTCTAATGAGTTAAACTGGAATGCTTACAAACCTTGTGCAAGTGAAAGAATTTTTTGTCTCAGAGTTAAGTCAAATCCACAGCTAAAGTAGATTCACAAACAGCAGTGGTGACCAACGTTGATTTTCATAACCTCCAAGTGCCTGGAAAGCTTCATTATTTTCTCCAGTGTAGGGTTTTCAGGACTCACCTGTTATTTTACATTAGCTCCTGACTAAACCAAAGAAGACTTCAGTCAAAGCCCACTTTAAAGTCTCAGCTCCTATAGTGTGCAGTTCTCCAAATTCTGACTCGTACAAATTCCTACAGGCATATGTCATCTGCTCGGAGGTCTGCACACCATCTCCTTGATTTCAGAGAGCAACTCAATACACTGGGCACTATGTTCAATGCCTCAAAACCCTGGAACCTGCACTCTGAAAGAGTATCATCTCTTATTGCCCAGAATACCTTGAAAACCACCCTGAAGCCCCATTCTGCTGTCATGACTGTTGTGTTCACTTCTCTGCCTATGTCGAAGAATATGAAACACAATGCCTCCATTGCATTGGAGCTTGTCTGTAGCCACCATACACTTTTCTGTTCATCTCCTTTTATGTGCTTTCTTTTGCCTCCCATCTCTTTTCATCTGAACCTTTTTCCTAACATGCATTTTTGGTCTATTTTATCCTACTAAATGTTATCAGTGGTATAACAGTGGAGTAAAAAAGTGTATAAATTCATGTTTTGGGTTTCAGGCCAAGTAGTGAAAAGTAGTAACCTCTGTATTGTCTTAATTGCATTTGCCTGTTTACCCATACTTGCCCTTCGATATACAGGTGTTTTTCCCTGCTTGTAGCAACAAGATATTGGGAACCAATGTTCCACATGCATTCAGGACCAAAACCAGCAATAAATATAAATGAATCTGCCATAACTTTTTTCTACCTAATTCTTCAATTTTGCATATGTGAGATGCTCCCACAGCTTGTCACACTAGAGGAATGCAACAATTATAGAGTGTTTCTTTCTTTGGAAATAGTTTGGGGTCTGTATTTATTGAGGGTAAGGAACATGTAGACAAGTAACTAGCAAAAGACAAATTTTTCTCCCACAAATAAATAATTCAAGAAGGAATGAACAATGTTATTGTCTTTTATTTTATTTTGTGAATCAGGACTTTATGAATGTTCAAGCCAAATTCGCAAAAGTGGGCATGAATTCACTTCTTTTAAAAGGAAGAAAAAAAAGACACATAATGAGTTTTTTCAGGATCATCTTTTTTTTTTCCAATTCATGAGTTAAAAGAAGTGCTGTTACAGAAACACAGAATCACAGAATGGCTGAGGTTGGAAGGCACCTCTGGAGGCCATCTGGTCCAACCCCCCTGCTCAAGCAGGGTCACCTAGAGGTAGTTGTCCAGACAGCTTTTGAATACCTCCAAGGAGGGAGACTCCACAACCTTCCTGGGCAACCTGTGCCAGTGCTTTGTCACCCTCACAGTAAAAAAAAAATGTTTAGTGGGAACTTCCAGTGTTTCAGTTTGTGCCCATTGCCGCTTGTCCTGTCACTGGGCACCACTGAAAAGAGCCAGGCCCCGACCTCTTTGCACCCTCCCTTCAGATATTTGTACATGTTGATGGAACTTCCAGGTTTCAGTTTGTGCCCATTGCCGCTTGTCCTGTCACTGGGCACCACTGAAAAGAGCCAGGCCCCGACCTCTTTGCACCCTCCCTTCAGATATTTGTACATGTTGATGACATCCCCCCCAAGACTTCTCCAGGCTCAACAGTCCCAGCTCTCTCAGCCTTTCCTCAGAGCTGAGATGCTCTAGTCCCTTAATCACCTTAGTGGCCCTTTGTTGGACTCTCTCCAGTAGCTCCACATCTCTCTGGTACTGAGGAGCCCAGAACCCCGACCTCTTTGCACCCTCCCTTCAGATATTTGTACATGTTGATGACATCCCCCCCAAGACTTCTCCAGGCTCAACAGTCCCAGCTCTCTCAGCCTTTCCTCAGAGCTGAGATGCTCTAGTCCCTTAATCACCTTAGTGGCCCTTTGTTGGACTCTCTCCAGTAGCTCCACATCTCTCTGGTACTGAGGAGCCCAGAACTGGACACACACGCCAGGTGTGGCTTCATCAGTGCTGAGTAGAGGGGAAAAGCATCACCTCCCTTGACCTGCTGGCAATACTTTATCTAAGGCAGCCCAGGATACCATATCCCTTCTTTGCCTCAAGGACACATTGCTGGCTCATGGTCAACTTGGTGTCCACCAGGACTCCCAGGTCCTTTTCTGCAAAGCCGCTTTCCAGCTGGTCAGCCCCCAGAAGGTACTGGTGCCTGGGGTTGTTCCTCCCCAGGTGCAGGACTTTGTACTTCCCCTTTTTGAACTTCATGAGGTTCAGCCCATTTCTCCAGCCTGTTGAGGTCCCTCTGGATGGCAGCACACACCCCTCTTATATCAGCCACTCCTCACAGTTTTGCGTCATCAGTATACATGCTGAGGGTACACTCTGCCCCATCATCCAGATCATCAGTAAAGATGTTGAACAGGACTGGACCCAGTATTGACCCCCGGGGTACACCACCAGTTATTGGCCTCCAATTAGATGTTGCACCACTGATCACCACCTTCTGGGCCCAGTCACTCAGCCAGTTTTCAGTCTGCCTTGCTGTCTGCTTATCCAGCCCATACTTCATCAGCCTCTCTATGAGGAAGCACTGTCTGTCTCCACTAGTGTACACATTTATCTTGAGAAAAAAAATCAACAGAAGTGAATGCTTTAACACCAGAATTATTTTCAAAAGGAAAATAGAAGTGTCAGAGTTCTTCATTTTAACTATCACCTTTTACATGATACTAATCAACATCTAATAGAAATAAGACAGCACCAAGTTTTAAGGCTTTTAAATCCCCTAAAACTTGGGTACCTTGAGAGATGAACCTACATCTTTCTTTAGGCATCTGAATTACAGATTTGGTTTTGATGGAATGAGTGCCTTCAAGCCCTATTGGCAGGTGGTTGAAAACTGTGGATTTGAGGATTTTTTCATCAGAAATAAAATATAAGATGTTTCCATTGCCTCCTTGCTTGCTTCAGGCCTTCCTACAACTGTGTTGCCTCCAGGACAAGAGCAACAAATAACTTTATAAGATTGTATTTCAGGTTACCATATCTCACTGGTCCTGATAAGATCTAAATTATTGAAGTGAGAAAGCAAGAGGATGGAGAAAACTGAAAATAATTTGCTCTTGGCCACAAAATTTAGTGTAAATTATTGGCCCGTTCAAGTCAGAGATTTAATACTAACCCCAGTGGAGCAAAAACCGATGCCTCAAAACTGATTTGTAATCAAACAGGTTAATGCCGTTGAAGACAAATCATTATCACTCATTAAGTTCCCTGAAGAGCAGCAAACTATATTTTATCTTTTCTGTCTCACTGTTTACTGACCAATTTGCCTGGAGCCTCCTACAAAGAACTGTGACTTTTGTTTTAGCAAATGCTTTGTCAGCTGCAAAAGAATTCTTAACTATTCTTTTAATTACAATTGGAACTGACAAGTAAGGTAAGTCCCTGCACTTGCAAATATTTGAAATGTTTCAAATTTCAAAATTAAAATTCACTGTGTTTTATTCAATTTATAAGACACACAGGTTGAACTGAAATAATTCACAAAGTGTATGGAGATTAATTGTTTCTGAAATTAATTACTAAAACATACAAGTGTGTTTATGCTTTGAAATTAAGTTTAGCTACATTTCATCTTAACATATGTCAAAGGAAAAGTCAAAACATTTGGTTTAGTCAATGCTAAACAGAAACTGTGCAGCCTTTTACAGTTCTCAGCCATTTTTCTCTGTTGAACTATTTCACCTCATTTGGGAAGGATTTGTATTCATTTTGATCTATCCAAAAATGCAGCAAGAGTAAAGCGCCTGCTTTTCAGTGAAAGCCATCTAGCTGTACTATGCACAAGAGAAACGGACTCATGCTTCACCACATCACCAGAGTTATCTACTGCGCAGCACTCTTTCAGATGTTCACTGAACCCCACATTTCTAAAGTTGTCATTTTGACATAAGCAACAGTAATGTGTGAAGAAGATAAACGGAGAAAGACATCTGCCATCAAACATTTTAAGCACAAGAATAGATGCCTTCAACAAGAAAAGAACTTTTTAGTGGGATGCTATTAATCCATAACAATGTCTTTTCTCTATGACTATGACAGATTATAAAGAGATGGAGAACAGGGAGCCTGGGAAAGCTTGTAACATCTGGTGTTTATTCTGATGACATTAGTCACTCCTTGCACTGTGGTGGCTGCAAGTGGCATGTAAGTAAATACCTCCTTCAGGAACCTCAGTCCAAATATCAGAATCTGTTCCAAGATAGCAGCTATCCACTTGCTACAGATAAAGCAGAATATAAATCTACCTGCTGATCACAAATTCAGTCAAAGATTCTGTTACAAGGCTAACAATTAACATTGTATTTCAAAAAACTATTGAGCTCCTTGAAGATTAAGAATGATTCAGTGCCTAACATGCCATCAATGCTTACAAAGAACAATCATATCTGCACAACTTGCATCTATTCAACACAGGATTTAGGTGTCCTGAGTAAGTCCGGTAGTACTTCTCGGTAAGTAAAGGAGAGATGAATCCTATTATCACTAGAGACTTACTGAGAATTTAATGACTAAGTTGCTTGTTAGCAATTGCTTGCTAGTAAGAAATTACATAATTCCTATTGCTAGAAACTTTTAAAATCAGACTGCACAGAACACTACAAAGTGCACTGCGGGAATCAATCCTGAACTGGCAGAAAAACTGACTTTAGAAAGCCTAATATACCATTTCATCTCTAACTTCTACAGTTCTTTGCTGTGGCCTTCATTGTTTCTGTGGTAAGCCTGTGATTGATCATTAATACCATGTTTTCATGAGTTTGATCTGTGATGTTAGCTTTAATACTTCTCTGAATCTGCTCTTGCCTTTAAATAAACCACTCTGTTCTGCAAGCTGTCTTCCCCTAGGAATTTCTGGTGACATTTTAGGTTCTTTTAAAAAAGAAGAAGAAAAGAGCATTCAGACAACAACCTTCCCCAAAATTAATCTCTTCTTACTTTGTAAGACCTACATGGCCATTCTACAAAACTGCCACTAACCACTGGGTCTTCTTCAGGCTGAGAGAACTGAGGGAAAACACTGAGACTGAAAGCAGTCTCCAATTAAATTTAATTTCAATTAATAACATTCTCTACATCCATAATATATATTAATTAATATATTCAAGCAATACTATTTTAACTAAGATCTTATTTTACCTGTCATACCACGTCACTTGATCCCACACATTAACAGCAGAATGTAACAAAACTTTCAGCCAATAATATGGCTGAACAGGGGGATGTTCATGGAAGAAAAACTCTCAGTCATTAAAAATTGCTCAGGGAATTATTTGTGACTTGTTTTTAACTGTAAAGTTTTCTTATGGTTAGTTCATTAATACTTATCCAATGCTCAGCAATCAGAATTTAAAATCAGTAAGTTAATGAGCACAATTAGCACACGTTAAAACTAAAAAGGGTTATTGCTGTGGTTTAGTAAGGTTGAAGAAACACTTTTTACAGCTTTGACTGTATGATAGTAGGAAAAAGCAGTGCTCAGAACCTAATTTTCTCCCAGTAAAGTGGACAGGAGTTTTGACACTGAGTTCAGGGGCAGCAGAATCATGTCCCAACAAGATAGATATCAGTAGTCAAGGGCAGAAGTCATGAATGAATATGAACTCAGCAGTAAAAGTTTATATCCTCACCCATAAGAAAATGGACCATATTATGGTTTTTATTCTTCTTATAGCTACTTGATGTGTCTCAATCCTGATTTATTTTGTGCTAGATATCGTGCATCATGTACTCCAAATGCTCTTCAATAGTCTAAACCAAAAATCAGGCAGTGCTTTCTCTTCAACTTAGGTTGTAACCTAATTATGGCAGGGGCAGATTTTTCTAGGGCTTGTAGGTGCTAACATAAAATCAATTAATAAATGCAGTCATATTTATGATTATGAAGTCCACCATGCAAGTGAGGTCAAAACTGAGTATTTGGGTGTTTTTTTCTTAGTATGATAAGTATCTTGCTACTTTTTAATGTTCTAGTAAGTATATTATCATGAAATGATAAACGATACTTTATTATTTGTACTGCTGTATGTCACCCATTAATCTATAGCAGTTTCCATCCTCCAATATATGAGTAAGGACCTGAAGAGTAGGTCACTCAAACCCTGTCTATAAATTAAAATAACCCATCAAAAAAGAGTATTATTTTGTATGCTTGTGTGCATAGGCATAGGCATGAAAGTAGCCCTATTCTGAATGGGACGGTGACTATGCATCATGTAACAGCGTCACACTGCAGCTATGGCGTGGAACCAGCAGGCTCTGCTAGGGAAGCCAACAGCTTCATGCTTTGCTCTGCAAATCCACAGAAACCCTGTATATGTGTTTATGTGTGTGCATATGTGCATATACACTCCTACCAAATCAGACATCCTACATTGCACGTGTACTTTATATGAGAAAACGTAAGAGCTTTCCCTGGCTCCTCCTTCATTTCCACAGATAGTAACACAGGAATATATTTGTGCAGACTGTAGTATCTTTCTTTGCTTATTTAAACTTGGAATATTCTGATTAGCACATCCTAGGGCGTACAAGAGATTGATGTAATGCCCCTATTTCTAGCAATGAATCAACTCTTCAGTGTGATATGGGTACCTATTAATTATGTAGTGCTCCCATTTTACAAAATCTGTTTGCAGACTCTGTCTGGAATACTAATTAGTTATACAGTACATATTATAGGCTTTATTTCTCTACAGCCTACATACGGCTAGCCACTGTTACTCACTATGGTTATATTTATATTCCATTTATATTGTTTAACCCTTAGCTCTTCCTGCGTTGTGTTGTAAACCCCTAAGGCTCAGCTACAGGATCCCTAAACCAGGGTTCCTGAAAGTGCTGACGGTCAGTGCCTGGCTGATACCTGAGCTTGAAACTGAGGCTAAGGGAGGAGGACTTCACAGTCAGGAATACATGTGAGAGGGATGGTAAGACCGATGCCCTACCACAGGCAAAAGAAAGTGTCGTCATGCTCATCAGGCCAAATCCAGGATTCAAGCCTAGATTAAATATACCACATAAAAATATTCTGTGCAGATAACTTAATTATGCCACCTTCCAGGTGCATTCAGTGTAATCATTGTCTGATTGATATTATATGTTTCTCATTTGAAATCTCAAGGCTATTATTTCACATATATATTTCACAGTGATTTATCCTACAGCCATTGATATTTTAACAAGGCACTTGCTATTTGCACTTCAACTTGCTGTTTTCAAAGATATCGTTCTCTGTTCAAAACAGGAGGGAAAATTTCAGCTTTTAGTGGTCAGCAAAAGATTTCCCAATTGTCATAATGGGATTTGATCACTACCTAGATGAGCAGGCTGTCCTTTGCCCATTAACAGAAAAAAAGTGTAATTTTTCCAACAGATTCAAGCCCACAATAGATGAATGAAAGAAACAAAGATTGTAATTGCTTCTGTTGTTCCAGTTTCTATTTTGTACAAACCATCCATTCATATAAAAAAATATTTTGATTCAGATAAGATACAGAATTGAGATGTCTCAGTTACCCATTTGTATTTTCTTAAGTTAAAGCTGAAGACAAAATGGAAATCAAAACATTCTAGTTGCTGAGACCTTGCTGCTGTAGTTAGTCAGGAAAATTTATATTTGAGATGGGGAAGAAAGAAGTCAGCTATTAACAAGGTTAAGGAATTTCATCAGAAGCAACAGGGTCTGACTATTTAGTTAACAAGGAGCAGGAATACCACTTAAGATGCTTTTAAGTAACACATATGACATGTAAGAGATTAAAGTAAGAGTTAGCTTGTCTGCACTATGTAATGTGACTATACAAAAAGTTGTTGTGGTTGTTTTCTTTTAGTCATTCTCCCGTTAGTTAATAGATTTCATGTCACACAGAGCACTGCATAGCCTTAATGTCACATGGGAAGCACAGATTTCCCCATAATTTCTGTACATTGGTGGATAAAATTCATTGAATAACATTTCATCCTATGAAAGGGAAAATAGAGTTTTGTACAAAGATATCAGTTAAATCAGCACTGTAATTTACATGAAAGGTGTCCTAGAGGTGTCATCCTTGAACACCTCCCCTTTGTTATGAGACACATTACTGAGAAATCTCTGACATACTATGACTTGCCCTAAACATTTTTCATGGAAGAATTCTTCAGGTATGTAGTTCTTTTCCCCACCTCAGTTTCCATTTTCTATCTATTCTCTGCTTTCCAACTTAACTTTTACAGAGGTTACATTTTACTCGTTCTGGGATCTGAATGTCTTTCTGTTCCATTTATACATCTGGAATATTTACAATTGCTCCCTCAGAGATCTACAGACAGGTTCTCAGACCATTTGTCCCTTGACTAGTTGTTAAGACTATCTAAATTGCAGTATGTTCTTATTTTAGGTCTCCAGCTAAGTCTATGTCATAAGGTTATAAAGAATCACTGAATGAGCTAAAATTCAGCGTCCCAGTTCTTCACTTCATAGGATCTGCACACACTTAAGTTTTGAAGTTTTGAAGACTGTTTCATTGTGTTCCTATCAAGAAGACATTTCGATTCCATAAGGAGACAATCAAATTTGTTGTGAAAACAGAGACCTATTAGTTCTTTCCCCTTCTCTCAGTGAGGTATTAGGTCAAAATTAAGCACTTCTGGCCAAGACTGACACTCCCTTCTCCCCTTCATTTCAGACACTATTTTTACTTTCTAAGGCCATTTCTGGCAGCCTTTTCACAACCTGTGGGCATGAATGTGAAATATTCATTGATCAATTTTCAGTCCAAATAGGACGGGTTATCAGAAGCTTGTGCACTTCTACATTATGCCCTAAACATTAAAAGCCTTTCAGGGAGTGATCTTTCAAACACTTAATTGTGCAATCAGGTTTAATGGAGTTGCTCACGTGCTTGAAATTAAGCATCTACTTCAGTATCATGCTGAACTAGACCCTAACTCTTCTTTATTGCCAACAATTACTGAAGCCCCATTTTTTCTTTTAGTTTTATCTAGCCTGTCAGACAAACATACCCATAAAACCCAATCTGTTATTGTCATTCATATGTACAACAATCCTCAGCTGACATCACCTGAGCCTGAAGTAGATAATAAATAAAGAAGCTTATAACTACCAGGGATAAAACAAGACAGTTACACCAATGATTTTGGTTTTGAAACATTTTAAGTCTTCTTAGAATATAGCAAATATAAAGAGCGTAAGAAAAGGAAAGCAAATGAACGCTGCCTTAGAGTTACCTCTTGAGCTATCAAAGAAATCTCTGACATCATGAAACATACAATATCCCTGCAAAAGAGTTCTGTGATGAAGATACAATGTTTGATGACAACGTTCTCCATATTTGTGCAAATCTGACATGAAACATTAATTTGTATAAAGGCATGACCCTGCAAATCAATGTAAGTAATCAATTTCTATTAAATTTCTGGGAGTTTATGAGGATGGAGGGCACCTGAATTTTGAAGGGGGCACTCAGTGTCTTTCAGACCACCTCATAATCGCCCGTCATACAAAATCACATACCTGAAAAATTAATGGGGCTTTAAATTCATCTTTGCATTTTGCAAAAAGTCGGGGATGACATTTAAGGAAAGCTCGTGTCAGATGCAAGCCAATCTACTTTTATACCCTCCCATTTTGTACTTCATCTCTCCAGGCTTTTCTCAAAGTTAATAGGCTGATACCTTCCAAAACATATAAATTCATACCTGCCAAAATACATGGAGTCACACTGCTACCTCTTTTCACACTCCATCTGCTGCATTTATTATTTCTGACCACACTTCCTGCCATGCCACCTCCCACTTGGGCCTATTTGCCTGTAAATTGGAAAATGTTTATAACTGGGCTCACCTCAGAAATTAGGAGTGGTTCTTGCTGCTTTCCTGTTCTACCTCTGCCTATGTTTCTGCCATTGGATGAGAGGTACGTTGTCATCAACATACTTTCTTCTGTAGTATAACGTAAGATCTTAATCATGTTGTTACACTAGACCTTCTGCAGAGTTAAGTGATGGTTCATTAATGAACACGCAGAGAGTCAAAAATGGGAGACCAGCCAGATCCCCAGGCAGCTGAGGACAGCACTCATGCCTAGCTCATTGCTCCTCTCGACTGAAGTATTCACAGATCTGCAAGCAAAGAATCTATTTCCCGATTCCATCATGAATCGTTCAAACTGATCCAAGTTTTGCAATGAGGGTAGTCTTTCCACTATTTTTAATATTACTGTATTAAAGTGATACCAGTAAAACCACACAACATTCAGGGTAGTGTCTTCAAATAGTTACCATGGAAATACTCATTAGATGTTCTATGCCAAAACAAAATGCTTCAGGTTACTTTGAAAATGTAAAAAAAGCTTGAAATTGTTCAGTTTTGTCCTAATTCTGTCAGTATGACACAAAATAGGCAAAGCTTTGATTTTTTTTTTTTTTGCAATCAACTTTTTACAGCAGTATTTTCCTAAAATAAGATGCTTTGTTTATGCCTCACATTAAAAAGAGATGGAGGAGAATGAGGATATATCATTAGGGACACAGAAGCAGAGGTCAAAATAACATTAAAAAGAGGGAAGAAGAAGAAGAAAGAACACAGCATTAGTTGAGAGAAAAGCATTTTATTTCACAGTGACGTAAGGAAAATAGAAAATCCTCTATAAAGGCAAGTTATCCTTTGACTTATGTTTATGAAAGAGGAATTCAAATGGGAACAGGCTCAAAGAAGCACCATCACAATGATTATGAGAATGGAGAATTTTTGAGAACACTTAATATATCTTATGAAACAGGTTAAATTACTTTCACCTGCTTAGTCTAGCAAAGCAACTATTGAAAAGGGATGTGATAAGCCTTTATAAATACATTAAGAGGGGTATTTGAGAGGGAGGAGAATTATCTGAATTAAAGGATAATAAATAGTACAGACACAAAATCAACTGTCTATAAATTGGCCAGGAATATGTTTGCACAGAAAACTAGAAGATTTTTTGTCATGTGCAGGGCTGATTACCCTATGATCCTATGATCTTTTCCAACAGGAGGATTAAGATATTTAAAGCTGAGTGCAGAAGGGTAGAGATTGACAGATGCACTGAACCTGTGTTTTCCTCTATCATGGGATACTGGTTTATCAGCCGTGCAGCCTCACAAGCACTCTTCGTCCTTTGCCTCATTTCGATCAGAGGTAAGTCTGTTTCTGTCCGATGGAGATTCGTGAGGTTTTGAAAGATGTTGCCTGACAGGTAGGAGCTCTAGCAGGGAGTCAAACTGGCTTTGGGAAAGGCTCGTTTAAGGAAATCTATGGAGGCCCTGCTAAGCTGTATGTATTTTTCTAATAATGGGTTTGTATGAAGCGTGAAGCTGTTTGGTTAATGATTGCCAGCAGCATTGTTCTGTGAGAAAGCAAAAGTCCCAGGTGATCCTAAATCTGATCTCACCAAACTAAACACTTGCATGATCCTGAATCTGATCTCCCAGAGCAGCAGAGGCCAGGGCCAAAGCCCTGGGGGTATTTCCGAGGGCGGGGGTCAGATGCCTCCTCCCGGAGTCTAGGGAAAACTCAAGACTTCCCAGCTGCGCCTGACCAAGCAGGGCCAGGAGCTCTTCCTTCGCTGGTCGCCAAACAGCTCAGGACACATCCTCTGCCGTAAACAGAAGGCATTCTCCCTTATAGGAATACCTACAGCTGTGCCCATGCATTGCCTGGAGAGGGATAGCTGGCATGAGCCAAAGCCAGGACAGGGAAAGCGTGAACAGTTAGAGAGTACAGGTGACCAAACACACGCCCTTGAGCCGCATAGCTGCCGTGTACAGGTTTAGCTGGAGGGGACAGGATTTGCCCTGTGCTTCGTGACCCATTACAGCTCTACAGCAATCCTGTCTTGTTTGTCCCTGTAATGGAAAGTAGTGCACAATTCTAACGATAATGCACTCAGGTGAATAAAATCCAGCTGACACCACTTAGTTATATTGTTTCTGAAGTGCTAGCAAGGCTAAAAAACTAGTAAAAATTATTTGTAACACTAGCAGGCATGTTTATGAACGCAGAGGGGGAACAGATTTGCTGACTATGGAGGTACTGTCATATTTTAAAGCACAGCTTCTCATGTAGCATCCATATCTCCTAAATTTAGCACCGACAATATTGTCCATCATCAGTTCAGCAAGTACTGTATGAGTGAGATCAGCACAGGGAATTTTTCTATAAGAGGCAATCTTTAATGCAGTGTTGGGTGAATAATACTTTTTTTAAGCTATTTTCAGAACAGGACAATGTTTCTTATTTACAAATAACACCGCCGGTCACTGCTTTAATCTACACCTCTCATTCATTATGGATAGGCCACAGCATATGGCCATAGATCTCTCAGTCTGGGGATCCATTAGTCTGTGGTGAGCTGAGAGGTGATTCATCTATGGGATAGAGGAGCCTCCTGGGCTCTCAGAGAGTGACAACGCTACCGCTGACTTCCTCACAGTTATTCACCCACAGATATTCCCCCACAGTTGTCCACAGCCGAGCCTGCATCTCTCCAGCCAGCAATGTAATCTCCAGCCACAAGGCTGTAATGCTTCAGTCTGACTGAAAATTGGTTGTGTGTTTGAGGCAGAGAAATAAATCCTAGGCTCCATCTCAAACCTCAGCAGCAGCAGCCTGCTTATATAGGACACACACGTAGAAGCTCACGCCACAGGTATTTTGCACCATAAGATGCCAGACTACTGTTCCCTGGACTGTTGCTATTGTTGAGGTGCAGGACAAACGTCCCCTGGTGTCACACGCCCCCAGTGTCCTCAGGCTGCCACGGCCCCACTACGGCAGCACAGCTCCAGAGCAGCCGGTTCTGCCAGCACAGCTCTCGGGGCTTCCTGAAGATTTGTAGCTCCCAAACCATTTCTCTCTTTTTTTGTTCAATGCATGAATGCCAAGCAGCCACCTTCTCAGCCCCCCTAAAATTCCTACCACAATTCTTGATGGAGAAAAAAATTCTGTGCATGGGTTGGTCTAGATATACAAAATCAAGAAGGTTTTTCTTGCCCAAAAGTACACAGATTATTAATTTTTTGGCAATTTATGGCTATGTCAGTTAACCTTCCTGTCATCTGCAACTGGAGCTGAAAGTACTGCCATCCCAATCTCAAAGCCCTGGGTTATAACCATTCATACCAGAAGCTTCTGTTATTTGAAACGGGGACTAAACCTTGCCCCACAATGCAGCAGTCAGTTGTTTGGCTGAGTGTCAGAAGCAGCTGTTTATATAACAGCTTAATTTGCAGCCACCTCCTGATTTTACTTTAGTTCTCCTGCAGCGCCTGAACTGTAATGAAAATAATAGTAGATAGCTGCCATGGAAAGGTTTGCAACACACAAGAACAGATTTAATCAATGGAAGGAAGGGTATATTTTTCATTTTCCATTAAGATAAATATGCCTTCAGCTCTGATTGTATGCAACAGTTTACCTGCAGCTCATAAAAACTACCTCCAGCCTGAGAATTAAAGATTGCCCTGCATTGTTACGGATCTGATTTTTCCTGAGGCTTAAGGCCAGAGTTTATGTTGACTCTCCCATGAGCTCTGACTGTCCAGCACTGCCTGAAAATCAGATCCTTCAGTTACATCAAATCAGGGCATACAATTTAAGTAAACTCCAGTAAGGTAATTGGGTGGCTGTGCACTGCTGCTCTCTTGTGGTCTAAAATTGTGTGTTCTAGGAGAGGGCTGTGAAGCCACCAGAGTCAGGTTCACCTGGAGGAGGGTCTTTGCAAGGGGCAGATGGGTGGTAGACCTCTTTGGCAAAGGATGCTGTATATGGGGCAGCATTAGGCTGCCAAAAAAACATCAAAAGTCCTTTCTTCTAGGGACAGGAGGCAGGAGGAGTACAGAGCTGGGTGCAGGAGGGGAGGGCAGCGCTGGGAGGGCAGGCCCTCTTGCACACTCCCTCCCAAAACAGCAGGCAGAGAGCAGAGCGCCCTGCGGTCGGGAGGAGTAGGAGCGGGAAGGGGGTGGGCAACCCATCACCCCAAACGAGCAGCAGCAGCAGCAGATAATGGACCTTATTAGGAGGTTTTCCAACAACCAACTCTGCAAAACTGCCCCCAGCACTGCTCTGCCCTGGGCCCTAGGTTGGACAGACACTGAAGCACAGCCTGATTCAAAACCTCCCTTGTGCATATATTTGTGTAACTGCTGCAATGAATTCAATATCCAGTGTTTTGCAGGAAACAAATGCGATTGCTGTGTATAAATTAATAAACGCAATTGACTACAGAATTGCTTTGAGCCGTAGAGGGTACAGTTAGTGGTACAGCCTGGAAGGAGGTAGACAGCAGGAGAGTGAATTATCATTTTGTACCTTATGTTCTCAGAAAGATAAGTGAGATAAGGGAGGAGAAACAGGGCATGTGAAGCCTCTGAGTGAAGTTATAATAGGAACTAAACAGCTTAGATAAATCTGCAGCAAAGAGGCAAGGCTGTAATGGACTGTTATATTTTAGGTTATGTTGTGACTTTAAATGGGATCATTTATTTAAGGAAGGACTATAAGATATTAGGACTAAATATAAACGAGAGGAAAAACAGGGAATTTGTTACTAAAAGGAATAAGGTATATGCAAGTGGACTTTACTTCTTCACATTCAGCCAGCTACAGGCTCCAGATAACCACAGAAAGGCTGCAGAGCAACAAGCATTTGCAAAATGAAAAAGACAGTCACCACAATCCCAGAGGAGAAAAATCTATATTTGTGAAATGGACTTCAGCTTCAAATTTACATTTAATGAGTTTGTAAGCACCTGAGACTATTGGGCAGGAGACTGCAGGACAATGCAAAATATGGTCATTTGGATGCAGGGAGAGGCAGGCAGTTGAAATTCCTCAAGTGGCAAAACAAGACTGGGAAACTCATCAATCTTTGGATTGCAGATTTTCTTTTTAAAGAGATTTCTTTTCAGATTATACTGTGTGCTACTGTAAGTTCGTGAATCCTCATCTATTCACCTTCCAGTTTGTCTATTTCCTAACTCACGGCTAACTCAGGAGAGAAAACAAAATACATTGACTACCTGGACACATAGCAGCTTGTGCCCACTACATCTCGGGAACAAGAGATTAGAGCAAAAGAGAGTGTGTCTGGAAATCTAGGCTTCCATCTTGCTTTGGACCGCTCATGGAGGAGCCAGCATTACTCCCTGAAGCTTGTTGCTACATGAGCCTCCAACCACCAACTCCAAAGGCAGAGGGGAAGCAGGAAGGGAACTTGCCTTGCTCGGTCGGTACCTGAGGTTACAACCTAAACACAAGACATATGTTAAATTATCCAGGTCTTGTTAAGTACCTTGAGTTGGAATCAGAATCCTAAATAACAAGATAGAAAGCTAGCAAAGATGATATATCTACTGCATTAAAAACCACATAAACCTAGATTCATCCTAGCTAAATGTCAGCATCAACTGAGGATCCTCCCCAGTCCATAGGCTGGGGAGAGTGAGGTATCTCCGAGAACCGTCAGGCACCTGAGTGCTGACACATCGGTGTCTGCCCGGACTCCTGTGGGACCTGGGCCATCACAGGTCAGAACTAGTTTCTGCAGATGCTTACATTCAATGAATGCTGAGCATCGCTAAAGGTAAAGGCTTGGCCCCAAGATGACAGATGCTTTCTCATCTTCTTTTTTCACTGAAAAAAGTGAAAGTTTAAAAGCAGAAGTCCAAAAGATTCGTTAGTAACGACAAGAGCTGAGGACTTTTGAGCATACAATAGCAGAACTATCTCAGCAAGGTCTCAGTGGCTAGCTATGTGCTTCAGACCATGTTCCTGATGGTGACTTTGGGATTGCAGGAGCAAAAGCAGGAATTCTCAAAAGAAGGAGAAAGGCAGTATTTGCCATGGAAAGTAATAAAATCGTTTTGATGGGCAGAGCAGCAAGGTAACCCTGTCAAACCCATGCATCCATCATGTTAGCACACACATCATAAGGTAGACTGCTCAAAAGATGCTACTGTTTGTTTTAAAAAAACAGAATGATGGCATATGTAAGTAAAGTGGTTTTATTCTATTTTACATGCATAAAAATGTAAAAATATTTTAAGCGTGAGCCTGAAAGAAGAAGAAACTCCTGGGTTTCAACAACAGACCCATCCTTGAACAGATGCATTAAAGTAATAAAAAGCCTTCACTGCATCAAAAGTACACAAAAGCTCTCGATTATTGTATAGTAACATATTGGACTCCCTCCTCTCTCCGAAAAGCAACTGTCAGCAGAAAAGAAAACCCAAAGAGAAACCCAGCAACTTCTTCCCAAAACTAGATTACTCACACTTCATGGATTTGCCAAAAGGAGCCTGGACATTTTCAATTAGCAAAGATGACAAGTTTCATTGTAGACAAGACAGAATACATCTAATTATTGAATCAGTTACACAGATGAGCATGGTTTGCAGAAAATGCTAATTTGACTAATTCCTTGTTGCATATCAATATCTCTGCCATATGGTGAGGGTTGAAGATGAATTGTTGTTCCTGTTTTGTTAACAAAAGAGACATGGTTGAACTATGACATCAAATTATGATGAGACTTAAGTAGCACAGTGAAGGTAGTACACAATGTAAAGTCATCTGCCTGTGTGGTCTGAAAAGATAATTTCCTTAAGCTCAAAAGAACACTTAGAGCAGAAAGAACAATTATGCCTAGAGGTACAAACTTATGCTGAAATGATTTAAAAAAACATCTTCAAAGATTATTCTGAAATTGCAAAGAATTCTATAAAAGCGGATGCCAGCATATTTGCCATGATGACTCACACAGGGATATAGCACAACACTTAAACTCAATCTTAGATATATACTTTGATGACTACTGCCTCTGTACTCAAAAATCAAGCTTATTTTAACACAAATCCTGACTTGCTGAATTTTATACCCATATGTTTAAATAAAAGAGACTGACAAACACCAAAAAATGTTAAAAATGTTTTTATGAAATTACAGGGATATGATGAGAGTACTCAGAGGTGTTAACTTTAGGTTCAGGAGACTGCTTCATTCCATCAATTTCAGAAAGAATCTTATGAGACTAAATACATAATAAAGTTGGGGGCAATTATTATTGCCCAATAATTCCCTATTACAAACATAGATAAATATAGAAAAGTCAGACTTAGAAGACTCAATTTTTAAAGTATGGGGGGAAAAAGACCTTTAAAAAGATTGGGGTGAGGCAGGTAAAATCAGCCATGGAAAAGCAAATAAATGCCAGAACTAAAATTATTTTGGCAACAATACTTTCTCCCCTTTATGTCTGCAAACTATGGCACATTTTTTAATTACATAGTCACCAACCTCATTGCTCTAGGATGTCTGCTTCTCCCATTGCACAGGCAGTACAACTTCCAAGGAAAGGATCATGGGAAAGAGAATGTAATTCTTCTATATTGAAGATGTACTCATCTGCTGTCTATGAATGACATAGAAGAACAAACAGACCATCTTTTCCTCTCTTCTCATCTGTCCTTAACTGGAAAATAGCTGGTAACTTAGCTGAGCATTTTTAATGGAGGACAAATGTGACAGATTCAAGCTACAAAATTCAGTTTGGTTTTACCTATGTTATATAGAGAGTGGATTAAATTATCACGAGGTTAACCATGGCATGAGGTCACCAACAGAGATTAGAGAGCCTGATAGCTCTTTGACATGAGTAGCAGTTCACAACATCACTTAGCTTGTTTTTTTGGGGAGGGAAGAAGTGAAGTCCTAGAAAAAGGACTTGTCCTGCACAAAGGAGAAGTTGCCATTGCTGCTGGTGCAAGCACTGAGAAACAGCGGATGCACAGGGGACCTTACGAGATGGATTTGTGTCACCACCAATGCCTTTTTTGCAGGAGGGAAGAAGAAGTCCTAGAAAAAGGACTTGTCCTGCACAAAGGAGAAGTTGCCATTGCTGCTGGTGCAAGCACTGAGAAACAGCGGATGCACAGGGGACCTTACGAGATGGATTTGTGTCACCACCAATGCCTTTTTTGCAGACTTTTGAATACAGAAATTTATAGGCTCCATTTTAATTTATAAAAATAAAAAATATCTCTGTTTGTACAGCAAACATGATGAAACAATTGTGTAGGAAGTATTTTTTATATATCTTGTTCTGCTCTGTAACTAAGAACTGTTTTTCTGACAGGCAGTTCACTGTTACGTATGACGTTATATTTTTATATGGTGGCTTTCTTATATAATATCACCAAACACTTCAAGGGAAGGCTTTTCACTTCAGGGATTTGTCCATTTTGAGCTGAGATGTGAATGACAGAGAAAGAAAAAAAATAAACACCGTCCAGCCCACATCTTTGCTATTTAAACTCTTTTTAAGAACTTTTTTTAACTGCTAAAAATATGCTGAATGAAGGTTGACAAAATAGTAGGCCAGATTAACTTTGCTTTTGTATTTCATAGAACAGGTATTTTGCTGAAAATCACTCATTACATTCTCACTGGCCAAAATACATCCAAAACCAGTTTCTCAAAAATGATTCTTAATTGCTGTGTTAGAGTAATCACATGCAATTGTCTAAAGTGAAAGTGTCATCTATTATGGGTAAAACTCATCACAAGGTTTAGAATACACTTGGATATATCCCAAGAGTTATTTCCTTCCTACAGCTAGGATGCAGGCTGAATTCTGATTGAGCACCATACACCTGCCAAGCAGGTAGCTTTGTTCAATATTTAAACTTATTTTAATTATTCATGTCTTTTAAATCAGCAGAGATTGTAACGAGAGGTATTACATGAAAACTACACAGGCTGAATAATAACTTCTGCACAAGTTAAAGACTTGGTTGGGCAAAGAAGACCTATTACAGCTGCCTCCTGAGGGGAAGAACAGCCCAACAACTTACATTTTCAACGAGCTGTCCTGTCTTCTTTTTAACCAAGATGGAACATTTTGCTCCAAAACCAATCAATATAAGACAGCCTCACAGAGGTTGTGTGTCTGCCCTCTATCTAACATTTCACAGAACATGAAGCCTTTCAGTGAGAATCTTTGACATATTTTCACGTGACAGAAATAGAAAAGAAAACTATATGGGAATTAGTTCTTCTTGTCTGTAAAGTAACCTCTTCCTGTGGTGATTCCTAGTAACATGAATGAGTTTGAGATAAGAGTGGAGGGAACAGGCTAGGAATGGGTTTGCATCAGTGCTTTAAACTAGTTGAGCTTTAGCCTTCCTTTCAGTTGAGGCATTTTTGTGTATGTATCCCAGTTAGAAAGACTATAGAAACCCTGCCATGTGAGGTGGAATCACAGCAAAATAAAGTCATATTTCTGCAAGGGGAATAAATCCTATAACAGACACTGGCTCAGCTGGTTCTTGATATTTTCAATTTAATGATGTACCTTTCACATCTATTTGACAGAGGTAAATTGTTAGAAGACAAGTAGATATATTAGAAAATGAAGAGCTAAAACCAGAACCAATTCACCCCTGACAACCTTTGAAGGCTCTAAACATGATGTCTATAGGAAAAGTTTGTTTTGGTATCGTCTATCATGTACTCTTAACCAGAGTAATCTTCCCTGTGTATCAACTGTTCTATTAATTATTTACTCTTGAACATATAAATCCTTCTTAACACTGCAGTAATAGTACTTCTGACATGATTTAGAATTGAATTATACAGTTTATAAAACCCTAGCTGATGTTTTAAAACATCTGTTGCGCATCTGGGAAAATAACATACTTCAGCACACACAGTTTAGTAGAATGGAGGTATGCAGAAACAATAAATCTGTGAAGGTGATAGATCCAATTCCCTCGATGGGTACATACAAACTCTATTTGCTTTATGGACACTCTCCAAATAAAGAAATGCTGACATCATTATAACTGTATCTCATAACATTACATGGAGATATCGCTTCACCAAAGTGGGCATTCACTGCACAAATGATGACCTAGCTGACTGTAAGGATGCTATGTTAAAAACTCTAATTTTGAAACTTCATTTTGATTAATAAATGTCTGGGCTAATTAATTTTAAATCACATATATTATTTTTTTAAAAGTTAAATACCTTCTTTACCACCACTACTGTCGTAAATTCAGTCACAAGCTCAGAATTCAGCAAAGAAACCCAAGCATTTCCACATAAAACACAATTCTCAAGCAGTAAAGATCAGAAATAAATATAACAAAATTTTTTGATAGCTAGAGACTGACGCTTATGGGTTCCTCCGATAGTCATTTTTCATGCTTAAGAAAGAGAAAATCAGAGATAGGTATAATATGGCTTTGGAATTGTATATTCATCAGTGACTACAGACTCCTGGAACCACTGACAGCAATCATCAGTTGTTGTCACAGATGCCCTGACAGAATTCATAAGGACCACTACTACCCATTCTGCAATGAGTAGAAGAGAGTGAGAACGATACAATCAAAACATTATTTGCAAACTTCTACCTGAACTCCAGAGGCTGCATTCTTGCTCTCAAACAAACATTAGCACACATGAGTTCAGACTGGGAAAATGTTTTCAGAAGTAATGTGATGGATTTTTCCCTAGCAAATGCTTACAAAAGCTAACAAAACTTATCTGCGCACACCAAAGACTACTCACCCTTCTTTATTTATTACTTGCTCTTAGTAACCAGGTTATTCATTTGCTCCTTAAAAAGTTTCAGGTGTTTGAATGAGAAGCAGAAACAATACTGCATGACTTCAGCGCCCAGTCCCAACATCAATAGTAACAGGGTGGCTACCAACGGGAACATCTGGGGAGTGATCCATGGGAGGAATGGCTTTTATCCAGCGTATCCAGACTATCAGCAAAAATCATGGCCAACCTCATCCTCACTTGGGGAGGCAGAGGGGTAGGCTGTACATCCACATAACCATGGTCACATGGAGTGATGCAGGAGAAAGTGCTATGCCACCGTTAGGTGATTCTCCTGCATCACTAACGGTGGCATAGGCACTAAGGCCCCTCCAGCTTCTCCCACCTTATATCTGTTCCTCATACCAGATTTGTCTACAAGCCGGTGGAAAATTTTCACGGACGTAGAGGAGTCTTGAGGTGGTTATCTTTCATGGGATGCCAATGACAGCTTGAGGTCTTATACTTTTTTGTACCTTTCAAGATGTTATTAAAAACACTTTTCATTGAAGTATTATATCTATGCAAGGAGAGTAAAGTTAATTCTGCTTTTTGCTGTTAACAATTCATGTCCTGAATTCCATCCCCTGCATGTTACATTAATAGTCCTTTTGCCATTTGATTGCTCTTGACTAGCTCTTCAGAATTAAGGAACTTATTCCCCTAAGCATTGTAATGACTTTGGGCACACAAAAGAATAAATTTAGGATTAAAGTTTACATTTGATTTATTACTTCCAGACTCCTGGACATTTAAACCTAGTTGTAAGAGTATTTCTATGGCCAAATCAGCTTCTTATTTGTACAATTCATCCATCTTTTTGGCTTACAAGTGAAGAGCTGTGGGTTACATAGGATTTGCAAAATATAATTTAATTATGCAAAATTTAATCAAGAAATTATGTTTTCTTATAGCTTGAAGTAATTCCTAAAAATCTCATTAAAATCTCTTTAATTAGTGCTGGCAAAATTGCTCAAGCATCAAAAGAGATCATATTATCCACCTCTAGTAGAAATGATAAAATCATTTTGCAATTTATATGCACTATCACTTCTGGGGAAAATGTGGCCGTCTGGCATTTTCTAAAGAAAAATGTTCAAAAATGTTCAAAGAAAAAGTGTGCATTTAGTTGTACTGATATTGTACTCTACATGGCAAGAATAAAGAAATCGTGCTTATTCCAGCAAAAATAGAGTTCTGAGATGTCAAATGCCATGCCAGTCAGCAATGTTATCTGGAGTGTACACTGATTTATAATCAATTGGGTGAGGCAAAGAGCTCCACTCTGTCTGATGGTGTATTCTTGTTTATTCATTACACAATAATGTTTGAAAGGTATATCTGATCACTGCCAGAAATGGAGGGAATGATTGGCTAAATCTCATCCATCCTGGTGACAGTCAAAAAAACGTGAGGGGAGAAACTGGGTGGACACAAAAGCTTTTTGACTCTCTGGCAGCAAAACCTGCACAGGTATACCTGTTCTTGGAAACAGTGGCATGCCCTAGTGACATGCACACAGAAAAGGGCTTGAACCGTTGCAGTGCAGTAGTCGTGTCCACACAGCCTTTCATCAGATGTGCCACAGAGTAAACAGGTTACTCACGTTTTGCATCTCGCTCCACAACCCTCCGCCAGCTGTATGCTCCATGCCCACCACAGCACGCTCCACAGAAAGGGTTGCAGCTGCCACAGCCTCCAGCCACTTCTCTGAATGTCCTTCCAAACCATGGTACAGCCTTCTGCTTTCATGGCTGACAGTGAGTCAGATGAAGCTCATCACCTGGGCCAACATCTCAGGATCATCCTCTCCCTCTGCCAGGAGAAATAGTGTAATTGTGCAGTGGCACGTGCAGGGCTGGCAGGGGGTGCACAGTGGGAAGACCAGAGGAAATGGGCAGAAAGGGAAATAAGGGAAGGAGAAGAAGGAATGGAGTTAGGGTATAACACAGTCAAACAGAAATGGGGCCACAGAGAGTCAAACACCATGTCCCTGGGGTTTGAAGATGGGGGTGAGGTGCCACAGAGATTCCCCAGAATTGAGGAAGAGGATGGTATGAAGACAGGGAGTCTCTAAAGGAGGGAGACAAGGGGAGGCAGCAGTTGGAAAGGCATAGGAGAAATGCATGCTGAAGCTGCCCTTGGTAACTTCAGTGAGTTCAGCCAACAGAACCTATGAACTGTGCAGCTCACTGGTATTTAATACAAATAACTCTTAGGCCAAAATCACCAACAACCTACAAGAGTCAGTGAGAAGGATCCAAAGTTTTCAAGTTAATCCCAGTGCACCATTCCTGGTCTGAGCTGCTCCACTCCTTTCCATGCAGCAGGGCAGAAAAATACCAGCCATCACTCAGCGGCTCTCAGTCTCAGTGCACTGGTGTTAATGCTAGACCCGTTCTGCTGCTTGTCCTTCTTCTGCCTAATGGAAACTGATCTGAAAAGTGAGTATAGGCACTGTCTACCAACAGATCTCTGGCTCCCAGAGCAGAAGAGCTATCTTCTTTGGTGGGAGCACTTCAGTACTGCCAGTCATGGAAAAGGATGTGGATGGGCTCATGCTACATAGCCAGAAATCTGGAATGCAGCAAAGGTAAATAGATGCAGACAGACAAACATGCAAACACACATCCACACCTGAAGTAAATCCCCAGCAAAGATTTCTCCTAATCCCATGACAAATTACCTGACCCACATTGCCTTCTGCCTTCCCTCAGCCTAGAAGTAAAGGTGTAGGTAAAAGTTTGGGGGCACAGAGCTAAAAAGAAAATAAGAGATCAAGGTCTGGTTGATTACAGCTCCCGTATAGCTCCTTCAGTAATGCAAAAATTAGAGTTCCCTCTTCCCTTTGAATTTACTTTCCCTGCTGTGGTGGAGAGAAAACCTACCCCTCCCTGAGTAACAAAATGTTTTCTAGCAGCCTCATTTTCTTTCCTTTCTATGCTTTGTTAAGAACCTGAGCATCAGTTCTGCCTCCTCTAGCTCAGCAGGCTCAGTCTTGTTTTGTGGGTATCTCAATTAGCTATTAGTACATTTCTCACATCAACTGCATCTTCCAGATTTATCTTTGAAAGATATCTGATGCATAGGAGAAGTTGGGGGTTGAAATAGAGGATTGAGGGTCATTTGTATAATTGAAATCTGATGCTTTCAGAGTTAACAGACATTCAAACCACAAGACATTCACAATAAATTTTGTTGTTTCTTATTAGGCATGAGCGCAGGTGTGCTGGGGGGATCTGACTGGCTGCTGCTATGGTTTTTACTATTATAATTAATGCTAATAATGGTAATAATAATATTATCTAGAGCTAGGTAGAGCTCTCAATTAGTAGATCTCAAAATACTTTCCAGGAACCATTAACTCCTCAGTTTGCCATCAGAACAAATGGGACTAACTAAAGAGACATTTACTTTTCAATGTGCATCACAGTGTGACACCATAGGGCTGACAATGGCCTTTATCCATGTATATGACCATAATTATGGTTGTTGTGTGAAGTGCTGCCATAAACTAAGAATTTCAAAATCTCAAATACTTTTAAATAAGCTGCCTGCCAGAAGAATCAGAAGGGAGATCAGCATACAAATTCTTTAGAGACATAATTTAGTCAGTGAAATATTTCAGTCAGTTTTTTCATATGTTTTTTTTTTCCTCCCAACTGGCAAATGGAAACTTTCCATGATTATCAAACTACTTTCTTATCACATGTTTCTGTTTAAAAGGTTCAGCATATAATTAGCCAATGTCCGCTGCAAAGCCAATGGCAGCTCTGGGTTTGGGCATCTATGCACCAGTCCTGACAGCCATGCTAGTACAGAGCATCAATCAGAGCATCAATGACAGGCGCTTCCACAGGGGCCAGCCCAGCTGGGAAGATATATAGCTTGATTCCCCCTAATATGCTCTGCCAAGGAAAGTAATTAGCTGAAGTATAAGGCCATCTGAATGCAGGTATGTGGTTTTGAAGCTAGTGGGAACTTTTTTAATTTTATGCGAGTTAAGATGTTAAGCTACCGAAACAGTTTTGAAAGTCTTACCTCTTATTCCTTTTATTATGGATATGAGCAGGGGATAAAAGGCCATGAGAATGAGTTAGAAGACTGTTATTTATATATATGCACTGTAAAATTATCAGCTGGAAGCATGTTGCCAAGCAGAATAGTAAGTTAAGTATTGTATTAAAATTTGCAGGATTATTCCTAGTATTTTCATTTCTCTTTTTCAAGTAAAAATTTGTCTTTATTATATTATGGTCATATATCATAAGCAGTCAGTACATTTTTAATTAACGATTGCAAAGTTAATTATACATTACAGGATTCAGAACAGACTAGTATAGCTGAAGAACCACGCTGTTATGTGACTCATGAATTTCATACTATAAAAACACATACTGAACATAGGGGATATAAAATTACCCAGGGAATTATGTTGTAAAAATTAATACACAGGCTGCTAGCTCAGTCACTGCAAATGAAAGAAACTTTTACAGGGAGGATGTAACAATAAAGATTCAGTTATGTGGGCAAGCTGGACTCAGATGAGGCTGAGCTCTATGGCCAAGCAGTCAAGGCGTCTTTTGCTTCCAAAAATGAATAATTTTTACACCCTACTCATTACCCTACTTACAGCATTATCTTTAGCCTTGGCTGTAACAGTGCATTGGAATATCTGATCTGAGCCATGAGTCTGTGAAACAGTACAAGTGCACAGGTGAGTCTTGTGCAGAGTCATCACAAGGCCCAACAACGACCTAACCTTCTGTCTTCACGTCAGCGGCAAACATTACTAAAAATTGCTAACAGAAGTTGTGGGAGAACTGCGTAGGATCAGACATAACATGAAGGCACGTAAGTGCTCCCTTTGCATACTTTCATGGACACACTAAGACAGCCAAAGTACTTCTTTCTGCTTTATATTTTTTTAATTGCAAGACTGGGTGTTCCGTAAATGTGAATGTTTCCCCCAAATCCCTGTGCCAAAGTTGCCCCCTCAACACCTCCCTTGATTATGCAGCAGTGTCACATTGAACTGAATGGCAAACAGTAAAAGTATCATTGTAGGAAGTAAATGTTGGAAAAGGCAGTAAATACATAATTTTTTCCTCATGGACACGATCTGGTTCTTGTTAACAGTAGAGTTGCATACTGCCTGTTATGTTCTGGGTTTTTTTGGACTGAAACAGCCCATTACTAGTAGTTCGTTCATTCCTTTAGCACTGTGGAAGCCATAACTCTACTTGTATGAATCACCCCCTTATGTATGCTAAATATTGACAGCAGCTGCATTTAGCAAATTTCATTGCTTCCTCACCACTCCTGAAGCGTAGGAAAGCGCTGTGCACATCTAGGCCTACAAATGTTTACAGGCTTCTTTTTCTTTTATCAGCCAAGGGCAGTTAATCTCTGGAGGAGAGGAGGTGCAATGTGTTTTTAGTTTGCTGTTCTCAGTCCCAAACATGATTTTCTTTAATTCTCCTCCATTCCTTCCCAAAGCAAACAACTGGCTGTCTGCTTCCTATTCCCCAGTGGCTCTGCTATTTCAGGCTGCTTGTCTGAATCTCCTTGAGGAATCCTCTTTCTTCCAAACAGTCAGACTTCAAAAGAAAAGTATCAAGGGGGTAACGGCTGTCACTCTCTGTAAGTAAAGATTACTTTTTCGCTTAGCATCCTCCTCATGCATTTCCATATACTGAGATTTTTTTCAAAACCTCAGCTTCCTCTGTAGTTTGAACTAAATCTTCATCTTCTTTCTCTGTCCTATGTTTGTCTCCGGTTGCATGGAGGCAGAAGTTTGATGGGAGCACACAGCTGTGATGATTACTGATGGACCATCTGAGGAAGGAAGAGGTTGGAGATGATGTTCCTAGCAGAAAGAGGCTGTTGTTGACAGAGGTGTGAGACAAGGTCCTGAGGGACACGCTTCTGCTAGAAGGAGTGCTTTGGGGAACAGGACGAGACAATTTAAGGTGGGATTTTAAGAAATGGAAAAAATAGAGAAACATTAAAAGAAGAGGAGAATACAGTGGTGAAACTCACTGTGGGGTGAGGAGGAGATGGTAAGTACAATTCAGTTCCTGAAACACAGGCATTTAGTGCTATTTGAGATACTCTATGGTACTTTAGACATCTTCATGGAACTGGCAGCTAAAATACAGACACAAGTTAGCTTTCCTGGACTTGCAGGTGAAAATTTCCAAGGACATTTCAAAGGGGAACAGATCCCTATGTCTGTTTGAATTATCCCTGGTATATCTAGCAACACATAGAAATTAGGCAGAAAGAACGACTGATCTGAAAGGAAAGCACCAAAAAAGTAATCACAGAAAATGGTGAAAGCAAAGTAGAAAAAGAAAGTAAAACTTGACAGGTCATATAAAAGGGAGAAAAGATGCTGAGGAGTAGAAAACAGAGAAGCAAGGGATCTCTGGGGTAACAGTAAACAAGCAGAAAACTGCAGTGCTCCTTAAAAGTTTAGCTGTATACTTCACTAGCAAGGTACTGGCAGACATTCAGTACACAAGTCAGGTTAAACTTCAAAAATATCCATGTCCCACAAGCCGATGAGTTCAGCAGAGCTATTATTCTGCAATGTCAGACACTCATCAGTGGGTATATTGAATCAGTCTATGGAGGTTCAGATGATGTAAAATTATCTGCTGGAAGCATGTTGCCAAGCAGAATAGTAAGTTAAGTATTGTATTAAAATTTGCAGGATTATTCCTAGTATTTTCATTTCTCTTTTATAGTCAAGTAAAAATTTGTCTTTATTATATTATGGTCATATATCATAAGCAGTAATTACATTTTTAATTAACGATTGCAAAGTTAATTATACATTACAGGATTCAGAACAGACTAGTATAGCTGAAGAACCACGCTGTTATGTGACTCATGAATTTCATACTATAAAAACACATACTGAACATAGGGGATATAAAATTACCCAGGGAATTATGTTGTAAAAATTAATACACAGGCTGCTAGCTCAGTCACTGCAAATGAAAGAAACTTTTACAGGGAGGATGTAACAATAAAGATTCAGTTATGTGGGCAAGCTGGACTCAGATGAGGCTGAGCTCTATGGCCAAGCAGTCAAGGCGTCTTTTGCTTCCAAAAATGAATAATTTTTACACCCTACTCATTACCCTACTTACAGCATTATCTTTAGCCTTGGCTGTAACAGTGCATTGGAATATCTGATCTGAGCCATGAGTCTGTGAAACAGTACAAGTGCACAGGTGAGTCTTGTGCAGAGTCATCACAAGGCCCAACAACGACCTAACCTTCTGTCTTCACGTCAGCGGCAAACATTACTAAAAATTGCTAACAGAAGTTGTGGGAGAACTGCGTAGGATCAGACATAACATGAAGGCACGTAAGTGCTCCCTTTGCATACTTTCATGGACACACTAAGACAGCCAAAGTACTTCTTTCTGCTTTATATTTTTTTAATTGCAAGACTGGGTGTTCCGTAAATGTGAATGTTTCCCCCAAATCCCTGTGCCAAAGTTGCCCCCTCAACACCTCCCTTGATTATGCAGCAGTGTCACATTGAACTGAATGGCAAACAGTAAAAGTATCATTGTAGGAAATAAATGTTGGAAAAGGCAGTAAATACATAATTTTTTCCTCATGGACACGATCTGGTTCTTGTTAACAGTAGAGTTGCATACTGCCTGTTATGTTCTGGGTTTTTTTGGACTGAAACAGCCCATTACTAGTAGTTCGTTCATTCCTTTAGCACTGTGGAAGCCATAACTCTACTTGTATGAATCACCCCCTTATGTATGCTAAATATTGACAGCAGCTGCATTTAGCAAATTTCATTGCTTCCTCACCACTCCTGAAGCGTAGGAAAGCGCTGTGCACATCTAGGCCTACAAATGTTTACAGGCTTCTTTTTCTTTTATCAGCCAAGGGCAGTTAATCTCTGGAGGAGAGGAGGTGCAATGTGTTTTTAGTTTGCTGTTCTCAGTCCCAAACATGATTTTCTTTAATTCTCCTCCATTCCTTCCCAAAGCAAACAACTGGCTGTCTGCTTCCTATTCCCCAGTGGCTCTGCTATTTCAGGCTGCTTGTCTGAATCTCCTTGAGGAATCCTCTTTCTTCCAAACAGTCAGACTTCAAAAGAAAAGTATCAAGGGGGTAACGGCTGTCACTCTCTGTAAGTAAAGATTACTTTTTCGCTTAGCATCCTCCTCATGCATTTCCATATACTGAGATTTTTTCAAAACCTCAGCTTCCTCTGTAGTTTGAACTAAATCTTCATCTTCTTTCTCTGTCCTATGTTTGTCTCCGGTTGCATGGAGGCAGAAGTTTGATGGGAGCACACAGCTGTGATGATTACTGATGGACCATCTGAGGAAGGAAGAGGTTGGAGATGATGTTCCTAGCAGAAAGAGGCTGTTGTTGACAGAGGTGTGAGACAAGGTCCTGAGGGACACGCTTCTGCTAGAAGGAGTGCTTTGGGGAACAGGACGAGACAATTTAAGGTGGGATTTTAAGAAATGGAAAAAATAGAGAAACATTAAAAGAAGAGGAGAATACAGTGGTGAAACTCACTGTGGGGTGAGGAGGAGATGGTAAGTACAATTCAGTTCCTGAAACACAGGCATTTAGTGCTATTTGAGATACTCTATGGTACTTTAGACATCTTCATGGAACTGGCAGCTAAAATACAGACACAAGTTAGCTTTCCTGGACTTGCAGGTGAAAATTTCCAAGGACATTTCAAAGGGGAACAGATCCCTATGTCTGTTTGAATTATCCCTGGTATATCTAGCAACACATAGAAATTAGGCAGAAAGAACGACTGATCTGAAAGGAAAGCACCAAAAAAGTAATCACAGAAAATGGTGAAAGCAAAGTAGAAAAAGAAAGTAAAACTTGACAGGTCATATAAAAGGGAGAAAAGATGCTGAGGAGTAGAAAACAGAGAAGCAAGGGATCTCTGGGGTAACAGTAAACAAGCAGAAAACTGCAGTGCTCCTTAAAAGTTTAGCTGTATACTTCACTAGCAAGGTACTGGCAGACATTCAGTACACAAGTCAGGTTAAACTTCAAAAATATCCATGTCCCACAAGCCGATGAGTTCAGCAGAGCTATTATTCTGCAATGTCAGACACTCATCAGTGGGTATATTGAATCAGTCTATGGAGGTTCAGATGATACACGGGGGTTTTTTTTAAAGTTATTACTTGCATTATTTTCTAAATTAAAAGCTAAAACTAAGGCCATTACATAAATGAAAAACACTGGAAGTTCCTGAGCCCCTGTAGCATGACTGCATGTTACAAGTGACCAAATATCTGGCCTCCTATACTATATACGTGAGAATGTCTCTACAGTGTCAAAAAAAGTAAGATAGTGTTGTGTGTCAAATACTTCTTAAAAGGTTGATCTAAATTAATATCTTTATAGGCCACTGCCCAGACTCTGTTTGGTTCATATTTCTTAATTTTTGTATTTGCCTCTCAGTCTCAAGAGAATCTGAAAAAGGGAAAAGTATTTTTAAAAAAGGGAGTAAAAATACAAAATTAAAGGAAAAAAAGAGAAAGTGAAATGAAAGGAGGAAATTTAAAAACAGGGAAGGACAACAGGAAGGAAAAGAGTCCATTGCAATAGGCGTTTTTCTTGTTGTGCAGAATGCTTGCTATATGACTGTATGGTTGAACACAAATAAATATTTACCTTGTCACTAAAGGCCAAAGGAGATAAGACACAAGGTATAAATGTGTTGGGTGGGTAACAATAAATCCCTATTTATGCATGAGGGGATACTAGGCTTTTGCTAGGAATGGCAGAATTTTTAATATGGAATAAAATGAATTTTCATCTGCTTTTGTGGAGACAATGCTGGATATTCCAGAATGTATTTTTCTGTTGTAATATCCATTTCCATGTTTGTCTGACAGGAGATTTAAAGGGATGTAGGTGAAAGATTTGGGTTTAATATCTTACAGTTTTTCTTCTGGAATGTTGTCTGCATACAGAATTATATATTTTAAAGACTGTTTTGTAAGGCCTAAAATATTCCAAATATCCTGAAAGTATAAAATATTATGTTTCAAAAATCATCCTTTTCTTCTGTAACATTATTCCTCCACTCTCATTTCTGAAAGGGTTTTGCATACATTTCACTTTCCTCCTCTGAGCAATCTCACTGAAGATGATGGGATTCTTTATATGTGCACCTCACTGCAAAATCTCATCCTAATTTCAGCCATTCTGATCATGGACACTACAGAAAATTGGTATGGCATCTTCCTCCTACGACTGAACTTCAGAAAGAGCATAAGTAGAGATCGAAGGCTGGAAGACAGGACAGCCTTTGAAGCACATACTTTGGTTATGTCTAAATCCATCTTCCTTGCCAGCTGGTAAGAGTGAGCAAACGAAGGATCACAGAGAGTCTTTTCCCCAGCAGAAGGAAAGGGAAAGGAAGACAGTGGAAAGGGAGCAGCTTCATCCTCTCGCCTTAGATCAACTGGGCACGGCTTGAGGCAGTGTGCATGGCTCTGGCTGGAAGGGAAAGAAGAGATGCTTCAGCTGGAAGAAGAGAGCTGTTCAGGCGCTCATGTCCAAAAGACCCAAACCTGAAACTGCTATATTTTCCAGCTGGAAACAAGAACTGCAGTGATATGTTCAGATCCAGGCCTGATTTCAACATTTTTCCCGGTGATTTGCATTTGAATGTTCAATTCAGACCCTGCTTTAGTTCTTTTGATAAAGAACTTGAAAAATATGCTATTTAATAGCAACTCTGTCTGGATAGACTAGGAAAATAAAGAAAGATGGCAACTAATTCAGCCTAACGGGTTTTTTTATTGCCAAGCAGCATTTACAGATTTCATTACTGCACTCAGTGCTAGTGAACCTGGTAAACTTTTTCTATTAATATTCTTACCTTGTTCTATTAATATTTATAGACTATGCCTGGTTCAACTTTTTTATATCTTGGCATTCACCAGACATTAGCTTAGCAAGGAAATACATCATTGTTGTGGTTTAACCCCAGTCGGCAACCAAGCACCACAGAGCCGCTCGCTCACCCTCCCACCCCAGTGGGATGGGGGAGAGAATTGGAAGGGCAAAAGTAAGAAAACTTATGGTTGAGATAAGAACAGTTTAATGACTGAAATTAATAATAATAATTGTAATGAAAAGGAAAACAACAAAGAGAGAGAGAGAGAAACAAAATCCAGGAAAAACAAGTGATGCAACTGCTCACCACCCACCGACTGATGCCCAGCCAGTCCCCGAGCAGTGATCACTGCCCCCCAGCCAATTCCCCCCAGTTTATGTACTGAGCATGACGTCACATGGTATGGAATGTCCCTTTGGCCAGTTTGGGTCAGCTGTCCTGGCTGTGCCCCCTCCCAGCTTCTTGTGCACCTCCTCGCTTGCAGAGTATGGGAGGCTGAAAAGTCCTGGACTTAGTATAAACACTGCTTAGCAACAACTAAAACATCAGCGTGTTATCACATTATTCTCATGCTAAATCCAAAACACAGCACTGTACCAGCTACTAGGAGGAAAATTAACTCTATCCCAGCTGAAACGAGGACAATCATATTTATTAGATAAGATTTACTAGATAATCCTTCACTCTTCCATGGAAACAAGGAGATATTCAAGATGGGAAAGAGATTCTAAGGGCTTATTTTCAGTGGCCCCGAATTGTCCATCCTAGTATTAAGTCTGTACAAAATGCTGATGTACTGGAAGCCAAAATATGAATTTATTGCAACCCCTAATGTCTCACCAAGAAACCAAAATTCCATAAACATAAATTGTTCTGTTTAAGGCACTGTAGCAGACAAGACACTGGATTTAGCATCAACCTAGCTCTGGCAATGACTTGACATGCAATCTTGACTTCATGACTTTGTTCTTCTGCACATTTGTCCATTTTTCTTTCACTGCAAATCAGCTGTGGCAACTACAAAGTGTTATGTAGTAGTACTATATAGTGCCTGACACAAGGAGAGTTGCAGTTCCTGTGAGACCGGTGAATGCAGGAAAAAAAATACTAAGGAAGGGTATCCATAGCACCCAACTGTATGATCCTAATTTAGCCTAGGAGGCTACTCTGTTAAAATCATATAAATCATATAATATAGTTCATCTGAACTGCCTACGGCTCTCAATTGATAGGCGAGTGTTACAGGTGTTAGCTGAGTCTGGTGCCTATTACTCTATTGCTCAGCAAGGTAATATCCTCTCAAGTGAAATGCACCACACGTTTGGAGGGTCCTGTGGGCCTGAGTTGAACCAAACCAGAAGTAAAATAAGAAAAATTCAGTTCAGCAGTTGACTTCCTATTATACTTCTCACAGCGGAGGGAGAGTGAGAAGAAAGGTATAGCAATACAGTTTCTAGTTCAGAATAAATGAGAGCCACCCACAGATCTGGCAAAAAATCACTGTAGCATAGAGTCATTTGATTCATGTGAATAGCACCATTGGTGCCAGCAGAACCACTGCCTGGGAACACAGGCAAGTTTTTCTGTTTTTAAAAGTTTATGTTTTCCCTAAGTAATTAAAGTAACATTAATTCTTGATAAATTAAAGTGTCTTCTAAATAATATCAACATTTGTAATTTGTTTTAAAAGCTTTTCCTTGTCACCAGACTATAAAAGGGGCAGTATGTCTGTCAGCGTGCCACTCTACAGAGAACAATAGCTGAATATCTATGACAAAGAAGAACTGCCTAATTAGCCTACATTTTTCATAGAATAATTGCCTGTCAACCAGTTAAACCATCTTTCTGGAAACACATTTCCCAGGGCAGCAATTGAAATTACAGGTATGTTCATGTGGATCCCTGATAATATAAATCTTCCTCAAAAGCTGTCCTATTTCTATTGTTTTACAGAAAAGTATATTTCAGTGCTATTTTATATTTGAAGTGTAGGCCATAAAATTAAGGAAAAAATATATTTTAAGGGTTTTCAGGGCTCCAGCAACAATACTGTGCAGCTAATGTACAGTAGCTCATTTCAAATAACAAGGCAAATGACTTCTTTTATGGCATATGGTAAATGTTCCTCATTTAGAACAGTTTAAAACATTGCTGTTAGTTTTTCAGAAGACAGAAAGCCCACACATTAACAGTGGCATGAACAGAATAGTGTGAGGTTGAAGCAAAAGGGATTGAATATTAATGCTGTCACTCCAGGTAAAGATGGAAGCTATTTTTGGATCTTCCTTTTCAATTGTGCTTAGAGCAATAATGTATTCATTATCAGACTCCATGGTGACTTTTGCTCAGTAAAACTTATTCAGTCTGCAGTGGTACAGAGGTAAAAGTACTTTAGAAAACATAAAGCATATTTCAATAAATATTAGTATCTTTAGCAAAGCTCAGAGGAGATATTTTCCAGTACCTCATTATGTATCATGCCTTCTTATTCTAACGGTAATTAGGCACCAGGGAAGGAATAGATTTGAAACTGGGATAAACAACTAAATGAGAGATGCCATATACTTGTTTTGTTCTAGTTATATCCCTGAAAATGAATCTGATATGATGTAATCAAGAAACTGCTAAGAACATAGCAGAGAACTCTGCCTACTTATTTATTGGACACTGGTTTTTATATGAGTTAGATTTGCATAACTCAGCTCTTCGTGTAGTGTAATTTGTACACTGTGATTTACAAATCGCTTATAGTGAATCTCTGTTTTTATTAAGGCCAGGGTTTTACAACCTTCAAGTTTACAAACTGAGGAAGTTTGCGTGTTATCAGCAATGCAGCTCTCTACTAAATGTTTATTCTCTTGTCATTATCACCCAAAGCACTATGATATTTAACCACAGGCTACTAACATTTGCTAGGAAAAAGTGAAGTTTTTTTACCTTAGCAGAGAAAGGCTAATTGCGATATTTGGCTTTCCAATATATATAAGCAGAAATAAAAATCTCTGTTAATTTTAGTATGCCTTTGAAGCACAGAACTAATCACTATTCTGAAAATTAAACACTAGAAGCCAAAAAACTCTTCCTTTTGCCATCTGAAGTGGCAGACAACACATGTGGGGTTTTTGTGTTCATTTGCCATTCATTACTGGAAATCTCTTAATGTCAGCCTTCAGGAATATTTCTGTCACTCTGTCTGTGAAGCAAGAATCCTGATTTTCTTTCAGATTTTTCAATACACAAAAGATACCACAGATGGTATTACACATGGGAAAAAAAAATTGCACTGAGCTTAATTAAATTAGTCATTATTCTACTACAAGTCTAACATGAATATTTGTCAAAATACTATGTTCATTCTTTTTGCTAAAAAAGTAACCCCCACCTTTATATATTGCTTTTAGGTACCTATTTAAGTCTTACCTTAGCTAGCTTCAAAAGTTTCAAAAGATACCCCTTTACTTATATTGCAAGTACGCAGTATAGCCTTATAATTCCTTTTATTTGAAAACTATTTCTAGGAAAGGCTTTGCAGTTGTTTATTTTTGTCATGTGCAAGATCATTCAAAATATAATTTAATAATAATGAATGGACTCTGGAAGAAAATGTGATCTTTAGTTAGCAATAGTAAAAAATAACTTATTTCCACTACCTCTAAAATACTCATTAGTAACTAATAAAACAATTAAACCCATAATTTTAATTTTCTTTTCTGGATTTCCAGAGGGTATTACAGTATTATTCAGTAAACATCAGCCTATTTCAGACTTTGTTTATCAGTATTTTACAATTAATTTAATTTACCTCAAGATAAATGGGTATGAAATTCAGAAGCAAGCATCTTCTCCCTACCCCTGCCTTTCATTTTAGTTTCCAGGGCAGTATTTTGGCCACCGATTGCCTGGCCTGACCAATAAAGCCTCCCAGAGGAAAGTGTTCAGTAGAACCTTGCCCAGCCACCTGGGGCAGCTGACACTCAGCATCAAGTTCCTGGCTCTGTCAAGACATTTCCCCAGCTGTCTCCAAAAGGTGTCTAAAACAGATGCCTCCTTTGCTCAGGCTTTGCTGCAGTCCTGTCTGCTCTCACTGAAATCAATCCAGACTTCAATATATGCTGTTTGGTTAAAGTTGAGTGCTTTTCCAATCAAAAGGGGTTTTTTATTGTATGATAATAGCCCTTTTTACTCCCCGGACAACTGATACTAAAGGATTTAGTAAGGTTGTTGGTTATTTTGAACTAAGCAAGTTTTCTTCCATAGAGAGGCATGAAAACGACCGACTTTGCTTAGCAATATTTTCATTTTTGGAAGGCATGTTGCTATCAAGAAGATGAATGACATAGACAATCTGTGTCAAAGCTATTTCCTTCCCAGAGCTATAACACCAGGCAGTCTCTACCTTGCCAAATAAAATAGGTCACATTACCCCATATGTACAAAAAGGTAGAAGAGGAAGAAACTTCCAAGGAATGCCTCACAAAGACTGCATCAGAAAATCCATTACTGCTTTACAGTGACAAAAACTTGTACCCAGTTTGGGGCTCTGTGTGGAACGCTGAAGTAATTTACAGATTAACCTGATTATGAGAATTGATGGGATAGTGAAAGTGGTGACATGAGATTTCTCTCTCTGTTGAAAGTATCACAATTGTATATAAGAAGATGTTGCAGGGTTCCACCCCCAGACTTGTTGTACACTTACTGCTAATCTGTTACCAGACAGTTTGCCTTTCTTTTTCTTCTTCTGTGCTCATTCCCTCAAACTAATGAAATTTGCTCTGAAACTTACCAGGACCATAGCTCTTGATTTAGAGCCATTACCATGGGTATTTTCAAGGCCCTGTCAGCACTGTCATTGCAAGCTCCAAGCTTCATTTATGCTGAGGTTCCTTCGTTATTTGTCAGCTTGCATGCTGAGTTACAGCTTTGTGTAGATGGGTACCCACTCATCAAGTTGTCAGCACAGAACCGTGGATATTAACTGAGTAGGGATTTATCTGTGAAGCATACCATCAAACCAAGGAGTAAAATAGCATAGATTTTGTTTAAAAAGGTGTACTACTCAATTAGACACTTTCTGATGAGATGAATTCACTTTTCTAAGCGAAGTATGAAAGCATGAGAAAACTAGCTCATTTTTCTCTTCATTATGCATTTGCTTTTCCTCTCTCCAAACTTTAACAGTTCTAAAGAGAGCTGTTCTTGTCTCTTTTTCTCTTCTCTTTCCTCTGGTTATTTCTTTTCAGAAAATGATCAAACTTTTCCCAGACTGAACTCTTCATTGGATTGCTCTGTTCTTCACTGGCTGACTTTTCAGGAGCATGTATGTCCATCCTGTATCAGTCTTATCAAACCAACTAGGTATGGACCATGCTTACAGAGCACGAGCTACACCCAGCTTGTAAATGCTGTGACTGAGGACAGATCTTCAGGACAGTGTGTCTTTTCCTCTGTAATCTCTTCACACCAGAGAGACGAGGATTCAGGTCTAACTTCACAGTGAGTTGGCATCTCTATGCCACATCCTCAGGCAAGGACCTGAGCTGAGTCAGACAGGTGCCCTACAAGTGCTGCCACTGTGTGTTTCCAGCCATGGGGGGCAGAGGCTGCCCTCATCCCGTGTGCCCCATCACCCCTCAGGAGAACTCCTGCTGTTCCAGCTAGGCTCCAGAGCATCGTCACTGAGGACTCCTGGGTTACCCGCTTGATCGGAAGGCAATTCAGCTGGCAACAGCCATGCATTCAGAGCAACACAGTTTGTAGCCCTTAAGATGTCATTCAGCCAGGAATACAACCAAATTTTAAGAGGCTACCAAAAGGAAACACCTATAACCAAATCACTGCCTAAACAGTGAGAACACCCCTGCATGGCTTCTGATGGCTCTGTGTCCCCCCCAGCCCTCCCCATGCCTCCTTCCACAGAACTCATGTCATACTCCACACACCCGCTGGCTGGTGTGGGCTGGGACCGGCCTCGAGCTGCACACGGGCTGCCAGGCAAAAGTCACCAGCCTTTCCCTCAGTAACGGAGATCTCTCTCCTCCGTTTACAGACCAGTCATAACCAGACTTGTGAGAACTTAAACATGCTCAGGACGTCAATTCTTCTCTGAAATGTGAACCCTGGTCAAAAATTTGAAAAAATATTAGGAAGGCAGAGAAGGACATACAGAAAAGACAACCGTATACCCTTTTTTTCTTTAGGAAATCAGGCTAAAAATATTTCCGATTTTATATATATCCTACTTATGTATGGTCTAAAAAAGAACAAAATGACTGGATTTAGAAATATAACTACATTTTTCCATGTCAGATGGACCATCAAGTTTCCATAATGAACACACCAGTGGCATCACTGACATTTTGCTTTTGCTTTCAGTGGGAGCAAAATCCAGACAAGAGCGGACAAATACATCAAACAGCAACAGGTCAGACTGCTTAGGTGTATGTTTGGCTTTGATTACACTTTGCGTATGATATATACAGCCCTTTGGGGCTTATATGCTATTAACAACTAGAGTGGTAGACTTCATGAATAGACAAATGGACTCTGTAAGACAATATTGTTGGTTACACCAACAAAAGTTGAGAGCTTAACTGTGAAAAAACTTGGCATACTACGTTAAATGTGATGAGCAATATATTAATCAAATAGACCAGTCAGAAGTTATTTTTGCTGCTGTGAACTATGGAAACAGGTTGCATGCTGCTTTTGTATAATGTTTAGAAGGAACTCTGGGCATGTCTCCCACTCTCCTTCATTCACTCTGTTGGCAACGCTCGGGATGTCTCTTCGATGTCTAATAGCAAATTGCCTGCATATTAAATGTGATGAGCAATACATTAATCAAATAGACCAGTCAGAAGTTATTTTTGCTGCTGTGAACTATGGAAACAGGTTGCATGCTGCTTTTGTATAATGTTTAGAAGGAACTCTGGGCATGTCTCCCACTCTCCTTCATTCACTCTGTTGGCAACGCTCGGGATGTCTCTTCGATGTCTAATAGCAAATTGCCTGCATAACGCAGTTCTGCTGGAGCCCACTAAACCTGAGCTCTACTTTATCAAAGCAAAGTGCTTATTACTAGTCTGAAGTTAAAGTTATTGATTTGGTTCTCAACAGAGATGTTATAAATCCTCAGATAACACTGAATTTTGTAGGTCTCACATGACCCTTCTGAAGAAAAAATTCACAAACTTGCAGTCCCCGTCAGAGTCCAATTTCTAGAAACAATTGTTCAGGCAGGAGGAGACAACAATAAAGAGTGGCATCCCATCGAAGAGATGCTAAATGACGTAGGGGCGTTAGCACAGGGAAAAGCACAAGAAACATTACAATCATTTATGTAATTTTGCAGAGGGCATACTTTATTATTATATGTTATATATTATAATAATAATAGTAATAATAATAACAATGTAAAAACAATGGAAAAGAAAAATACTGCAGAAGAAGAGTTTTGTCAGTGAATATGAGGATGAAATGGACAATGAATATAAGAACCAGTAAAGAGTTATCCCTGCAAAGGAGTTACTGAACATGAAATCAAATAGGTGAGGAAATTGCCTTTTAGAGATGTTTCTATGCTCCTATTATAGAATCAGCAATAATCAAGATTTAAATCTCAGGGGGTTTCACATTTGTTGCTATGTAAATTGCTAATGTTTCAATAGGAGAAAAAAAAAAAAACCCTCAGTGCAGGTGAAGGGGGAGAAAGGCACAGCACTTCTTAAAATAGGAACTTCTATATTGCACCAAGTTCTGGAGCAATTATCTCACCACTGGGACCCATGTTAGATTCTTACAGCTCCCAACATAATTGAAAAGGTTTATCTTCCTACAGAGAAGACAACCTTCACTGCACTACTGTAAAGAGCACTTATCGCCATTTCCTCCGGGTTCCTCTTGGCTGCCATTCAGTAGATCATAGATAGCTGATGTGTTGCAGTACGCAGTGGAGTTTGAAGCCTTTTCTTCAGGGACGAGTGTCGTGTACACTTTTACCATTGCATTGTGTCATTAAAAGAAGGATAAATTTTGATGTACATTGCACTGGCACATATCTTAGATGGGAAAAAGTTGTTTATTGCAAAATTGTTTTTATGATCCATTCAGTTCCTCAGAGATACACCTGGTATTAGACTCACATAGTTACTCAATCTCTATTTTTGTTTCCTGAATACGGGCTGTATTCATAGCTGCAATGTACCATGCTAAACAACGCATGGTACAGCTCAGCACTGGGGAATACACATTTGCTCATAAGGTGCTCTGGAGATTTAAGCAATCAGTACGAGTACAGAGAACTACCTGTTGGCTTTGCAAATGTTCTTGTGGTTCCCTTTTGGTTTACTGACTCACACAAGACAATAATGAAAAACTGCCTTCATTTATAGTCAAGTAGAAATATGCTTTACAGTCAGGGAGCGTGGTAACATTCAGGTTTGGATTTGAGGACAGTTTAAGCTTAATGATCAAGTTTAAAATCAGACTCTCTAGAAAACTTGAACATAGATCTAACGGTATTGAATGTGTGAAATGTTGCTCCAAAATAGCTGAAGTCTCCTGAGCTCACCTACATGAGCACTCCTTCAAAGTTAATTCAAACCCCAGAGCATTTCAAGAGCCTCATATTCCAGGCAGTGGTGATGGTAGTGGTTCAGGCATTTCCTCCTCCCACTAGAACCAGAGGGGCAGAAAGGAGATGTGCACCCTGCCCTCCCAGATCCACCTCCTCCTGATGCATGGGGTTAAGAGACTTTCAGGAGAATGGTAGATGGTTTTTCAAATTAAGTGACAGAGGGGTGTTGGGTTTTTTAAAATAATTACAGAAGGTTATTTCTGTTTTGCTATAGGTAAACAGCAACACTGTCTTTAAGCTTTAAGGCACAAAAGAATAGAAAGGGCAGGTGCATATAATGAAATAGATGAGGCAATAAATCATCTGTTACCAGCTCTGCTGAAGAAAAACTAGAGAGTCCTAAACAATCACAAACCAGTGGAGTATTTCTTATAGATGATGCAGCAGAGCAGCAGCTCACCATGCTCACATATGAACAAATCTCTACTTAAATTCTTTCCCTAGATCAGCTTCCTGTCATAGGATTCATCTACTTAAACATCACCATAATTAAAAGAAAATAAACTTATCAGTTAACTCAGCTTTTTTTTTTTCTCAAGGCTGGGAAAGAAAGTTGATCCTTACCATTTCTATTTGTAAATCCCTGGGAGGCACTGTGATACTGCAATGACAGAAATACACAAAATCTGAGGCAGCCAAATGGATTTTGTAACTGAAATCTAAAATATTATCAGGTCCTCCAGAAGATGTAATGTTAGTCCCAAGGGCAATACAGTGATGTAGACACGTTGCTTCATGTTATAAATCCCATATAATTTTTTCATTTCTGTCCCTTCATCTCCCTTGCAACATGTCCCCCTCCCACATGCAGAGAACTGAACTGAAAGGACTGTTTACCAGGAAGATTTGTGCCTGGAAGGAATGAAATGCACTTTCTGCGTTACCTCTGCGAAAAATGGATGATCTTTCCTGCAACAGTGACTAACCGGGCACTGCTGAATCCAGACAGTAAGTCATGAACATTTCACAACATTTTCAGAAAAGGGCAAACGGGTGTAGGAGCTAAAAACTTTTCAGGCAGATGACGTTGCACTGGAGCTTCCATCTCAATTAGGTATCAGTTGAATGTCCAGAAACACATGCACGTTTTTACCATGTTAAATCATGAGTTACCCAAAATAGGGAAAAAATATTTTTCTCAAAATAGGAATTTGGCCTTTTTAGTACATGCAGTTCCTCATCTGCCTAAATTACTTGCCTGCAAAATAATTTTTAGAGTGAAGATTTAACATCAGCCTTTAAGCATTTACATACATCCTTCATGTCCCATCAATGCAATTTAAATTTCTCAGTTTTAAAGATTTTTTTAAAAATACATATGCAAAACAAGACATGTTCCATGCCTTCAAAACCTAGATGGGTTGTGAAATGGAACATACCTAGCATATTTAAATTCCATAGTCTCTCATTATAAGGATCCACATTTATGTCAAGATAAACAATGAGATCTATTTTTGTCTTTTACCTTCCAACTCTAAAAAATTTTAGATACACAGCTTTTTTAAATACAAACTTTTTCTGTATTCATATAGTGTAAATTTGATAGCTACAGAAACAGAGATGTAATGGGTAAAATGAACTCATCATGTACAGCAGCATAATGAAATTGTGTCTGTAAATTATTTTTTTTGAAGCCACTTTTGAGTGGAGATGATGCCTGGAAAAATCTATCGAACTGAGCTAAAGTCTCAGAAATCTATGGGAATCTAAACAGCATAACCTTATTTTTGTTTAGTCTTTACTGTACATCCAATCCAGCATTGCATTCCAACATGTGTGCAAGTATTATCTTCAAGCAAAACCCGCACATGGAGTGCAGAAAAGGAGTAAACTTAATGATTCTTTAGAATATATGGACCAAATATAGTCATCAGTACAGTTTCTGCAGAGTGGTTTGAAAAACTAATATTAAGTCATCCTGTTACGTGGTAGAGTATGCATGTACTGACAGAAAGGTTCTTTCAAAAGTCAGCTCCATGGTGGAAAATACCAAACAGTTAACTTCTCTTTTAAAGATAACAGGTTGGAAAAAACTTAATAATATTCATTAATAATAATAATAATAAATTAGTATTTAAGTTTTCAGTAGAAAATTAAGACACAAGCCCACCAAATAAATTGTATTTTGCAATTAATTAAATATTTTTGTAATTGCAAACATTTATCCCACTACACTGAGGATGTCTAAAGTCAAACTCACAGGCATTCATGAGGAAAGCTTGCTGAGGCACAAGCTGGCCACAAAATATACTGAAAATTTAAAAGACACTTTTTTGGTAAAGTCATGGCTTTAACAAACATTCACCCTTAATCATAACACCGCTGAGACGATACTATATTTCATTACCTGAAAAGTTGAGCTCAGGATCTTACTGTGTTATAATTCACTGGTTTGAGGGATTAAACTGAATGTGTTTTAAGAAAAAACTATGACAGGCAATAATGGAGTATATTTAAACTACAAACTGTGACAGGCAATAACCTCTCTCTGGTTGTCAGGGAAGTATTGTACTCCTAGAAATCTTAAAACACTGGTGAGACAGATCAACACAAGTATAAATCTAGTCAAGACGTCTGCATTAGTCTTTCCCCATATGACAGTGACGAGACAAGTTTCAGGCTGTAGTTACCATGACTTTAACTTCTGACAACTTTCCTGTTAGGGTGCATCAACTAGTAGACAGTTGGTTATAAGTCTCCTGACTCAGGCATCAGCGAGACACAGAAGAGTGAATACTCAGGAACAAAGTAAAAATGCTAGAAACAGAAGTAATAAAACCCATAAAACATCTTAAAATAGCTCAAAGTGTATGAATATCTAATATAATCAAAGTCCTTTGTATAGTCTTCCACTTAAAAGTTCAGAACGTCATGAACCATAAAAATGACATAAAAAGGAAAAAAATAGCATGGAAAAAATAAACAGCAACTTTTGTGTATTTTTTTTTTTCAATGAACATTTAATGGTTTAGTTTACAAGCAACTCTTGTTTTATTACTGGAAACTTAGACATTTTGCAGTATTTAACCATAAGTGCTTTGGAAAGAGATTGCAAATACTAACCTAATTGCTCTTCCCATGTTGAGCCCCAGAGAGGAATGATTGTGCTGGGACAGGGGTATGAGCAGCCCAAGTGTTTCTTGTATGCTAAAACGTACAAGCAATCCAAATAACTACAGTAGGATCATTTGAATATTTAAATATCTACTTTGCAGACCAAAGCCATAAGCCTAATCTACAAATGCTAACAAAAATATAAATGCAATAACATTATAAAATACTAAATTATAAAAAAAAATTAACATGAATAAACTGAATTATATAAAAACTCGGTTTTGCATCGTTTCCATCAGGCTGAGAGAAGATCTGCATATTGCATGGCTTTTTCTGGTTCCTTTGAAGCATCCAGTTCTCGGCCCTCACTGCAACGGGACAGTGAGCTGTTCCAGCAAGATAATTTTTTAACCTCTGGGAAATGTAATGAAAACATAAAAGGTGCTTGCAGTCCTTTGTGACAGAAAGCATTAGGACAAAGGAATGCATGTTACCAAGCATTTTTCAAGTATTACATGCTGCTTCATTTCTCTAGCTGCCCAGTATTTCCACTAAACTATAAAACAAGTACCAGGAAAAAAGAAAATAAGAAAAGGTATAGGGGTTTGATAAAAACTAAGCAAAAACAATAATTCCTTTTTCCTTCTTTTGTCTTAGAATCATGGCTGCATGACACTAAGTGCTTTTCATGCATGTGTCTTAGTTTTACTTTTTCTTATGAAAGGGCAAGTAATTGATTCCTTTTATAAAGGCTTTTTAATGCCTGTCACTGAGATTGCTTTTTATGACTCATTCAGGTTAATCTACTGCATTCTTCAGTTATTGCCACCCGGTATTTTATATGCAACAATCTCTGCAGTGACTACATTTCCATTCTTAAGAATTCTTTTTCTTTTTCCTTTCATCTACTTTTCTTTCCATTCTATATCCTTCTCCATCACCCAGTCTCACCCCATCAAGTTTTTGCTTATGGGTGAGAAAATTATTTTCAGTGCCGTGAAAAAAATATTTTAAACATTTAATCATTGATCTAAGATAAAATCCTATGTATTTGTGTAAAAAAAAAAAAATAAAAAAATAAAAGAGAGAGAGAATATTCAAAAGGTGGGGAGGGGAGACCTAAAAACCCAAACTTATTTCAGCTTAGGTTCACAGAATCATTTAGGTTGGAAGGGACCTCTGGAGGTCATCTCGTCCAACCCTCCTGTTCAAGCAAGGTCACCTAGAACAGGTAGTCCAGGACCACATCCAGTTAGGCTTTAAATATCTCCAAGAAGACTCCACAACCTCGCTGTGGAACCTTGTCCCCGTGTTTGACCATCCTCATAGTATGAAAGTGTTTCCTTGTCTTCAGGTGGAATTTCACCTGATTTATGACCATTGCCTCTTGTCTTGTCAGTGGGCACTCCTGAGAACAGCCTGGCTCCCTTACCTTCATTCTCTCCCATCAGGTATTTATTTATACACATGGATAAAATCCCTCTGAACCTCCTCTTCCCCAGGCTGAACAGTCCCAGCTCTCTCAGCCCCTCCTCATATGAAAGATGCTCCAGTCCCTTAGTCATCTTTGTGGCCCTGTGCTGGACTCAGTCATATCTTTCTTGTACTGAGGAGCTCAGGACTGGACAAAGTAGACTATATCTTCATCTAGCTGGCAGGATATCTTTATCCGTCCTGTTGCTTCAGTGACTCTCAGCTTCCTAGAAAACCCTGCTCTTACCACAGCAGGGTCTGGTGAAAGATTCTTCTCTTAGTTCTGAACTGAGTTATTTTTCCAGATGTAGGAAAATGTCATTTAAAAGGTAGCTGAGCAGTTTTTGCTCCTGACAGCTACCTGAAGTCCCAGTTACTTTTTCAGTGTTGACAGACCTTTGATCTGTTAAGATCAAAAGCTGGCAAAACTAGTCTTCCCACCTGTTGGAGACAGGCTGTAAGACCTTCAGAGCTGGTATTGGTAGCATGGTGGTGACAGGTTATATACAAAATAGCTACAGTGCTTTCCAGTTTTTAATTCCTGTAGGCTATTACGCTGATACAGTCGTTCATGAAATCCTGATGATCTGCATAATGATAGCGCAGCTTTACTTAGGATAAAATGTTTGTATAAATTATATATCTGTTTTGTTAAACTATCACAGTTCTTATGGTATTCATAACATTGTAGCATCATTCTACTTCTGTCACAGTCCTCTATACCAAAGCATTATTTTCCTACAGTAAACACTTTATTGGGTAGATCTACACACAGTACTTGTCAAAAGCTGAGCCCATTTTTTTCAAAACTAGTCTTACTGAAATCAGAGACAGATGACGCAGCTACGGAAAATAAGAGATAAGCATCCACTTACACTGTGCCCTGCGAACACACAGTTTGATAACTCAAGATTAAATGCGTAGGACTAATGTACACCCCCAGGTCAGCATTACTCAGATCAGTACAGCTGATTTGGTAATTAAGGCTTATTCAGAAAGCATTCAGTTGGATGTAAACGTACTTCTACAGTGAGTCTACAACTTGCAATATTGACGTGCGCTGTATAAGTGCTTTGATTGTAGCTGATGAACTCTTCAGTTCATGCTTTTCAGTATTTTAGGCAGGACACATACCTTGAGGCTGTATGATGGGGGGGGGGGGTGTGTGGGAAAGACATTTGATCACTCTTACTTATTTATTCCAATAGAATTTGCATTGGAATTAGTTTTAGCAACTGACTTCAGCTACTTTTACACAAGAGTTAAACATACTGGATGTATTCTGTGTATTTTCGTCCTGTATGTGCTCTACTTAGTAGGCCATTTATTTGCTTATGTTTCCGAGTATCACATACTTAACCATTGACAGGTTGAGTAGATCAGCCTTTTTCCTGAGTCAATTCCAATGTAAACCTTTATGAAATTAACAGGGCTAGTCATTTGAGAGGGTTTTTGTAACTGTTAAGTCCCTCCTGTATAACAAATTACAGTAGAATCTCAATTACCTGAAGGTCTCTTGGGACACCTGAAATCTTTGGATAACTAGGGTTAATTGGGTAGAGCTGGTTGGCTGCACTGATGCTGCCATGCACCTAGCCACAGGCTAAAACGCTCTGCCTCCACAGCTAGGAGACTCTTCTGGCAGAAGAGCGGGGACAGCTTGATTTCACAAGAGGTACGTTTGTTGCAGTGGGGACTTGAAGCTCATTTTTTCTGGGATGTCCTGGCAGAAAGACTGCAGCCCCATATGACGTGGGATTGGGATCAGGATATCTTGGATTGCATGGGTCTCCACAAATAAGAACACTCAGGGGAAGGTCCCTTCTGTCTTTTTCAGCTGCTTATCTACCCAGCATGCAGTCCAGCTAAGTTAGTATGCGGCCAGAAAGACAATTCTAAGCATAAAGGCATCTTTTCCTATGCACCTAAACTCTTTATTTCCCTTTCTCTGTCCTAGAAACTGCATAAGTTCCCTGCCTGTGCTCCAGACTTCCTCTTGGCTGGCTAGCAGAAAGCCTGCTAGAAAGCTGTGACTACTTGCAGGAGACTGGCAGCTCTAATTTAAACAGGCTTTGGAAAAACTGAAATTTCTGTGTTCCTGATTTTTAGATATTTTTACTTTGTATTGCTCATTTATCCATTCCCACCCCCAATGGCAGCACATGACAAACTCCTTAAGAACCTGTTAAAAACACAGGGCTTAGAGTTATTAAAGAAATAGCACAGGCAAGGGCGTTGAACTGACAAAAAGAAGCACTTAGGATACTCGCTTATTGAAATGTGGGTTTGATGTTTTAAAAATAAACATTCCTTTCACATTCTTGTCAGGTTAGAAGAAGAAAGAGGAGGGGGAGAACGTCAGCTGGCAGCCACAAGCAGTGCTATTAGAGCATTTCTACAGTGAGGAGCCCACAGGCTCAGGACTGTAGGGCTGTTCTCACAGTGGTGCCTGCAGAAGTTAATCTGGGGAAAACAGGAAAAATGAAAAAGGATGGAAAACATCTCAAAGATTATTGCCTCCTGTATTATCTCCTTTCAGAGATTACTCTGGTTCAAAAGAAAGGAAAGCAGTTATCAACTCCTGAGCTGTGCCATTTGACTATGTGGACCTAGTACAGAAACTGCTACGAACCACTGACACATATTTCTTCCATACTATCTCCTTTGAATAAAGCAGTGACTCTGCAATTGTGTTAATATTTTGACTTATTGAAATTTTGCTTTCATTGTTGTTTTTATTACGGGTTTTCCAGGTACACCAAAAAAGGCAGGGCTCCAGCTTTGGACTGAAAGCTTATGAAGCATCGAATGATCAAAATTCCTTGTTCCCCAACAAGCTCATTTCAGATAATGGAACTTACCAGACTTATATCAATAAAGATATCAGTGCTTGCCCTGGGCTTTGCTAACCATGGGGAAAAAAAAAAAATAAATCACTAAATATACAACAGTTCTAGCACCTCTGCTCACAATGCTAATACTCTTTTCCAACAAAAAGGGCATAGATACTGAATTAACAAAAAAGGAGCATTTGCTCATTAAAGTGTAGGTTGGTGTTCTGCTACAACCATTACATTGCACTCTTGTCAGGCCAGAAGGAAAATGCCGGCAAAAACCAAATAAAATTAATCAGAATAAAACATCTACTCTGCTGATTATTTTAGAATTATTTTAACTGATTTTACTTAAATCTTACATAATTTTTAAATTATTCCATGTGCCCCTAAGATCTGATTGTATATTTACTTCCTTTTTTCATATTTCACACCCAGGACTTCAATCTTACCATAATTTTTTTTTTTTTTCAGTCATAATCCTTTTTTCCTTGCTTCTGCTTGTGATCTCAGGACTCTTTGTCCCATTCAACCTCTTTCTCCCTCTTCTCCTTGACAGCCAGGAAAAGGACAGAAATCTCGCCAGTATCATAAGCCTTTTGGTATTTCATCCATCTTGCAAAGGTCTGAGTCCACATCTGATTCAAAGAACTTTTACCAATTACCCAGCTTTATGTGCTAAGTTTGAAGAAAGCCAATAGATTCATCGCATTTTCTTCAACTCCTACATCTAGCTGGTGCCAACGGAGAAAGGGTGATGGGTAGTGAGGCTGGTTTTCAGCTCCTTCCTTTGTCTGGCTCGTTTCCGCCTCTCCAGGTGCTGGCTCTGCTCTGAAGGAGGACTTTGCAGGATCCACCCACTGCCAGGACACCCACTGTAGTTTGTGCCTGCGAAGGGTGCACATCATTGTCCTCGGGCTCCCTGTAGTAGCTCTTCCCTGGGAGCTTTGACTCCGCCTTGAGGCAGAGCTTGCAAGCACCTGTAACGGAGCTGTCTCAGGGCTTTCAGTGATCACACCTGTATTGCCCCTGTTTTTATTCAGGTCACCTATATCAACATGTTCATTAAGAATACTTTTATTTTTTCTTGGTTTTACTGCAGGTTTTCCTGCATGGCATCTAAAACTACAGCAATCTTGGTAGTTACCTGTTTTCTTATTAAAAAGTGATACTGGGATAGCAAAAGGCTGCATGCAGAGCTATCCGGTACAAGAACACTGTGTTACAATCCCTGAAGTATACTTGTTTAGTGCTAGGCAGGCTCTTCTTGACAAATGTCAATTTCTGAGGTTTGGCTTAATCATGCAGAGGCAAGCAGCAAAATTAATCTTGCCCTATGGGTGGTTACTCCTACGTACAGCACTTATTTTATATTTCTGATTGTTTTATACATAAAGAGAGGGGGTATGTATCAGTATATACATTTGAAAATTGCCTGGGTTAAAAAAAAAAAGGTTCTAATATATAAAAAAAAAACTTGTTGGGATGATTATATGCCCTGATGAATATACCCTACTGTGTTTGATGGCAGCTAAGCTTCCAGTTTTGGTTCATTCTTTGACTGCTTTATGTGCCACCCATTGAGAAGTGAGTCTTGGGACTGATTCTCCTGCAGGGAAGGGAGATGATATTCATGACAGAAAAGTGCTGAGCTTCCAGAACAGTTGTTGGGTCCATTGGCATTATTGTAGTCCACTCTTTTTGGTATCTATTTAAAATACTCATTGGCTCCTACCGGTATAGTTTCTAATATGAACAGCATTTATTCTTAAACCCTTTGGGTCTGAGAAGTAGTATTGTACCCATTTTCACATGTGGGGGGAATGAGGCACAAAAATTTTAAATTATTTGCCCGGGATCACAGAGGGAGTTCCTGTTCCTTTACAGTGTAAGTCTGAGCTACAAAAGTTCTAGTCAATTTAGTGATTTCTGAACTCTCAAACTCATTGATGAACAAGCAAAGCAGGGCAGTGTGTTGGTAGCATCAGTCTGACATGTGGCCACACGCATCACTAACGAGCACGCGACTGGCAATGAGGTTAAAGCAGTCCATGCTTTAAGACCACATCTTTTATCTTCTTGCACAGCTCCCTGCCATATACATCAGGGCTTCACTGGTGGACAGAAATTCTAGGGCTAAGCCAGGATAAAACCCATGTAACTACTGAAATCAAGGTAGTTGCACAACAATAAAATGGGGAGAGACTACAAGGACTCTGAAGCACCCTGATGAGTGCACGTGTCCTGGAATTACACAGGCACCTTCCTGACCAAGTCCGGGAAAAGGCAGGTTCAGCACAAGCTTGTTACTGCTTTCATGCTGCTGCAGCTGGTGCAGCGAGCACACGGGTTAGAGCTGTTACAGGCAAAGGAAACAAACTGCAGCATAAAAGACAAGGCTGCTGCACCGCAGTTGTGCTTTGCTTACATGGTGCTGGGCCTGACGCCTCTGGGTGGGAATAGAGGCCTCTTGTGCCCCAGGAAGCCTCCCTGGGACTTCTTATAGGGAACAATACCAGTCATTAGATATGAACAAGATTGAAAAGGTGCTTTGTCAAAGTGACACAAGGTCTCGTTATGACATTTGCTATTGGCCCTGGGAAGAGAAGCCACAGGGATGTGTACCTGAATCCTGAGTCCTCTGTGTTGGACAAAAGGCTTCTGTCTGCCCTGAGGATATAAACCCATCCCCTTTTAATATTGCAAATACGTGCTTTCTGGCTCTCTTTGAGATCCAGACAGTCTCTAATGAAGAAGCTGAGGAATTTAATATTCTTCCTTTTGGCTCTTGAGAGCACTTGCCCCCCACCATTACATATGTCACCTAGAACATCACTTAGTAAACTTCCTAAGTGCAGCTTAAATCCAAAACCGCTATAAGCATTGACAGCATAAATCAAGACAGATAGAGGCTTTGTGCTAAATCCCAGCACGGGTTTTCAGAGGTAGCTCAGGGAGCCATTACCAGGTGGGAGGAGATCAGGCTTACCTGAGCCTTCCTGCAGTCCCTGGCTCCCAGGAAGAGTGGAGTGTCAAGTGAAGGATCAGGGTTGATGTCTGTAATTTAGGAGCAGGAGTTTTAGAAATAAGAAGACCTGTGTTGATTGTTTTGCGTGGATAGATTGTGCTGGGATTTTTTTTTCCTCTTCTCTCATTTAAGCTTCATGAAGAGAAAGTACCCAGTAGCTTTGCCATGCATGTCTGTGATGTTTCAGATGTGCAAACATCCTGCAATTATAAGATGAAAATCTGTGGAAGGATAATGTGCTCACTGTCTAGTCCCAAAGCCTGTTACAAGGGACCAAAATTGCTTCTTTTATTACTGGAAGAAAGACAGTGTTTAATAATAAAACTAGTTTATTCTAAACCTGGTAGCTCCAAACAGTCCTATTTGTACATAACTTGGGGATCTAATTTCTTTCAGTTGCCTGTTTCAGTGCATTTCTCTGTCTGATGAAGCTGTAAGAGTCAACAACAACAAAAAATCACTTCATTGAATTTACCATTGATCTATTTCCAGTTCATACAAATCAATGATGTCAAATTTCTCAGTGGCCCAATTTGTTAATCAGCAAGAGTTTTGCTGAACCTAGCAATTGTCACTGATGCCTGATAACATATTTAGGTATTTTCCTTCCCTCATTTCTATCATTTTTGATAGATAACATTTTATAATAGCTTTTAAATTGTCCCATCCCCTCCACTACAGCTTCATTAACAACAGTCTACAAGCTTAAATATACTGTATCTAATAACACAGTCTTTGATATTTTCTGACTACTTTAAACTTACAGTTTCTCCTTTCCTCCCCCTTCTCATAGAAGAGTATCATATATTGATGCATGTCTCCCATTTACATCTCCTAAACTGCAATAGCTCTTGCCTTTTCACTGCTGTTTAAAATGTCCTCCAAGCCATCCATCATTTTAGGTCAGAGTGGCGCAGTGAAGGAGATGCAGCGGGGCCCTGTGACTGCACTGAACCCACTACAGTGCTGGGCCAGTCAATAGGAGCAGCAGAAAAACTGCAGCATAACAAACAGCAACCCACCAGATTGATTACAGCAATGGAGAATACTAATGTCTTAAATTAAATACGTCTGACAGTATCCTCAGCTGTTTCTTACCTTTGATGCCGGGCTGTACTTACCTTCAGCACAGGCCATGACAGCCTGCAGCGTAATAAGGGCGACAGAGAGCGCCCTGGTCCAAACAGGAGGAGAGGGGGGGAAAGGGGGAGGAAGGGCTGTGCAGCCATTCAGCTGCACAGCACAGACATCAATGCAGAAATATGTTTTGTGTCAGCTGATGCTAATGGAAAGAATAAAGCCTCCTTATCCCTGCTGATAAATCTGTGGCTGGTTCTCACTTGGATTTCCTCAAAAAAATCAACACAGCTGATTCCTCCACCCTGCAGTTTGCATATGTCCCATGTATGTAACCCGTCATGACTAAGAGGTATGGACTGCTGTGATATTTACTCATCTTCCAAAAGTTGCTACAATATGACGTATTTGAAGCCAAGAAATGAGACAATTGCTCTTACTGAAATTTATTTCTAAAACATACAGACTTTTCCACAATGGTTATTTATACTTTCTTAACCTCCAAGCTAGTTTTGCTTTAATATGATCTACACAAAGCATTTGCTTGTATATATATAAGAGTATTTCTGTATACAGGCAATATTTCTGTGTGTTGGGCTTAAGCATTCAGCCACTCCTCCGATGAGTAAGCCCTGAGCTTCAGTGGTTCCAAACATGTGAGTAGGAAACACAAGCCTGGCTCTTCCAAATTTGCTGAAAGTTTGTTCCATGGAATCAGAAAGGGATTTGGTTGTGATGTAACTGAAAATTACATCAAAACTGTTACTATCATCAAAAAGCTTTCCATTTACCTTTTACATGTTTTAATAGGTAGGTTTTTTCCCTTAAGGTTAGGGGACAGATTATAAATTTGATATACAGTTGATGTACTACCTTCGATAGCATAGAAAGTTGTCTGTTTAAGGCTTTGGGATTTGCCATAGCTCTAAGAAGACAATATTCTTATTCTTCCTACACAGAATGAGGAAAATAGGCATATTATTTGAACAGTAATCTTACTCCTCCATATATCTAGATCATCTCCTGTTTACCTTTTATGCCTATTTGTACTTGGATAATATAGGACCAGATTCTGGCTGCCTAATCAGTTTGAGTGGGATGCTGTTTTCCTAGTAGTTTCATCAAAATAAACTAATCTACCAGAGAACTAAGTGCTAAAGAATAAGAGTAACTAAAGCACATTCTCATCCATCATTCACATTTTATGAAAGCAGAGGCAAAAAATTCAGCAGGAATCACTGGGAAGAGAAGAACAAAACACCTTTATAAATGAGTGCAGAGCTGGCCTTGTCTGTACATTTTTGTTTCTGCGTGTTTGCTTATTTTAGTTGCACTTGTGGAGATAGAGAATGAGGAGCAGACAGGTGTACTTTACAAAAAAAAAGATCATCTTTGTTTGCAAAATCAATTTATTTTGAGTTGGTGGATAATTTATCTTGAAAACTGAATTTGATTAAAGTTTATGCTTAGGCTTTAAATACTACCAGTGCGATAAGAAGGTTTATGTACTTGTGCAAAATCTGGTTGCAAAATCCTGCGAGCTACTACCATATTTTTAAAGAACATGCTTTTTTGCAGCAGCAGGATGCCTTATGAAGTGGTGATATAGAGTAAGGATGCCTGTTGCTAAGTACATATCTCAAGTGTTAGAACAGAGAGACTAAATATTTTGAAGAAAGAACAGGAAAGTGGGATTGGTTGTTGCAATGATGATGATACTTTTGCTCAGTTTGGATGAGATTCATCTCACCTAATTTTGGCACTCTAAAACTTAGTTATTAAGTTTGAGCTAGTCATACAGAAGCTCTTTTCCCTCTCAGGAGAGGAGAGCCTTTAAAATACAGCTCATATTCTAAGGTAAGCAGTGTTAATTATTCTTTGGTGGAGCCTTTTTCCTTCTATTGGTTATACAATAGAATTGGCTATGCAAGCCTAATTTAGTTTAGGCTAAATGAGTAACATCTAGATGGTTAAAGTCAGTTGAGATGACTCCCACCCTGTTAGATGCTTAGTGGGTGAACCACTAATATTAAGAGTAGTCTTGTGAGTCTTAAAAAGAGAAATACTGAATGGACTGAAGAACTGTAGATGCTTTTTCTCTATTTGAAAAGACTAAAAAATATGACCTAGCAAAACATAAACTAGTTAGTCTGACATCACTCACAAGTAAAGTTATAACACTGTTAACAAAAAATTCAACTACCAAATAATATTACAATATGTAATTACAGTGCTCTAAATGCAATTACAGTGAGTCAAAATGGGGATTTAAAGAAGATAGGTCTTGTCATACAAACCTGTTTCTTTTTTCTTTGAGAAAATTACAGGGCTAACTGATAGACTACTGTGCTGATATTTTTCCAGGTTTTCATAAGCACCACTTATTACCACACAATTCTTCAAGTAAAAATCCCCCACTGCATTAGGCAACACCACATTTGCATCAAAAACCGGGTCACTAACAGATCTTTAACAGTAGTTGTTAATGGGCAGATGCAAGCATTTTACTAGTATGTCCCAGTAGGGATGAGCTCTTGGTCCAAATCTAGCATTTTTAGAAGAGAATTAGATTATACCAAGCCTGGGGTTCTCTCCTTGAATTGGGTCCTACCTTCACAAGAACTCTTCTGATGTCAGGAGGTCTCTTCTCCCAAGTAACTAGCAATAGGACGAGAGGAAATGGCCTCAAGTTGCGCCAGGGGAGGTTTAGATTGGACGTGAGGAAAAATTTCTTTACTGAAAGAGTGGTGAAACATTGGAACAGGCTGCCCAGGGAAGTGGTGGAGTCCCCATCCCTGGAGGTATTTA
>NW_008796110.1:6031520-6041824 GCF_000699145.1 Aptenodytes forsteri
GTGGTGGTGTTGGGTTGACTGTTGGACTTGATCATCTTAGACATCTTTTCCAACCTTAATGATTCTATGATTCTATGATTCTAGTCTTTCTTTGTCTGTGTCTTCCATACTTAGCCTAGCCTACAGTATACTGTGCCTGTCAAGAGCTGGCACAACATCTGCAGAGAACAATCAAATTGCTATGTTGATGCTGTCGAAAGAACTAATTAAATTTACACCATTTACTTGTCCTGGTGCTCTCATTCTAACCTTAGTTAAATGGAAATAGTTTGTATAATTTCTGTTCACACAGTGATCTTAATCCTGGGTTTTGTTCTCATTATATTTTTTATCAGGCAGATGGAATTCTGAGCCCTTTTTGTTCTCATTAAAAATTATTAGATGAATGGATTAATTGTGTGCCAGCGTCTGGTCTCTTGTGATCTTTGCAGGAAGAATCAGCCAAAATCTCTCTGAACAAGGAGGGGTAAGCTGTTGTTGGATATTATGGGGTTTTTTTATAACTTCATGTCTGAAGAATGTCACGGGTTTCAAAATAATGAGCATTTTCCCCCAGGCAATCTCTCCCTGGGGGACATGTCACATCTGGCTGTCACAGTCACCATGTACTACTCCACAAGATGGAACATGACACGACCGAGCAACTGGTGGTAGCATGTTACACAGGAAATCTGGGGAAAGAAACACTTCCTCTGGGTGCACGTAAGCAAAGCTTTTCCTGTCCCTTAGATCTGAAGTATATGTTCCCTAGAAAGGAACAAGAGTCTAACATAAAAACAATAAAAACACCAAGGTGCACTAGCAGGTTCTGCAATTCTGTTTGCCCAAAAGATTCATTCTGGGCTGAGTAAATAAATAAAACATTCTAAAGGAAAATATAAAAAGTGCACTCATTAAAATGCAGATTTGAGAAAACCGGCAAGAATCTCAGCATCTTATTTTGTAAATATACACAAAATCTAGGAACTCACCCATTTTTTCTTAACTGCATTTTAAACCATAACTATTGTAATAGGCTTCAAGAAATGTCTCATTGACATTTCTGTCTGCCAGAGAAGGGGCAATGGATGGAAATTGTCTTATGCTACATCTGCGTAAGTCACTCAAGATTTCTTTGATAGTCAGTGGAGATTCATTGCTCCCTAAAGCAGGTATTTAAAACAGGTCTGGTGATTCATGCTCTAGAAGTGCCTATGTTTCTTCTTGACTAGAAAGGGATAGCTGAAAGGTATAGGTGAAATGAAGTTATATATAAAGTCAGGTGAGATGGATCCTACTACAGGGTATTATTATGACCTGAACTCATTCCAGAAAAGAAGAGCGAAATTTTACCTTCACACTCATTACCCATGCACACACGGAAATCTAGGAGCCAAATTTAACCTTTTGGTCCTTTACTGAGCCTAGCATATTAAAATCCTAGTTTCAGTGAGAATTGCTGAGTGTTTTATCAAATTGAAGAGAAAATGCTGAAGGCAAAAGAGGGAAAAATACACCTTTCCATTTTTTTTCTGCATTTTTTCTCAAGGTAGAAATCCTAGTTGGAGTTAAGCACACTATTAGTTTTGGAGAAGGCAAGGCAAAGCTTATATCTAGATTGGAGCTTATATCTAAACACTGTGAAGGAAAGCCTTTGCTTTGGATTTATATAAATTTAGGATTCAGAGTGCTTAGAAAGAGCATCACTTCAAGCAGAGCAGCCCTCAGGGAAGTAGTTTTCTATACAGGCTTATGTCAGAGACATAAGCAATTTTACAACTTTGAAATAAATACACAATGATCCTGTTTAGGCGCCAGTGCATACCTATGACTTGTTAAATGGATCGTTGCTTTCTGTGTTCTTGCCAAAATCTCTACTCCACTTGCTTCCAAACTTCCACATCTACAAATAACACATACGCCTAATCCTGGAAAGTTGTTCAGACCTTCCCACTATGTTGGTATGTCGTTGTCTTGGAGTCTACATGGCTGTAGAGTGTCTTCTCCTGTGTGTGCTTTTCCTGTGGCATCCTGGAACATATATAAATGTTCCTTTGTTGGCCTTGGCGTTTGGTGTACTACTTACCAGCAAAAGCAATGTAACTACCCGCTGCAGGCGGAACCTCAGAGCCTACCACAGGAGTCATGGCAGGTCAGATACCTCCAAAGAAGAACCCAAACCAGGCAGCACACTGCTTAGAGAGCTGCCATAGCCAGCAGCAAGAAATGGTGGCCACCAGACAGCATCTGAAATCATGCACCTCCTCAGGCCTCTTTGAGGAAGGAGCCGTGTCTGCTCAGCATCCACAGGGCAGTGCCTGGCATCAGCCTCTGTGCCTCAAGGCTCTGGGGTCAGCTCCTCTGGCAGCCACCAAGGATCCAAACCCCTGTCACTTGCTCTGAAGGAGCAGCTCTGCCCTCTGGCTATAGGAGAACCTGGCTGGAAATATTCACTCCCCTGCTGAAGCCGATGTAGCAAGTGCCAGGAGCCTCAGGGCTGGCCGGACAGCAGCTGTGAGTCGCAGCAAGGCTAGTGGGGTTAGTGGCCTCACGGGCCAGGGCGCAGTCCCACAGGCCCCGAGCAAGAACAGCAGAGCAGGTCTGGTGACGCCAAGTGAGGGCAACCACGAGTGCTCCAAGGCTGCACAGCTGCACCACATCAGCACCAGCCCTGAGCCAACTCCAAAAATAACCCAGAAGTCGGGGATGCGCTCAGGGCCCCAACAAAGAATGCCCTTTACATCCTTCATACAGAAGTGCATCAATCCTGCAAACTGCTCCAAGTACCCATGTCTTTCACTGCACATGGTCCCTTCCCAGCTGCCATTTTCACAGGGATGCAAGGACAGAAGCAGCTCCAGCACAAGAGCACCATGCCCTCCACCTACGCACCTTCACATCAGAGGAGCTAGAGAGAAGATGCTCCCTGAGGGACAGCAAGGGTTGGGTCAGATGTCAGCACTGCAAAGGAAAACCAAAAAATTAGGATTAGTAAGAGAGCTAAAATTCTTTCTGCCCCACGGTAAATCATGTCTGGACCATGTTCTCTTAAGATTCCCTGGCCCCAGTGAGTTCCTTCATGATCCCATGAAATATAGAAGATGATGTAAAATAAGTATTTAATAGAGAAGCACTATCCCAGTATGATCCTAATCTCAGCAATTTAGCAGACAAAATGCATACATTGGGAAGGAGTGGTATCATACTTTGTCTTAATTAATACTGTCTCCAGGCTGCAACTGAGTAATAATTAAATGCAAAAAATCTGCCTTTGTGTAATGCTAGGGTTAATATTTTATGCACGGTAGGAGTGAAGAAGGAACAGAATGATATTATTTGTCTGCCAAGTCAGACAAAATTGATCTATGCAGAATATTTTATATGTAAAGTAAGAAACACGTTGCTCACTAGAGGGTAAAAATAGGACTCGTCATTAGAATACTAGAAATAATCTAATTTGTATCATAGATCATGTCACCATAATTACAGTATTTTTGAAAGGTACATAATATAGTCTTGTTCTCTTAGGGAGTTTGTTGTTTTACTTAGTCACTAGTGGGCACATGTTCCATGTTATGCTCCTGTAGCTTCAAATAAAACGGACAACTAATAGAGCTATTTAACAAGATTCAAAACATTTAACTGCATCTATGTAAGAAGCAGTTTGAATAGAAGAATTTATTGTGAATAAGATGAATCACTGCCAATATTAGCAAGTCTTAAAGTGCCTCTGCTCTCAATTAAATTACTGTGTCACCTTAAAAAAATCACCTTCTGAAGGGAAACTTTCTGAAATTTCAGACGTCGGTATCTCCTGGCCCCTACTGTCTTCCCATGTGCACTCTCCTGACCTCTGCTAAAGCCCACCTTTTTATTATAATGATTATTATAATAAAATTATAATTTTTATTATAATAAAATATAATATACCCTCAATTATAATGATATCTGTCCCCATTTTATACTGTATCTGGCAACCAGAGTGAATCCTGTTCTGGAGTGACTAATGCCAAATGTTTTGCATTTGTAAAATAACCTCAGGATTGTTTCATCTGGCACTCGAGAGAGAGATAAGAAGGGCACACTGCATAAGGGGGAGGAAGACTTTGACCTGCAGCTATTCTGATACTTATTTCTGTGTAGCCATCAAAGTGTTACTAATGTATGTTTCTTGTTTCTCAGCAGTAAAAGAAAATACATCCTGAAACACTCATGTTCCATAATTGAAAATTACAACATGTATTTTGGAGGTGTGATGACACTCTTTGCCTTGGAAGAGGCATGTAACTCCTGCACCTCCAGCCTGATAGCACACTGGATCCTCTTCTGGAATGGGGTTATCACAGGGTGCAACTTTGGGGAGTACTGCAACACTCATGCACTATTACAGTGCGCTCACATTTTTCAAAGTTATGCTGTGCTAACGTGCAAATTACTAGCCAAATCGGATTTTCAGGAAGGCATCTGTAATTACCATATACAAGGCAAAGATACCAGCACTTATTTTGGCTCTGAACCAACAAGGTATTTAATCACACATTTATTTTTGAGCATGAGACTGGAACAATGAATTTTAAGTGAAAAGATAAGGAAATATTTAACCACTTTGCTAGACCAGGGCTATGAATTGCACTATAAATTAGTGCTAAGGAAATAATCATGCCTTTCCACGTGTAAGGGCATGTAAGGGCAAAAGAACTGGTCGAGGAATGGGGTCTTAAGGAAAAAAAAAAACTCAGTAGTGGAAACAGAGAAGGGGTGGACAACCTGTGGGAAAATATGGACAGCTCAAAATGGTTGACTGAGGTTTCCGTGCAATGGTCTGATCCCATTCAAATCTGCAAGTAATTGATGACTACACACTTCTGTAGTAGTGCATGTATTGCATAAAAGCAATCTCTGAATATTTGCAGGACTATGAGGTTAAAAACAAGGCTCTAACCCAGGTGTAGCACTCCCTATGGAGCCACTCACCCTCTTGAAAACATGCAACCCTAGAGTAGATCCTCAGCTGATATAAAATTATATGCTTCTGAAGCAGGATCAACTCACGCCATCCAGGAATCTGCAGTGCAGGTCAATAAAGCTGGGAAAAAAAAGAGGAGGCAATAATAACAGAAGACTTTGTCCCAAGAGAACTTTAATGTCATAGCTCTAAAAGAAAATTTATGGATAGGTAGATGTGCAGTAACACAGACAGCAAGTAAATAAACAAAAAATAAAAAAAAAACCAAAAAAGCAGCACAGTGAGAAAGTGCAGGTTGCCGAAATATTTGTGTTAGATGTTACAATACCCTCAGGAGGTATTTGCAACATTACTGAAGTTGAACAGGTAATCTGAGAACTTCCACTCACATACCTGCTGGAAAAGGGACTGAAAATCTGAAGAACTCAATTCTGATTAGGGTGCTCCTACATTAGCAAAGAATTTGGTGTTGTCTTCATTGTGCACCCAAATTGCTTACAGCATCAGAAGTACTAACACAAGAGTCTTCATTTTCATCTTAGCTGCTTTTCATTACCCGAGGTAATGAAAACCCAATTGAAAACTATAATGGAGCGTACCAGGAAGGTGGGAATGGAAGCATAAAATTTTACTTATTATAGATTAGTAGCTAATATCCAAGCAGCCTGAGAGAGAGAGAGAGAAAAATGTCATGCTTATCTTCTGTTTTCCTTCTGTGTCTCAAAACCCATCTATCACCTGTGATCAAGTTATAAAACTGTTCTTCTTAATGACTTCTTAACAGCCAGAAAAAAATTCCACTCCCACGCACATCGTCTGTGGTAAAAAGCCTGCATAACTTGTGTCATTGTGTTTTGGCATATGAAGAAGAAATTATATCCTATCTTTATTATGAATGCTGGATTCTGTGATATTCTGCTGATATTATTCCCTAAAAGTAGATTTTCAGTATTGCTGAAAATATCCTGTAGTAGTTAACCAATTATAAATATTTAAAATCTCTCACTGACATTCTGGAACAGCCAAACCTCACTAATTAACACTAATGATCGGGGGATCAAATTAGTGAATAACGGAACAAATAATACATGAACAAAGCAAGGTAATGTATCAACAAAAGTTGTTTGTTAATTTATTTGTTGAGAACAGTTTCATTTCTTATGCAATGGTTTATGACTAGAGTGGAATAGAATTCTTTTTTATTACTTTGGCAAAATACTTTCACAGTGGCAAATGCCAATCTGTTAAAAATGCCAATCTGTTAAAACTGAGACATTGTTTAGTAACATCTGAATGCAAGAAAAACATTTATGGAGAAAAAATGTACACCTCCCTAGTTCTTTGGCATCCTCCAAAGGTGACACTGCCCTGTCCAAACTAGTGTCAGGCAGAAACACTGGGTCTATCTCCAGATAAACTGGCATTCCCATACAGCAGAATTCAGTGTTATCCAGAGATTAGCTTGGGTCCCAGATGCAGTACCCACCCCATGTTTGCACAAACCTCTGCTCATGCGAGTTAGCCCGGGCAATGCTGAGTGCCATACCTGTAGTCCTTTGGGGTCCCAACCTGGCTGGTTCAGAATGGCCTTGTGCCATACAGTTGCATGCCCAGAGACAACCAGCAGCCTGGCAGCTCTCGTTCAGGATTCCAGCAGAGATTCGGGAAGGCCTGAGCGCACCTTCTGCATCCTCTTGCTGTGAGTATGTATGTATAGTGATGGCAGGATTCCCCCATCTCCATGCTGGCCCCATGTACTGTCCCCAGCGCTGATCTGGACTGCTCCATTCACTCTAAAATTAGCAGAACAACTAATTTCCATTTTTCTAAACCAAAAATTTTAGTTTAGAATTCTTTTTCCATAGCAACTGTTTAAAATCCACATTTTTTTTAAATTCCTGAAATGATAGAATTTCAGGAATTGCAGTGCATGATACGTTATAATGATAACGGTACACCTAAGCCCTAAAACTCAAACTCAAACTTACCATTGTAGAAAACCTGAATTTTCTTAACGTGCCTGTGGTCTAAACTTGCTCCCTTAGGAGTGTCTCTAACTTTACCAGCTGGACAGTGAAGGATCTATTGGAGCACACAACAGCTCCCATCTGGCATCAGGCATCTGTGTTACCTTTGAGACAGGGTAATTATTGGAAATACATCTTCCAGAGGGATTTGACTATGAAAGGAATCTGGAAGAAAACTCACTTTTATGTAAAAATTATTATTTATTCGAAGTGCAAGTTAGTAAAATTTCACTTGAACGCTTCTTCCCAAGATATGATTGCTAATCTGGCATGATAGTGAAAAGGCAAAATAGACTGTACATACGAAAATAGTAAGACAAAAGCTGATAATTAAATATAAATGTTGAGCTGCTATGATCACTGTGTAACTCTGTAGAGGAAGTGCACCACTGAATTTACCTGCCCTTCTCGCAGCTCTATCATAAACCTATGCCGATTTACAGCCAAAAAAGGGAAATTGACGGTAGAAGTTGTGCCCATGGAAGCTGAACAGAAAGATAACTGGAGGATGTCTACACAGATGGACAGGGACTGTCCACAGCTTCTCTCTCCCATGCCCTAGCACTGAGCCATGAACAGCTTCACCCCAGGAACCAAACAGCTGTCTATCTGTAAAGCACAGAGCTGTGGGCAGCAGGAGCAGACACGGCTGTGCTGCTCTAGACAGGAATGGGGCCCCGGCCCCGGCTTGGCTTGCCCGGGCTCCCAGTTCACCCAGTGGTGTTCCCCAGCCCAAGAAAAGAGCTCCTATGCATGGCAGGGCTTCACAGCGCTCCAGCAGAGACGAATTAGAGCACCTGAGCCTCACCCCCCTCTCTTCTTTATTAAATGGGCCATATGCATGGACTGTAAATAAATGAATTCGCCAGGGAAATTACTTTCTGTGTCACTAACTTTTCTACAGCCTTTCCTTCCAGAGGCCTGAGAAGACTGGTACTGAGCAAACAGGCAAAAATAATTAACCTCTCTGCCCTTCCAACTGATCAGCTGGGACCATCCTCCCTTTTTTCTGGCTAGGAGGAATAGGTTTGTGAAACAGCTTTTCTATAGTTTACCACTGGTCACTGCATGGGAAATTATGAGATCTACTGATGCAGAAAGAGCTTATAATTAACTATCTGAGATGTTCAAAAAGCTGAGCTAAAGGGTCAGAGATGAGACCTCAGCCCTTATCACATGTCCGGGGAAAATGACCAGCTCAGTGACAGAGCCTAGCCTCGGGCTGGCAACAGTCTACTCTAGAAGGATTTAACCCTTAGCCATTAAAGTATTTTGCATGCAGAAATTCTGTTGCAATGCTCCGATGAAACAGTTTGAACAAATGCATGTTTGCCCTTCCAGTCACCCAGCCGCAGAGCTTTATAGATATTCACAGGTGACGTGTGATGCAGGTCCCAGAACAGCCCCCTGTCTCTAAGTACATTTTAACGTTATTTATTAAAGCAGGTGTGGAACTGGTTCCAAACCTGTGTTACAAATAATCCTCTCAAGATAACACAATTCTCTCTGTAGGCAAAAAAATACATGGGTATCTTTGTTCCAAACCTTCTGTAGATTTTGACCAATTAATTGTGGAAATGGTCGGGAAGTGTTTTACAGTAACTGAGTGTTTCATATGAAAGTCAATGCTCTTTCACTGAGAGTTCCTAGGCTGATCTGTTGTATCTCTCTTTTTCCTCATAATTACAAAACCAACAAGAAAAATAGCTCCAATCTTCCAATGTTGACATAGGAGTTCTTGTAACTTTTCCACCCCCAGTTTTTAGCCAGAGAAAAGGCAGAAGAGATCAGAGGTCATACAGGCAGTATATACATACATACATACAGCCACTCATCTTGCAGGCAGTGACGGCACTGAGGGTTTTTTGGAGGGGGAGAGGGGGGCTGCTGAAGTGAAGGGGGAAGTAGAGCCTCGCTGGGGTTCATGGGTGGCACTGCTTTCTAGAAGCAGAAGGGGTGACCACAGCAAGTGAGAGGTTTTGTCATCACCAGGTGACAAGGAGATTGTTTTCCTGCAGGTGTATCAGAAGTACCATATGCAGGTCTGAGGGAGGTGGTCTTGGAGAAAGAGACAAGGGGAGTGCTGATTTGGAGGATTTGGTACCTAGGCTGTGTAGTTGCATGTCAATCAAGGCAGGGACAACGGGACCCATTTCCCAAACTATCCCAGTGAGAACAGGATGGGTGGCCTGCCTACTAGATCACAGAGACCGTGAGGGCCAGAGTTAACCCCACTGGTTACCCCTGCCAGGTCTGTGGACAACGACTGTTTTTACTCTGCTATTGACTGGCCTGGGCATTTTAATTCCTATTTGTCTCCGAGTCACTGAGTTTCGAAGCCTACATTCAGCCTGCACCCAGTTGTTCTGTGTCTAAGGTGCCTGGGGTTTTACTTCAAAAGTGGCCAACCTTGAAGAAGATAGGCCGTTGTTCCCTTAAAACTCAGAACAGTTCTGCCCTAGATGGAAATACAAACTTACTGTTCCTTATCTTTACAATTAAGACTGATCTAAATGACTAGCATTTTACGGACTGTATTTATTGGTCTCATTTAAATATTTTTCTCTTGAGTACCCCCATATATAATTACATCTCTTCCAGTCTCTCTTTCTTCATACCTGTTTTTGTCTACTCTCTTTAGACCGGTGCACCTGGTAAGTCGCTTGTGTTGCCACACAGCTGAACTTGAACATACAATGCACAAGATAAGATGGAGACCAGTGTTACTAACCTTAAATAATCTGCTGTATAGCTAGTTATCTAGCCATAAACAATTACTCCAGAGCTGTTTGACAGATGTAGCACAACTAGTAGTTCAGTGGTAGATCATAGTCACTGGGGACCTGTGCAAAAATATGTATCAGGAAGAAATCATTAAACTTGTAGACTCTACTGAGGCCTACAAATTGTACTTCCATGAGAAAGGAGAAGTGGCCAGACAAGTAAAAATCCAGGAAATACTAAGATGCATTAAGCTGATGCTAAATAATATGGAAATCTAGTCAATCTTCAGTAGACAGGTGGGTTCACCCACAGCTGGAGCTCACCAGAACTTCAGAGTTCAATCCAGTTGGCGGCCAGTCACGAGCGGTGTTCCCCAGGGCTCAGTTTTGGGGCCGGTCTTGTTCAATATCTTTATCAATGATCTGGATGAGGGGATTGAGTGCACCCTCAGTAAGTTTGCAGATGACACCAACTTGGGCGGGAGTGTTGGTCTGCTCGAGGGTAGGAAGGCTCTGCAGAGGGACCTGGACAGGCTGGATCGATGGGCCGAGGCCAACTGTATGAGATTCAACAAGGCCAAGTGCCGGGTCCTGCACTTCGGCCACAAC
>NW_008796110.1:6042369-6061650 GCF_000699145.1 Aptenodytes forsteri
CCAGGGAAGTGGTGGAGTCCCCATCCCTGGAGGTATTTAAAAGACGTGTAGATGCGGCACTTAGGGACATGGTTTAGTGGGCATGGTGGTGTTGGGTTGACGGTTGGACTCGATGATCTTAGAGGTCTTTTCCAACCTTAATGATTCTATGATTCTATGATTCAGAAAACAAACGAATGCACAATATACAAACAAAAATCTCCAGTGGGAACTGGAGGAACTCAGCTACCTAGCTAGCGTTCCTATTGCTAGGGTGGGACACGACTAAGGCAAAGCCTCTTGCAGACAAAGTCCTGAATGAGGCAGACCAACTCTCCCTAGAGGACAGTGACAATAACGGTGACATTCTTTTTACTGTCGTCAAGCCTAGAGACATATTACTGAGATCAAGTAGGATCAAGCCTGAGGGTAGGAAAGTAAAATGTGTCACATTTCTCTGAAAAGATTATTGTTTCTTTTAAAAAAGAAAAAGAAAAAGAAATAACATATCCATAACTTCTTTCCTTGGGAACAAACACGAGCAGCCTGGTGAAGAGGCTGACAATAACCATCAGATCCCTGGGAACAGCACCAGGATTCACTACTGACCCAGTCTCTGTCACACATAGCTGCTAGGTGCGGAGGAGAGCCTTTTGACATGTGGTATTACTCTGAGATGGTTATGTTATCTGTGACAAACAAGGCACTTCAACTATCTTTCTCTGGTTTTTATGTAAGAAAAAATACTTCTTTCTCTCACCCTTTCTCCCCACTTGGAACAAGGAGAAAAATCATTCTTTTCTGGATTTGATCCTTGCCGAATTAGAATTAATTATTACAACACTGAATTTGTTTTTTTGTTTGGGTTTTTTTGTTTGTTTTCTGTATAAACAAAAAAGGAGGGGAGATTTTTCCCAAGTAGTCTACAACCACAATTCCCATAAAAACAAACACGGTTTCTATTCCAAAGCTAAATATACATTTTGAATACCCTATCAATTGTATTTTATATACATACTTACTCAACTATATATGTGCATATGTATTATGTATATAAAGAAAGCCACAAATAGTGCAAGGTGTATACAATAGACCACTGTAATTTGAAATGTATAGCAACAGGCAAGGAAAGCTCCAGTCTTTGTAACGAAGAAGAAAATGATTGATTTGTGATCGCTCACTTAAAAATCTTGCTAGTAGAAATTAACCAGACAAAAAAGTATATACGTGGCATAACAGTGGTACCCAGAGACGGAACAAAGAAATGCACCCAGTTATTTCACATCATTTATAAAATATTTTCTTAGACAATTAATATTTTCATTACCAAAAGTAATCCTTTCATTAGCTCATGTAAAATTCATACTCTGCATTTTCTGTCTTTCATTAACATAACATAATTAAGAATTATCTGCAAATACAGTAATCAATGTTTTTAAAAACCTCATGCTGAAAAATAAATTTAGCCTACACTTCCCAGTTTGTATACTATATGAGTGATTCTTTTCTTATCTGCCTTTTAATTACATTGATAAAATGTAATGGCCAATTGCAATCCTGCAATTTCGGGAAGTGGTGCACTATCTTTCTTAGACACCTTAGTATTCATTGCTTACTTACCTCTTACTCTAGTTACTGAAAAGATAGTTGTTCTTCCAATAATTACTGGTAGGCCAATAAAATTATAAATGTCCATTTTTCCTCTAGTTATGGGTTAGACTTGTAGAGGGAAAAAACCTAAATTATTATAATTGTACAATAGCAGTAGAACACTCAAGGGCTTTTGCAGTGAGCTCTGTACAGACATAGCAAGCCAGTTTGCTATTTAAATATGAGATGAGAAACAAGTGGTTACAATAACCGAAAAGATGGGGAAAGGTGGTTAACAAAGAGCTAACTGCATTCAGCACCTTATTCGATACCAAAAAACCCAAACACAAATAAAACAGAGTAACTCTCTAGCTCTGAGAATACCAAATACAGCCAGCTGAGCACCAGCCACAGAAGAAGGGTTATTTTACCATTTCTAGCTACTCATTTTAATTTGTTATAAAAAAGCCACACTTCAAGAGAAGAATTTGCCACTTCTTTATATCACTCCTACAGGTATGTGACAGTTTTTCAGCTTCTCTCAGATACTTAAAGGACCATTCTCACAGTCAATGGCAATGAATGAAGGCTGAGGCTTAAACCAAAACAAGGTTTAATGGTTAAATGAGTCTTCTACTTTCATTCCATGAGTTTATAATTTTAAACTAAGCAGCCCGAAAATTATTTATAAGAGAAGATTATTTTAAGAGTATTGTAAACCAATTTCCTTGGACAGAAGAAGAAACTGAAGTTGAATTGCAAAACCCCCAAAAAATCTAATTATACGCATAGAGGCTTTGACACAACAGAATAATGCTTTAGTGGGACAGGAAAACTTCCAAACATAAGGTAGAGGTAAAAGAACATCATTCCTTAACCACATCACACCACTTAAAGATAAGAAAGGGCTCTGCCCCCAGCTTGGCACACTATGTAACCATGTCCTGCAGTAAATAAAATAGGGCAGATGATCTGGAGCAGGCAATTTGGCTTACTTACTGGGACTATTTCTGTGTGTAAATATGTAACATTTATGTATGTTGGGCTCATTATGTATTAGCACACTAAGTCTTTGACTTATGAAAAATTTAGTATCTCAATAATAAAATACACATGCAAGATATCTTTGCTATTGGTGTTCTTTTTCCTTCTTTCTTTGCTAGCCTTCTTAAAATTCAGCTTAAGTTCCTGTCTTGCAGTTTTCAGAAATGAAACGCCTGTCCCAAGAAGGAGCATGGAAAAGACATGAATTCTTTACATTGTGCAGCATTTGGGCTATGACTATTCACCCCCTCCTGGATTCAGCTGGAGTGGTGAAGGACTTTTCCACTTCCAGCTGTTGGTTACTGGCCCTCTGTCAGAATTACCATCCCACAGCTGTGTGTAAGCAGAGACTAATTTTGCAAACAGCAGCCAATATCCCCACCTAAAGCTATTACCAGGAGCCTGTGGATTGTTTTGCTGAGTACTTCCTCAACTGCTTCAGGCAGAATCCAGTCGATCACTTTTAAAAGTGAAAGCCCATCAGGGAATGCTTACATGTACCACAGAGGTGAAAGGCAACCTCTTTCCTTCTAAGTGGAAGGCAACAGCAAGCAGCTGGAGGCAAGATCACCCTAAATCACCACAGATGCTTGCTAAACAAACATCTATCAACTAGACATCTGGAAACTGTGTAGTAATTGGGCAGTAGCCATCTGTGAAGTTTCCACAGAGGAAAGCAAATTAGCATGTTTCACACATGGGAGAGATGAGCCACTAGAGCTCAGTGGGGAAACAGCTCTGTAGACACACATCAAATGAGGTGGGATTAAGGGTCTGTCCTCATGGCATCCTGGTGAACAGGGTGAAGATACTGCTAAACAAGCTCACTTGCTTATGGGAGCAAATCTAGCTACGGCAACATAATCTGGTTATGCTAAGAAAGCCATCCTACCATGGAATACAGATCTACCTTAGTTCCCCATTTCCAGTGCAATGCTACTTTGAGCTGCGATTTCAATATTGCCTTTGACTGGACTGTATTCCGCACAGTGTTTCTGTATCTTGGGAAATAATGCCTCTCTTGGAGCAAAGAAAAATGCATTGTCAAAAAAGCCTGCTTACAAAAGGTACGCATTGCATAGTACTCTTCAGGCATTATAACCTACTGGAAAGTATTTGGCCATTTCAGTGCTGTTCTGCAAGACTGCTCCTGAAGATTGCCCAAGTAAAGCTGTTTAGATAAAGGACCACTCCAAGGTCACTTTTTGGGACATCAGGACATGCCTGAAAGACTCCATGAATAGCTACACTTTAGGTCATGTCTACTCCTGTGTGCAACATCTATCCCAAAGCACCTGGGACATACCTGCTATGGCCTTTTGGCACATACCACCCACGCCAAAGCTTGCTAATGGTTGCTTTAGGACTCAGTACCTCAGCAGTAACATGGATGGATATTATTCTTATCATACTTGCAAACTGATGGGATCATAGCATCCTTCAGATGTTAGGTGACCAACAGCAGGCCTCTAATTTCTGGATATGAAAAGACACTTTTCATAGCCTCACACCAGGAGCTAGAACAAGCCATCAATAAAGACAAACTCATTTCCAAGACATAGCCTGCTTCAAAAGTGGGTGGAAGCTCAGGAGGGTGGCCACATACAATCCCTACAGATCTGCAGGACTGTAGTTCAGTGAGGGAAATTCCTCTAAAGCAATTTGACATCAGTGTCCTGGAGCTGGTTTAACTACCTGCATCCCCAACACAACTTCTGCATTTCGGAGATACACCATACCTAATTGTGCCGATGGAACAAACATTCCCATCAAAATATGACTTTTCATTTCAGAGGTCCCACAATGTAACCTTTCAGGATTCATCCCCAAATCAGCAACAAGGCGTCCATAGGATCACATAATATTTGCTTAAATAACTCAAAACTCCATTAAGCTTCAGAAAAGCACCGATTTTGAGCATTCCTCTGGTTTTACTTGTCAGTGGATACTTCCCCCAGTCTGACCATGCCAGGAAAAGCTAGTCTCCTGGCCCTTCGTCATAGCAGTACAGTCAGCAGTGTGGAATAGTTGCACCTTGCTGCTTGATGGAGGAGTCCTACAGCACAGACAATTTTGTACGCCTAGAAAGTGCAATTATATCAGAGGCAAACAGTACACCAATATGTTGCTGCCACTAGATGGCAAAAAGCGCACATGGAAAGCAGCAACACGTTTCTGAGAGGACAACTACTAGTCTCTTCACTCAGGGGAGTTCATTCCTTCCTTGGGAGGCACAGGCAGGAAGGCAACAAGGCAGCACAAAAGCCCTGTCCAAGCATGCACTGTGCCTTTGGAAAAGCTGCATTAGGTCCCAACGCTGCCTAATTAGCCACCTCCCTCTGCATTGAGTTGTGTTGTAAAGCTAGCTACCAAAAAAAAATTTTAAAAACTAAAATTAAAAAAGGCTGCAGCTGGAGCCCTCACAGCGGGCAAGGGGAAGCTTTGAGGACAGGGCTCAAGAGAGTTCAGGAGTCTGGCTGCAAGAGCCTGTCAAGCTCTGGGGAAAGCACAAAAGAAGGGGGCAGGGGGAAATCCTTAGCCATTCGGAAGGATTTACTCCGCAAGACTCCTTGTTGTCTTGTGGAGTAATTACAGGACACACCACGTGATGTGGACAGAGACTTAACTAACACAAAATCACCTTACCCACCCTAGGCCTGGGGACAGACTGCACTGTGGTGGTCACCTGGGAAAACACTGGCACCAAACACTGACTACCACAGTGATGGTATTATAAGATTTGTTTCCCAAACATACTGGGGAACAAATTCCCCAACCTATCTCCCCCATCTATACAGCACCATCTCCTTTGAACACTAGGCTGGGCAGTGATTCCTACTGCCATTGCATCTCTGCGAACACAAAATGAGCTGTCCTTGGGGGCTGAATGACTGTAAGGCTCACAAGTTACATGTCAGCGAGGACTTGTTCTATACATCCCAGCAGGTGTGCTACAAAGGACCATGTTACTGGTAAGCTTCATTTCGTCTGGCAGTGCTACAGACAGAGCATATTCATCCTCTTTTTGTACCTACTAACTTTCTTCACAACAAAATGCCCTTTCCATACTTCTTGGGTTTAACAGTCTTTGCAACACCTTGCAAAGCACAATGACACAAGAAAAAGCAGACTAAAGAGGCCCCACTCCCAGCTGTGCTAGAGCAACAGGCATGTCAAAGGAAAGACAGCTTACCTGAATCTAGTTGCTGATTAATACATTTTTGTCCTCCACAGCACTCAAGGACTAAATCACACCTTCCTTGTGCTGACCCCTGTACCAACACAAAAGCTCAGTCCTGAGCTTCCCACTGTGTGGCTGAGGAGGAAGAATGACTGGCACAGGAGCTGCTGGAGGTGGCAGCCCCTTATAGCATCCCTTCACAAACACCAGCTGTATCATAACCCTTGACTGTCAATTAGGGAACTGTTCTAGTCCCTTGCTATTTTCTCTGCTCATAGCTGTACTGATCCGCTTAGTTAGACTCGTTCAGCGTGACATTATTTCACATGCCTCTGCATTTTCATACTTTGGTGCCTTCTGTATCCTACTGTGCATTTGAACACCTGGGAGTAGAGAGGGTTGGTCATGTTCCAGGTCTGGCCAGGTAGCAGTAGGAGCAGCCAACTACTGAGGTCCACCTAACCAGTCCCCATCTCTTCAAACAAAAGGAGATACGTAAGTATTACAACTTCGACAAACCACTCTGGACATATGCACTAAAGCACACATGTAGAGAAACATGAAAACACCACACTGTCTTCTTCCCCTCTTCACAGGGAATAGTTTGGATTAAAGAAAACATTCTTAATGAGAGAAGAATGATCAGGAAGGCAAGAAGGAAGATGAGAGAGACGCTCTCCTCCCTCACAGCACAGGGGACTGGGAAGGCGACGAGCTGTCCTGGCTCTGCTCCCACGACCTCATTCCCTGCAGATATGCCAGTTTCCCAAGGAAGGGATACTGCCAGGGGAAAGCTGGACAGTATCAAAAGTGACTGCAGAGCTCTGGGAGCAGTAGTCAAGGGCATGAGGGCCCAGGTAGTGTTCTCCTCAATCCTGCTGCTGAGGACAAGCCAATAACTGGCTGCGGAACTGGTGTTGGTGACAGTGTTTTGGGTTCTGTAACCGTGGGACCCTGTCTGCAGATCAGCGTCTGCTTGAGAGAGATGAGATACACCTCACCAAGCAGGGCAAAGCTATTTTCACCAATAGGATGGCTGACCTCATAAGGAAGGCTTTAAACTAAGAATGATGAGGGAGGGAGAGAGTAAACAGCAGTCCTGTGGGGGAGTGATGGACAGGTTCACTAAGCAAAGGGCATGGGGTGATGTGACAGGAAGAGATGAAAAAATCAACAAAATGGGGCTTAAGCAAGGACACCTCCAGTGCTGCATGTAAGCAAGGAAGTACCTGCAAGGCACCATTATGGAGAAATACCCTAAACCCTCTCCAGGAATTCAACATACTGGGGTGCCTCTCTGAAGTGCCTGTATGCTAATGCACGCAGTCTGGGGGGAATAAACATGATGAGTTAGAGATCTGTGTGCTGTTGCAGGGCTATGGTCTTGTTGGGATCACAGAAACACAGTGGGATGGCTCCCATGACTGGAGTGTTGCAATAGAGGGATGCAGGTTCTTTAGGAAGGACAGGATGGGTAGGCGAGGAGGGGAAGCTGCCCTTTATGGGAGAGAGCAGCTGGAGTGCATAGAGCTCTGCCTGGGCATGGATGAGGAGCCAACTGAGAGCTTATGGGTTAGGATTAGAGAGAGGACTGGTAAGGTGACATTATAATGGCTGTCTGCTATAGGCCACCTGACCAGGAAGAGCAATCAAATCAGGCCCTCTACAGGCAGACAGGAGCAGCCTCACATTCGCAGGCCCTGGTCCTCATGGGGGGCTTCAACCACCCCGATATCTGTTGCAGGGACAACACAGCAAGACATAAGCAATCTGGGAGGTTCCTGGAGTGCATTGATGATAACTTCCTCCTCCAAGTGATAGAGCAGCCAACAAGGAGAGGTGCTCTGCTGGATCTCATACTCCTTAAGAACAAGGGGCTCATTGAGGATGTGAAAATCAAAGGCAGCTTTGGCTGCAGTGACCACGAGATGGTGGACTTCAGGATCCTGAGGAAACAGGGGAGAGTGAAAAGCAAGCTCACAACCCCAGGCTTCGGGAGAGCAGACTTTGGCCTCTTCAAAGATCTGCTTGGAAGAGTCCCATGGGATAAGGCCCTGGAGGGAAGAGGGCCCCAAGAAAGCTGGTTAATAATCAAGGATCACTTCCACCAAGCTCAAGAGAGTTCCATCCCAACAAGCAGGAAGTCAGGCAAAAACGCCAAGAGGCCTGCATGGATGGCTTGAACAAGGAGCTCCTTGTTCAAACACAAAAAGGAAGCATACAGAGGGTGGAATCAAGGATGGGTAACCTGGGAGGAATACAGAAACATTGTCCGAGCATCCAGGGATGAAGTTAAGAAAGCTAAAGCCCAAATGGAATTCAATCAGGCCAGGGATGTCCAGGACAACAAGAAGGACTTCTTTAAGCATGTAGGTGACAAAAGGAAGACCAGAGAAAATGTGGGCCTATTGCTTAACAAGATGGGCACCTGGTTACACAGGACATGGAAAAGGCAGAAGTACTGAATGCCTTCTTTGCCTCCGTCTTTACTAGCAAGGCCAGCCTTCAGGACTCCCAGGTCCCAGAGACCAGGGGAAAATCTGGAGCAAGGAAGATGTACTCTTGGTGGAAGAGGATCAGGTCAGGGAATACTTAAGCAAACCGGACATACGTAAGTCCACGGGCCCTGATGGGATGCCCTCATAAGTGCTGAGGGAGCTGGCTGATGTCATTGTGAAGCCACTCTTGATAATCTCGTCACTGCGACTGGCAGAAGTGCCCAAAGACTGGAGGAAAAAAACGGTCACTCCTATCTTCAAGAAGGGCAAGAAAGTGGACCCAGGGAACTACAGGCTGATCAGCCTCACCTCCATCCCTGGGAAGGTGATGGAGCAGCTAATCCTGGAAACCATTTCCAGGCACATGACAGACAACAAAATCATCAGTAGTAGTCAGAATGGCTTCAACAAGGGGAAGTCATGTTTGACCAACTTGATAAACTTCTACAACGAAAAGACTGGCCTGGTAGACAAGGGGAGAGCAGTAGATATTGTCTACCTGGACTTCAGTAAGGTCTTTGACACTGTCACCAATAAGATCCTCATAGACAAGGTGTTCATGCGTACACAGGCTGGATGAGCAGACAGCAGGGTGGACTGAAAACTGAACAGCCAGGCCCAGAGGGTGGTGATCAGCGGTGCAAAGTCTAGTTGGAGGACAGTGGCTAGCAGTCAATGGGGTCAATACTGGGTCCAGTTCTATTCAAAATCTTCATTAATAATCTGGATGATGGGGCAGAGTTGTACCCTCAGCAAGTTTGCTGATGACACAAAACTGGGAGGAGTGGCTGATACGCAGAGGGTTGTGCTGCCATCCAGAGGGACCTCAACAGGCTGGAGAAATGGGCTGACAAGAACCTCATGCAATTCAACAAGGGACAGTGCACCTGAGAAGGAACAATCGCAGGCACCAGTACCTGCTGGGGGCCACCCACCTGGAAGGCAGCTTTGCAGAAAAGGACCTAGGGGTCCTGATGGACACTAAGTTGACCATGAGCCAGCAATGTGTTTTTGTGGCAAAGAAGGAATATGGTATCCTGGGCTGCCTTAGACAAAGTATTGCCAGCAAGTCAGGGGAAGTGATACTTCCACTCTACTGAGCACTGGTGAGGGGAGTATTGTGTCCAGTTCTGGGCTCCTCAGTACAAGAGAGATGTGGACACACTGGAGAAAGTCCAACAAAGGACCACTAAGTTGATTAAGGGACTAGAACATCCCACATGAGGAAAGGCTGAGAGAGCTGGGATCATTCAGCCTGGAGAAGAGAAAGCTCAGGGGGAATCTCATCAATGTATATAAATACCTGAAGGGAGAGTCCAAAGCTCTTTTCAGTGGTGCACAGTGAAAGGACAAGAGGCGATGGGCACAAACTGAAACACAGGACGTTCCCTCTGAACATCAGGAAACACATTTTTACTGTGAGGGTGACAGAGCACCGGCACAGGTTGCATAGGGAGACTGTGGAGTCTCCATGCTTGGAGATATTCAAAAGCCGGCTGGACACAGTCCTGGACAACTGGCTCTAGGTGACCCTGCTCAAGCAGAGGACTTGGACCAGAGGACCTTAGCCATTCTGTGATTCTGTGCAGGGGGTGAGCAGCAGCCACCAGCACAGCGAGATGGGGCCCTTGATTTTCACCACACTGCAGGAAGTTCAGGCCACCTTTTTTGTTGGAGGAAAGCACATCGTGCTGGAGCTCCAGCATGGCAGGCTTGGAGCGATCAGTGGACATCTATAGAGAGCTCCCACGGCCCCTGACCGCCCGAGCTGGGCTCTGACCCCACCTCGAGCTTCATTTCAGGGATGCATGTCCTGAGGCCCCCTGGCCATGCACTGAGGGGAAAACCAGTAGCGAGTGAGGCAAGAGCTGCTCCAGCATCTGCTGTAGCCTTCGGCCAGGCTGGAGCAGCCCAGGCCCCAGCCCCAGGGCACCCTGTCATGGGGGCAGAGCCCCCTCTACCCAGTGCCCCTGGGAGCCCTCACAAGCCCTGTGCCATGCTCCTGGCCGCCCCACTGGGCCGCCCTCACACCTGCCCAGCTGGTCTCTGTAAGCAGGCACCCGCACCCGCACGGCCCGCACGGCGGCGTCACCCCGCCCTCTGTGACGCCCCCTTGTGACGCCTCCGAGCGTGCTCGCCGCCATTGTTGCGCAGGCACAGAGCAGGTGCTCAGTGCTGACGCCACCGCTGTGGGAGCGGCAGCACGTCCCGGGTTGGGAGTGTCGGTGTGTCCCAGCCCCCTCCTTGGGGGCTCCAGGCGGCGGCCACCGCTCGGGTAGAGCTTGCCTCCCTTGTGCCTCTCCTCCTCCTCATCCTCGCCCTCACCCTTGTCCTTGTCCTTGCCTGGGGCCTGGAACAGTCTGCCGAGTGCCTCCTGCTGCTGGTCGCTCCCAGCAGGCTGCTGCATGTGTGCAGCATGTACCGCAGCATGCGCCGCAGCATGTGGAGGGTCATGGGACTCTTCAGCAAGAAGCGGCAGCAGTCACCCTCCGGCAGCACTTCTGGGCAGTCCTGCGCTGCCACCAGCACCACCAGTGCCTATGAACTCCAGGAGAAGGACCTAGGCAGACTGCACCGCGCGGCGGCCCACGGCAACCTGGCCTGGCTGAGGCGGTGGCACTGGTGGCTGAAGAGAGTCAGCATCAACAGGCGAGACAAGGAGAAGCGGTGAGGGGCTGTGGGCCACTGAGGGACACCTTGGCTGCTTCTGGCGGGCGTTGCTGCAGGAGGCTCTGAGCCAAGCTCCACTAGTCCTCGGCAGCCCTCTCTCAAGCACAAGGAGTGTGTTACGACGCATAGCCTACTGATCCAGCAGGAGCATCAGCATGGCGCGACCAACTCTCCTGGTAGCTTTTGGGTGCCATGCTTCTGCCCCTAAGGCTTTGTGCAGGATCACATTCAAGCTAATCGCTTGAAAAGTGAGATTTGCCCTGTCAGCTGGGAAAGTGAACTCTAGAGCTTTCCATTGCTTGTAGCTGCCAGGTCTGCTCGCGTGCTGTTGGGAGCACATGCCGCTGACCTGCCGCTTTGCTGTGGTCTCCTTGCAGGCTGTTTTTGCAGCTGCTCAGGCATCACCAGTTCTCTTCTGCCCTGTGGGTGATCAGTGCAGGATTGCAGCAGCAGCAAGCGGGAGGAGCAGAGTCTGGGCAGGGTCCCCAGGGCTGGGTGGCGACACAGTTTTGGTTCTTTTGTTGTCTGTTAAGCTCATATGCTTAATTTTTAGGACACCTCTGCATCTTGCTTGTGCGAACGGCCATGCAGATGTCGTTAGCTTTCTAGTACAAGAGAACTGCCAGCTGAACCTCACTGACAATTTCAAGAGATCGCCACTGATGAAGGTATGTGGAACATGTAATGCTCTTGTAAGTGGGGCTTATCGACTGTGCATTAAATGAGAGGTGTCTGGCAGGATTCTTTACACAGACGTGTGTAGAAACATGCATGTGGTAATCAGCGTGGAATAGGTATAGATTAGCTAATCTTTGAAGATGCTCTTCTTTCCCAGCGTTCAGAAGCTGGGAGAGTTGTGACAGAGTGAAACGTAGAAGTTGGAAGTCTTTCCTTTTTTGTATGTTGTTCCCAGGCAGTACAGTGCCAGCAAGAAAAATGTGTGGCTATTCTGCTAGAGCATGGTGCTGACCCGAATCTGGCAGATGCTGACGGCAACACTGCCCTTCACCTGGCTGTCCTATCTCCTAATACAGCTGTAGCGGGTCTGTTACTTGAGCATAATGCCAATATTGATGCTCAGAACCAGGTAACCTAGGCATTTGGGTAAAGCTGCTCTTTCAAAACAGCACTGAACTTGTCTGTTTTTCTAACTGGGATTATTTATCCCTTCAGGAGGGATATACCCCCCTTAATCTTGCTGTCTCCAAACACCACAAGGAGATGGTAGAGTTTCTTCAAAAAAAAGGGGCTGACGGACATGCTCAAGATCAGCGTGAAAGGTGAGGGGTTTGTCAAAACAGCACACAGGTCTCCTTAGTCGTCTGCAAGAGTGATTGATGAGAGGCATGGGAATGAGCTTTGAAAAAGAAGAAGGATCACATGGAAGGAGTCCCCTTGTAAAAGCACGTCTGCGCTTGGCTGCTCTCATACCTCAACTGCTCTCATACTTTCTGCACCGAGGACTGCAAGAAAGCGTTGTCTGTGGTGCCCCCTCCCCACACAGACCCAGACCCAGACCCAGACCCAGCAGGAACCTTGCCATTAGCTCAGCAGCACCACTGCTCTGCAGGAGAGGGTTTTTTAAGTGGAGGCATAGTTGGTGCATAAACGTTGTCAATGGAAGCGTTAGGAGAAAGGGAGGCAACATTGTCTGAGTGACAAGGGGCATAAAGTGAAACACGAGGGGTTCCAACTGCATGTAAGGAGAAAACTTCTCGGCATGAGGACAATCAAGCAGTCGAACAGCTTGCCCCAGGAGTTTGTGCAGCCTCCATCCGTGGGGACTGTGAAGAGCAGAGTGGAAGGATCCCTGAGCAGCGTGGTCTGACCTCGTAGCTGAGTCTGCTTTGGGGAGGCGGTTGGCCTTGAGACTTCCTGAGGTCCCTTCCAACCTGAATTCTCCCAACACTTGTGTGTATTTGGCTTTGCTTTCACTGTGCTTGTAGGAAAGGGGGAAAGAATTGTTTTGGGAGCAAGTAGGGATTAAAATGATGACAATGTGGTGCCTGCAGAAGCGGATATATTTCATATCACCTTTTGGATGCTTTAGGACTGCTCTTATGGTTGCCACATTTGCAGAGGATATGAATGCAATCCAACTTCTTCTTTGGCATGGTGCTGATAGTCTTATAGGGATATGAATGCAATCCAACTTCTTTGGCATGGTGCTGATAGTCTTATAAAGATAACTCTGGCTTCATGGCTGTGGATTATGCTCGCATGTCTAGACATGTTGGGTAAATGGTTTACATTGTCGTTAGAGGGGCTGAGTTGTCAGTGTCTGGGCTGATTTATGAACCTTTTTGGTAACAGCACCAAGGTTTAACGATAAGTTGAGACCTTTGTTGAAGCCGGGCTCAGTGATGTCTTCTGATACATCTCCTTCTCATGTCAAGAGTGGATGTGGAAATTGAGGAGAACTTCCACCCACAATGCTCTCTTAGAATTCCCGCATGCGTAGCTAAGTTCTGTGCAACCCTACTGCCCAGGAACTACCCGCCTTTTGTTTCAGTGGGGATCTGCCTGTGCACAGCTTTGCACCGTGGGCATTCCTCCTTGAAGGTGGTTATGTATGCTTAAAAGCTAGGCTTAAGAAAATAGCCCTTTTTCCTCATGGTGGCAGCCATCTGAAAGCACTACATTATCCCGAGGAGCATGCCTTGTCTTGCCCATAAACATCTGCCCAAAACCACTTGTCACTGAACGCTGACTTCATTTCTTCTCCCCCTGCCCCATTCTGTTAGCCTGTATCGATGGGAAGCTGGAGAGAAGGGCACCTGGGTAAACTCTGACTTCTAAACAGCTTTATGAATAAAGCATGTTTGATGGGCATTACTCTAGGAAAAAAAGATCTTCATTCCTTACTCCAGTGTTCTGGCACAGCATAAATGTTGCACTAATGCAGCAAACATGCAAATGTTGCACTAATGCACTGTTTTTCATAGAAGCCTTGGTCTGAGCGAGTGCTTTTCTGCTGTTGCTGCAGGGGTGTTTAAGCTTCAGTTAAAAAGCAAACCTGAAAGGGGTCTCTCTCAGGAGCCCAAATTTACTCTCTCTCAATGTTGTTAGAATCATAGAATAGTTTGGGTTGGAAGGGACCTCTAAAGGTCATCTAGCCCAACCTCCCTGCCACAGGCAGGGACATCTTCAACTAGAGCAGGTTCCTCAGAGCCCCGTCCAACCTGACCCTGAATGCTTCCAGGGATGGGGCATCCACCACCTCTCTGTGCCACCACCTGTGCCAGTGTTTCACCACCCTTAGCGTAAAACATTTCTTCCTTAGATCTAGTCTAAATCTACCCCCCTTTAGTTTAAAGCCATTCCCCCTTGTCCTGTTGCAACAGGCCCTGCTAAAAAGTTTGTCCCGATCTTTTTTATAAGCCCCCTTTAAGTACTGATAGGCTGCAATAAGGTCTCCCTGAAGCCGCCTCTTCTCTAGGCTGAACAACCCCAACTCTCTCAGCCTTTCTTCATAGGAGAGGTGTTCCATCCCCCTGATCATTTTTGTGGCCCTCTTCTGGACCCGCTCCAACCGGTCCGTGTCTTTCTTATGCTGAGGGCTCTAGAGCTGGACACAGTACTCCAGGTGGGGTCTCAGCAGAGCAGAGTAGAGGGGCAGAATCACCTCCCTCGACCTGCTGGCCACGCTTCTTTTGATGTAGCCCAGGATACGATTGGCCTTCTGGGCTGTGAGCACACGTTGCTGGCTCATGTCCAGCTTTTCATCCCCCAGTACCCCCAAGTCCTTCTCGGCAGGGCTGCTCTCAATCCCTTCATCCCCCAGCCTGTATTGATACTGGGGGTTGCCCCAACCCAGGTGCAGGACCTTGCACTTGGCCTTGTTAAACCTCATGAGGATCACACAAGCCCACTTCTCCAGCTTGTCCACCTCCCTCTGGATGGCATCCCATCTCTCAGGCGTGTCGACCACACCACTCAGCTTGGTGTCATCTGCAAACTTGCTGAGGGTGCACTTGATCCCACTGTCTTTGTCATCGATGAAGATATTAAACAGTACCAGTCCCAATACGGACCCCTGCAGGATGCCACTCGTCACCAGTCTCCATCTGGACATTGAGCCGTTGACCACTACTCTCTGGATGTGACCATCTAACCAATTCCTCACCCACTGGACAGTCCACCCATCAAATCTATACCTCTCCAGTTCAGAGAGAAGGATGTTGTGGGGGACCGTGTCAAAGGCCTTACAGAGGTCCAGACAGACGACATCTGTAGCCCTTCCCGTGTCCACTGATGTAGTCACTCCATCATAGAAGGCCATTAGGTTAGTCAGGCAGGACTTGCCCTTGGCGAAGCCATGCTGGCTGTCTCGAATCCCCTCCCTGTCCTCCATGTGCCTTAGCATAGCTTCCAGGAGGATCTGTTCCATGATCTTCCTAGGCACAGAGGTGAGACTGACTGGCCTGTAGTTCCCTGGCTCTTCCTTTTTTCCCTTTTTAAAAATGGGGGTTATGTTTCCCCTTTTCCAGTCAGTGGGAACTTCACCGGACTGCCACAACTTCTCAAATACAATGGATAGTGGCTTAGCAATTTCATCCGCCAGTTCCTTCAGGACCCACGGATGGATCTCATCGGGTCCCATGGGCTTGTGCACCTTCAGGTTCCTTAGATGGTCTTGAACCTGCTGTTCTCCCACAGTGGGCGGCTCTTCATTCTCCCAGTCCCCGCCTTTGCCTTCTGTGGCTTGGGCAGTGAGGCTCGAGCACTTGCCGGTGAAGACCGAGGCAAAAAAGTCATTGAGTACCTCTGCCTTCTCCGTGTCCTGGGTAATCAGGTCTCCCATTTCATTCCGGAGAGGGCCCACATTTTCCCTCGTCTTCCTTTTATCCCTTAATTACCTATAGAATCTTTTCTTGTTGCCCTTGACGTCCTGTCATTCTCTCTAGAATAGAATACCTGTTCAATGTAAACACATGCAGTGCTCAGAATGCAACCCCAGTCTTTTTTGGCCTCTTGATCATACTTAGGAGCTGTCTAAACTCTCAGGTCAAAGATTTCTGAAGTCCTTCCAAGTCAGGACTGTGTTTGAGGAGTCCATAGGCTGGCTTGACGTGAATAGTTGCAGCATTAATGTAGCATCCTGCGGATGTAGCACCCTTGCAGTTAGATGTGAATCTGCCAGAGGGCTTGTTAATTTTTGTAGTGCTCCCTGTGAAGAGGTTGTTTATCAGTTTAGATTGTAGCCAGCAGTACTGAAGTGCTTCACAGATACCAATATGCATCTAGAGAAGGAACATGCCTGCAGTGAATATTTCATCATGTAATAGTAGTGCAAGAGTAAGGAGTGTGGGGAGGTGTGTTACCGTTTCTCAGTTGGCAACGAAAATGGAGAGGCTTGGTAAGGAATGGCTGTTGCTGTCCTAGTCAAGCGTGTATGTAAAGATGTGGTTGTTCTTACCAACTCCATTTCCTCTCTTTCTGTATATAACTTTAGTAAGCTACTGGCGGAAAACATGGACAGTGAAAACACGGAAGAATCTTCTGCAGGTGGTGCAGCAGACAAGGCAGTTCTCAGCAGCTCCTGCCCTGTGAGGACTGCTGACTTTGCATGCGCTGCACTTGCTCAGGACAGAGGAGGTAGGATCCTTAACTGTGGAAGAGCTGATGAGGAAAATCACTGTGGCCTGTAGTAGAACTGTTCCTTGTCTTTTGGTGCTGGGTTTGGATGATGGGAAAAAGCAGAGTGCGATAAACACTCACAGTGTGCTGCTTCTTACCTCCTTTGTAGGTGCCCTGCCAGCGGAAGGAGCAGAGCAAGAGGAAGATGCTGAATCTCCCAGGGATTTCGAGGTACCTTCTGTTGAGGGATGCAGTGGGGTCCCCCTTGGTTTGCTTGCTTTTGGGCTTATTTACCTCTGGGCTCATTGACCTCTTCTGCTGCTCCCGCCACACATTTGTAACTGGGGGCCCTTGAAATACTTGTGCTCTAGGCCAGCTGTTCATTTAGGACTGGGACAAAGGCAGGTCAAGCTAATGACCTGGGTCTCACAGTCACTGGCCTTTGAGTTTCATTACTAGTATTGTATAGAAGCAGTGAAGCTTCCCCCTGCTTCCCCCTGGCAGCATGGAGGTGCTCAGCTGAGAAAGATGGAGAGAGGTCATCAGTTTTGCAGGTGCCTGCTGGTGGCGAGCAACATTTCTTATCTTTTAATTCACTCTGAAGACTGACCTAATTATGTAACCTAAGAAGTAAAAGCACACCTCATATTCTCATGTTCTTACTGAATTCTTTGTGCTCACGTAACACCATTTCTTTAGGACTGGGTCACACAGCTGCAGCAGAAGCTTGCCGATGCTCTTAAAAAGCAATCCATGTCAGAAGCTTCACTGGAAGTTACTATGCATTACCACAGTGACCTGGAGGAAGACAAGCTGCGCTTGCAAAAGGAACTGGACAGGGTTGAAGCTGAGGTATGGAAAGCCTGTCACTATAGGAATAAACCTGTGGGTGGCTGTTCCTTCCTGTACATTGTGAAAAAGGACAAAATGGTATTCTGGGAGCCAGTAGTAGAGAGATCTAAGGAAGTTAACAATGATCCCTGGTCATAATTCATGAAGCCAGTGAAACATTCAGCTACGTGGCCTTCTCTTCCAGAGTGCAAGATAGTGTTACTTCAGTCATCATAAAGCCGACTGGTTTCTTTTGCAAGTAAGAGACAATCTTGCTCCTCAACCCCACAGCAGAAGCTCCTGTTCAGGCTCTGGGGTAGTATTGCAGCAATGTCCTTTCTCTTCCCCTCTTCCTCCCCTCCCTTGGTGATAAACACAGCTGGCCCTTTGGGGAGCTCCTCGCAAGCTGGAGGGGCAAGGCATTGCGTTGGGAGCAGCCTTCTGGTGGCTAGGTACGAACAGAGCAGTTTGTTCTCTCTCGAAACTCACCTCTGCTCTGAGGCACTATTTCCCTTTTCAGGATATTGCACTCTTTCTTTATATTCTTCTGTTTGTATACAACATATGTTCCTTATTTGTAGCTTGCTAAATATGTGTGAAGGTCGTTGTCTTTGTTTTGGGTGCACAGTGTGTAAAACAATGTGAACCTTCTTCATGGTTGAAGGAACTTTTAAAGAGTTGTTAGGGTTTGGGCTTTTTTTAATAGTACAGGTGTCAGAACCATGTGGATTGAACTAAGCAAGAAGCAGAGCTTGTTTGTAGGTGGGGTGTTTGCACTGTATATGCAAAGCAGCATCTCAGCATCTTTTTTCCCCCGTTCTTTGGCCCTGCTGTAATTTGCCATCCTTAAGCGGCCTTCTTGCAAGTGAATTGTAAGCTACTTTCCAAGGCAGGGACCTACAAAAACTGAAGTATAGAGGCCTCGGAGTTCTGAAATAGAAATCACCTTAAATCTCCTTATGAGGGAGTTGTGAAGTCACTTTAGGAGAAGGATGAACTTCTTAATTCATATTTTCAATGGAGGAGCAAACAAGTGGACACAAATGAGTGTCGTGAGTCACTGAAAGGGTGGGAGGGGCAGTGTCGGTGCTCAGAACCGTGCTGTAGGAAACCAGTGTGGGGATGGGAGAGGCCAGTATAAAAGACGATGAAGTAACACAGTTTGCGTTCATTTGCTAGTAGAAGTGAAGGTTTGAATGTACTTGAAATGACTACAGTTCTTTGAGTAGAGCGTATGTGCAGATATATGCAGTACTTGAATTCTTCAGCAGCAGTTGACTCCTCTATATAAAAGCTCCCTGACTACTGTGGATTCTTACTGTGATTTTACAGTTGCGGGAGCTGGAAGAACAGCATCTTCAGTCTGAGCATTGTGTTCATGACTTGAAGGCTGCCTTGGATAATAAGGAAAGAGAAGTAATAGCTTCTTCTCAGAAGCTGCAGGACCTCCTGTTGGCATCTTCTGGGACTAATACTACTATAAAACAACTGGAAGAGCACGTGCAACGGTAAGAGAATAACACAGTGAAGCAAGGTGCCTGTCACTTTCTGGGATTGTGTGAAAACAACAGGATAGCCTTGTTGCATCACAGCAAGTTGTTAACACGATTTTGAAGGATGCTTTTGTTTTGGATTACGTTACTTCACGCTGTTCTTTCAGAATTGGTGCTCTGGTGGATTTCCGTAATAAGACCTGTATTTCTTTTTAAGCCTTGAAATTGAAAATGCCAGATTGGAAGCCACAGTCCAGCAACAAAGCAATAGGATTGAAGCCCTTCAGAGAGACCTGCAAGCCTCTGCCTCGGTAAGCTGATCAGAAACTTCCCTTTTTGTGAGCCCCTGAGCCTAGTTACCTCTTTCTGTGGGGAAATTTTAAGATGAGGTTTACCGGGGGCGCCTTGGGGAACT
>NW_008796110.1:6063705-6064404 GCF_000699145.1 Aptenodytes forsteri
TGTGTGTGTGTGTGTCATCTCATCCCCCAACGTTGTAACCTCATCTTGTCACTTCTAGAGTGTTCATTCTTTCCACCAGCTTCAATTGCTGCTCTTGGTTATGTTTCCTGGCGTGTGTTTTACACTCGGCATTAACCTTAACCGTAGGTCTTAGATGGGGAGAGGAGAGCTTAGGCCTGTTTCCATTTGAGTTACTGCTTTCTATTGCAGGGTTGTCTTCCCAGTCACCTTAGTTTTTTCTTTTGCCACCATTGCTTTCACAGATGCAAAAGCAGAATGTGCTGGCTCTGACATCAAAGGACTCGCACAGCATGTGGGAAGAGCAATTGAAGTCAAGATCCCACCTTGAAGAGCGTGTTGCTCAGCTTGACAGGGAAAAGGCTGAACTCTTGGAACAGGTGAGCCCAGAAAATTCTCAAGACACCTAGCCAATACCCAGGAGAACTGTGTTCACCTTTTTGTCAAGTTCTTACATACCCGGCTTTTTTTTTTCTGTTATCCGTGCTGTTCAGGCACTGAGTATCTTGTCATTTGGAGGTCATGCAGGAAGCAACAGATAGAGATGTACTGCAGCTTCTCTGTAGAGAACGCTAGATGCACATACTGCACGTAGATATTGTTCCTATGCTCTGTGTGTGTCGTGGTTTAACCTCAGTTGGCAACTGAGCACCACACAGCCGTTCACTCACTCCCCGCCAC
>NW_008796110.1:6064809-6066512 GCF_000699145.1 Aptenodytes forsteri
TCCCCCCGGCCAGCTTTCCCCAGTTTATGTACTGAGCATGACGTCACATGGTATGGAATGTCCCTTTGGCCAGTTTGGCTGTGCCCCCTCCCAGCTTCTTGTGCACCTCCAGCCTTCTCAGTCGGTAGAGCATGGAAAACTAAAAAGTCCTTGGCTAGTGTAAGCATTACCTAGCAACAACTAAAACATCGGTGCGTTATCAACTTTGTTCTCATCCTAAATCCAAAACACTGTACTATACCAGCTACTAGGAAGAAAATTAACTCTATCCCAACTGAAACCAGGACAGCGTGTCATGTATCTTTTCTATTTTGAAAGTGTGACAGTAAAGGACAGCAAGTGAAGAAGCTGGTAGAGGAGATATGCAGAGATGAAGTGCATCTGTGCGAAGAACTGAGAATAAGCTTTGAACTACAAAAAGACTGTGAGAGGTATGGCTTTTTAGTATGGTGAAGAGGCATCCCTGAGTAGAAGTCAAGCTTTATTGAACTTTAACGTAAAAATAGGTGTACGTAACTGTTTGTGAGCAAATTCAAGCCTCACGTTGGTTCTTGCAAGGCACTTCTGTGGATGAGCCTATAGTTTTCAATAGCTGCCAAAAGAACTGCAAATGCAGGTTGCCCTGCAGTTCTACTGGGGAAGGAATTCCTTTATTCCTTTTTTCAGGTTACATTTGGATGTTCCAAGTGACTTGTGGCATGGGCATGCTGTTTTTTCTCAGTAATTCCTGGTGTGTCGAGCACTTCAAAATGAAGCAAGCCATGTCTGCACTGTTTACATAAGAGTATGTGAAAAAGTCCGGTTGTTCCTTTACTTCATTGTTTTCTTGACTAATTTGCTGTGTAGGTTGAACAGGCTTCTGAACAGAACTATTAAGAAACTAAGCGTGTATGAGGAGAGAGAGACGGAGTCCCAGCTTAATTTGCAGGGAGAAATGAAGAACAGGTATTCTGAAATGGTCAATGAAGGTGGTAGATTAAGAACAAAGGTGAGCACTGGCTTGTTTGGGGTTTTTTGGTGATTTTCTTTTGGTTATGGTTTGTTGTTTTTTTTTTCTTTTGAGACCTGTATTACCCTTTCCCTGTACTTTTTTGGTATAGTCAATTATCTGTTCTCTTCTTGATGCTCCTTCTGTTCTTGTACTAGTAGTAGATGATGATAAACACTGCTGTAGTTGTCATCATGGGTAAAAATGAATGTGCAGAGCAGTTTCTGCAAAGGCATATCAAGGGCGAGCTGAGAGTCACAGCAAGGCTGGCAGGGTCCGTGACCTCGCAGGCCAGGGAACAGTCCCACAGGCCCTCACCAGGAAGAGCAGAACAGGTCCGGTGACAGTAAGCAGGGTCAGCCAAGAGTGCAGATCGCCAGGCCAGTCCATAGGGATGGGCAGGTCTGCAGTCCAACCAGGACGTCACGTCCACGGGTGAGGGTCAGGGCTGAGAGCAGTGAGGCCCGGCACAGGCCTGGCTGCAGCTTGAGGCTGTGGCAGAGTCTTCTACGTCTCACAGATGAATTCCTTCTCAGGAAGAGATCTCCTTCTATGACTAGGTGACGGACCTAGTGGATGAGGGAAAGGCTGTGGATGTGGTCTACCTGGACTTCAGTAAGGCCTTTGACACCGTCTCCCACAGCATTCTCCTAGAGAAGCTGGCGGCTCACGGCTTAGACAGGTGTACTCTGCGCTGGGTCAAAAACTGGCTGGA
>NW_008796110.1:6067768-6075292 GCF_000699145.1 Aptenodytes forsteri
ATTGCTCACCAGTAGCTGTCTCAGCCCATCTTTCCCTTGTCATGGGGACCCAGAAGTGGAGTTCCCAGAAGTGCTTTTGAGGTTGGCTCTGGCTGTCAGTAGCATGTAACCTTTTATCTACTTCTCTGCTCATTACTCAGATTTGTTGCTAAAGCAGCCATGTTTCAGAGCTATGTTCGTTTTTAGAAAGTATTATTGTAGAATGAGTCACCTGCCTTTCCCTATTTTCACAGCTGAAGAGACAACGTCATTACCAATCAGAAGATGATGGAGCAGAGAAGTCCCAATTCCAGAAAACAAGGAGTGGTTATACTGAGATGAAATGTTTGCCTTCCACCTACTAATTCAGGGATTGGAGTTGCCAGGCAGTGAGGAAGAGCAGCCATGGCCACCATGTTGGCAGGAAGACGACAGTTTTGTGCTGCTAACACCCTGAATTTAATTCCAAGTATTTTGTTCCAACTTGGTATTTAATAAACTGTGTAATTTAGTACCTGTCTTTGTTTTCTTCTGTTCCCCCTGCTGGCTTTGCTTCTCCCCTCCCCTGTTCAGATGGCTGTACCCTCTTATTCCCTCTGCTTGCCTCTGGTACAGACGAGGACCTGTTGATTGCTGCTAAATGGTGATGGCTGCTAGAACTGTCGTGACATTTGAGGAGCACTGCTGCATTTTGTCACAGGATTTGAGTTCTTTGGACCTAGCTGGTGCGGATGAGGAGAGTCATATTTTTGAAGGCCTATTCAGGCTTTCTTCCTAGGCAGGCAGGCAGGACTTCTCTCTCTGCCCTCGGTCTGAGTGAAAATCAGTCATGCAGACGTCTCCAAGGGTGAGGGAAAAGCAAGGTCTTAAGTCCGAGCACAAGCTCTCCTCTGCTCACTTCAGCTCTGTTCACAGGTGAATCTTCACCTTGTCCTGGAGGCCAGGCAAAAGGCCAGCATGCGGCTGTGTCCTTTTCCTCCGGGGACACTTGAAGCACCATCGCGTTAAGATCGTGGGCTAGAGTTGAGGTATTGCTAAGAATCAGTTCCCAGACTCTTCCTGTATTTTAGAACAATCCTTCTTGTGGTCTGGGCGAAGGTAGTGGCTGAGCTTCTGGTAGCCGTGAAATGCTGGCAAATCCCAGAGGTTTTCATCCCATGGGGAGCTGACCAATTTGTAGCCCGCAACAGGAAAAGGTGTTAAGAAATTTCTCCAGCCTGCACCAGAGCGGTAAGGAGAAGTTCAGCTTTTGGTACTTTCTAGCGTCTCTCCACAGAGAAAGCAGGTGCAGAATGTCTTGGCCTTTACTGTTTGTTGTCATTGTGATAAACTCAGACATGACCTGTTTTCAGGTTTGTTCCTAACCTGCTCTGTGCTGCCGGTTGTCAGTGAGAGGGGAAAGTTCTTGGCTGGTGGAGCAGCAGAGCAGAAACCTGGCGTAACAGGAGTTGATAGTGGTTACACTGGGGTGGGGGGTGAGGGGATAAAGAGAAGCCCAGTCAATTCCTTCACTTGAAAGCCCATCTCCAGTGCCACTCTGGGGTTACTCTTGATTATCTCAGAGAGGCCATGGCAGTCAGGGGAGGCTCCTGAGGCCTAGAAGACAGGGAATGTGCAGCACTGATGCAGGGATCTTCACAGCATACTGCATTGTGCACCTGAGACCTGCCCACACACAGCACCTCTTGTAACAGCAGAGCTATGTCTAATGTACCACCCTAAGACTGGTCAGACAAATTTGTATAAAATCCTATTGTTAGCAGCTTTTTGCTCTTACAGCCAAAATAAAACAGGGGAAATGTCTCCATTGATCCTAAAATTTCAAGTTGCAGGCCTGATTTTACTCAGGTAGACCTCCTGCCCAATATAATAAGCCGTTTGCCTGAGTCTGGCCTAATCTTAGCTTTAATTGTAGTCTTCATTTGACTACATGCAACAAACAAAAGAACTGCAGAATGTATTCAACATCTGCAAGCACAAAGGCAAAAAGATGAGAACAGCTTTCTTAGACACAAAATCATGTTGTGAGGCATGATGCCACCACTGAAGAACGGCCATAGATTTAGCCAAGGAAATCTTGATTTCTAACTCCAGGTCATGAGGAAAGAGCCCTTCAGAACTTCTTCACTTCCCCAACTATTTCTTCTTCATCTCCTCTGTGCACCTTCTGAGCTGCTGAGATATTGCCCCAGAAGCACTGGTCAGTGAGCAATCTCTGAGTGGCAGTGCCAAAGCATCTGTCCTCATGCTAATACCCATGCCACCATCAGTTTATGACTTCTCTGCTGTGGACCAGGTGCCTGTGCTGCTACATGCCAAACCAGGACTGTGGAAATGCTCCAGCAGTAAGAAATTAGTATCTCTCAGCCGAATCAGTTTTCCACTGTGCTTTTGTCAGGCCAATGCAGAAAGGCAGCATGAGGGAAGCAGCAAGCAGCTAGGAGTGGCAATTTCTCATACTGCCAAAAATCATGCCACAGCCTCAGACAGAGTGAGTGGACCCCAGTGGACACTGGTTGCTCACCAAGCAACACCATCTGTGTTATAACCCTTGAGTGTCAATTAGGTGGAGCTGTTCTATTCTATCATGGTGTTTTCTGTTAACAGCTGCAGTGATCTGCTTTCAATGAGATTCATTCAGCTTGCCACAATCTGACAAGCAGCCACACTTTTATACTTTTTGGGCTTCTGTTTCCTACAGCACTGTTTGAGACCTGAAAGTAGAGAAGAACCACCACATTTCAGGTCTGGCTGGGAAGCAGCCAGCTATGGAAGTCCACCTAACCAGCCCTCATCTCCTCAAATGCGTGAAGATAGGTATTACAACTTTGACAAATCACTCTTCACACGTACACCAAAGCATGCTTGGCAAAAACACATTGAAATAATGTTCTACCTCCTCTCCAGGTGATCACCCTTCACAGTTATGTATATTAGTGAATGTCTGGGCTGTAAAACCAAAATGGTCTTTGGAAGATACCAGATTTATTCAAACAATAAATTGCACCTGTTCTTCACATAATTGAGAATGAGAGCTCTGCTAAGGACCAACAGTACTGTGAACTCCCAATAAAGGCAAATGACATAAGAAGTATCAGTAAGCTCTGTGACAACATGTAAGCTGATGAAATCTGGCCGCTTAGCAGTCTGATCAAAGACTATGCAATACCTGAGCAAATCGCTTGCATTTGTATTTTGATTTGGCATTGGTTTCTTTTTGTTTGATGCTGGTTTGATTTTAAACATCAAGTGTGCAAAATTATTTCAGAAAGTCTCAGCCTTTCAAGAAATTTAAGCTAGCTTGAACTTTAAAAAGAAAGCCAACGATCAGTATGTGAGGCTCAGAAAAACCATTTACCAACTGAAGCTTTCAGGGCACTTTACTGGGAATAATCATGGTTCTCTCCCTCAATACCAATTGAAAACAATATCTAAGCCTGTTCCAAACTCAAGTTTATCAATATTTGAAATACAGCTGGCACAAACTCTAAGCACAAACCTATGCATTTCAGCAGCCAACAAAGCAAATAATAAATACATCATTAACTTTCTGCCTACTCTGTTATTTGCTATAGTGGTCCATGGCTGGAATGAGTAAGGTCCCCATACCTCTCCAGCAGAACGTTTCTCACAAATTGTCCATGCTCATGAACGCCTCTGGGCAGGGCTATGATACGAGCGCTGTAGACTCAGAATAACCGACGTGTTACATCAACTGGATGCACGAAACCCAACCATACCCAACCATATCTCTGACCCAACAAAACATTGTAGCTCAAATAATTTCACTAACATCACTGGAATCACTGATACACTTTATATTGAACCAGTATGTAAAGTCTTTATGCGATTGGATTCTGAACATTCAACATTCTTCAGGACAATCAAAAGACTGGAAAGAAAAATGAGTGAGACAGAGGCAATGAAACCATTCTTCTATTGCTTCTTGGTATGAGAACAGGAGAGGCCTCAAGGTAGTAAAGAGCTTTTTGTAATGAATTTCATTTGGGAAGGCTCAGGGGGGAATCTTATCGGGGGGGAAGGGGGCAGTAAAGAAGAGCAGCAGTCTTTTGGCATCCAGTGACAGGCTAAGAGGTAATGGACACAAACTGAAACCTGAAATGCAGAAAATTCCATTTAAACATAAGAAAAAACATTTTTAGTAGCAGGTATACACTCATAGGACATGCTTTTTAAAAAATGTTGAGAATAACCACATTAGTAGGAATGGTTAATTCCATTTTAATTCCATAATTAATGGTTCAATTCCTTTGGGAATTGAAATCAATTCTCAATGCATTACAGTTGTATTTTTAGCAGACATTTCTCACTTTCTTATGGTTTATAATTTGTAAGCAGTTTAATTAAAAGAAGGAAGACAAAAGTTTTATTTTGCTTTGTTATCAACTAAAATGTAACTAAACCTAATAAATCCAATTATGATCTACCTGGCTTCACAATAACACACTCAGAGCCCATTTCAATGATAACTGTACATAGGTACAATATGCATGTGCTTGCCCAAAAAGTGTGAACCAGCGAATCTATGTGGTTCTGAACATGCTAGTAAGTCTCTTCTGTTACACAGTAACTCTTTTACTGTATTGAAAAGAAAATAACATTTCTTGTTCATCGCTGAGAGGAAGCCAAAGGAAATCCATTCCACATTCTCAACAGAAAGGTAGTTGTTAATCCTACTGTGTGCACATGTGTGCATGGGATATGGTGTGAGTGTCAGACTGGACTGGGAACAAGTAAAACTGCCACCACTCGACTCAGCATACCCACTGACTGTACGGGGCTCCAGAGGTGGCACATCAGAAGCACCACCACAGTTCCAGCTCTCCACCTAGACAGAGCAAAAGCTGTTACAGTCACTGCCTGCAAGATGTGTGTAACAACCCAGTTCTCTTCAAAGCCTCAGAGCAAGCGATGCCAAGGAATGCAATCTTCCCAGACGGCTTTTCTGAGTTGCACCACCCCTCCTATAAATACAGCAATTGCAAAGCAGGTGTACCAGATGATTAGCAGCATTCGGTTATCAGCCCAACAAGGCTTTACTGAAATTTTTCCTTCTTGGTAAACAAATACACAGCGTGATTTAATAGGAGGGAAATACAGATTGGAAAAAGGGAATTTTAGACTGCCATTTCGTACCTCAGTGGTACAAAGATTGTGAGCTAAATTATCCAGCTACAGTGAATCATGTCGAAGGAAAGGTGTACCTTTAGCAGACTAACTCAAATACCAAGGCTTATGCAACACTTAAGCCACACTTAAGCCCTATTTGGAAATCTTCCTGTGGTACCTGGATCTTGTGCAGGGTATCAGAACAGGAATGAATCATTTCGTGCAGACAGGAATAGAAACAACAGTTACTAGATGTTACTGAGAGAAAGCTACAGATAAGCTACATAGAACACATTGAAAGGACAAAGCAACACATTAGGAAATACCAACATCTTAAAAAAACAAACAAAACAAATAAAAAAGGAACTATTAAAAAAAATTAAAAATAGGAATGGATTAAAACTAAAAACAAAAATTTGGGTATGTTCAACATCACCCATGAGCCAAAAAGATTAAAGAAATGGTATGAACAAAGATCAAAAAGCTGGCAAAAATTAATACAAACAGCTGATAATTGGTTTAGTGATAAATTCTAGCTATTCATTTTGCATCTTTTTTGGCTAATAATGAATGAACAGTTCCTGTTGTGCCCATATGACTATATCCACAGGCCCCATCAGCACCCCCTTATCTTCAAAGCATGAAACTAAATTTCAGCCCAACCAGCTAGTAAAGTCCCTACCAGCTAAAGCTGACTATCTAATCACAGGGGTTTTTATTAATACCATTCTGAAACGTTTGACATTTGACAGCGACTGTAGGGTCTCCTAGTCTTGGTTGGGGAGTGACCTGTAAAAACCAAAAGTTTTTGTGGCTGAGCATATGTCCACTTGAAAAAGGACTTAAAACCAAATACTTCCTCCTGGAAGGAGCATAGAGATGGATTGTGTTTACTCTATATTGCCATCTTGTAAATAAAAACCTGCCTTTCTTCTAAGATGTCTGGAAGAAAACAAATATACCCAATTAAAAAATGCATTTTGCACTCCATTTCTCCATTAAATGGTCAGACTGATTACAGAGATACTCTCAAAATGGCTACTCATAGCCATTTCCCAATACTCATAGAATTTAGGTTTTGCAAACTGAATTTATTTAGCTGTGGTTTCAGCAAAAGGTCTTTATCTGTCTTTTTTAAAATTATTATTATTTTAGCTCTTCCTTCTAGAGATCAGGTCTGAAACAACAGAACACTTCTAATACACTGAGAATCAACTAATGAAAGTGACTGTACATCAGCCACTTTGGTACAAGAGAACACTGCCAGAAGCAAACAGGCTTGATAAAGCTGTGAAGACTCATTCTGGAAAGGAAAATGAAGGTTTTAACAGCTGTACCGTTATTAGTCATGAAGAAGAAGAAAATATTTCAAAGGGCTGAATCTCCTCCCTAAAAAGTGGCGTTATATTCCTGTTCTGTTGCAATAAATATTTTCACTGCTGATCACAGTGAAATGTGTCTCTCTGTTTTAATTAGGTTTTGTTTGCCATCTCTCCATTTTTCACAAATTCATATGCAAGAAGCAGTTCCTAAAGATAGGAAGAAGTGTTCTGGCAAGGTGTTCCATTAGCCAAATAATCTAGGCTATACTGTACTATGACATTACCCCAAAATCATATGACAGCTTATAGTAAGGCTTCACCACTCTGAACTACCTAGCAGCATCACTGTAGCAGGACAATATTGAGAATGATTCCCAACTTATCTATACCAAAGGCGTGACCTGTCTTTTGATTTCTGTACCACTTTTTCATACAATCAGTGTGCGTGCATGTTTGTATTCTTTTGTGGCAGTGCCAACTCAGTCACACTTACTGGAAAGTAACTGATTCTGTCACGGGCAAGGCAGGTAATTAGATGATGTCTGAGGTCCCCTCCATCGCATTTGCTACTATATTAATCCTTGCTGTTTGTTCCTTTGGCATCCATTCACCCAAGCCTGATAACGGTACTCCAGCAGTAATGATAAATAAACCGGGACATGAATTTCGTCAGAGAATTATTTTGTCCGCAACTCCTTTATGCGATTCTCTTGTTCTGCACTAAATGTGTTTTCTCAGTTTGCACAATTTGTTTTTAAAGCAAACTAGGCCGAGCCGCCCCGTGCGCTCGCAGCACAGACCCCACCGGAGGCCAGCGGGGAATTGCTGCTGCCGGGTACATCAACACCCCCATGAGCTTCACGGCAGCGATCCCCGAGTACGCTGTGGGGTGCACAATCCCCCCAGCTACCCGCCGGGGCACGCCAGGCCTGTCACTGCCCCCACCGCGCTCGGCAGAGCCGCATCCAGGCGCCTCCTTCTCCGGACCCCTCGCCGCAGCCTGGCGCCTGAGGGTGAGAAAGCGACATCACTCACCGCTTGACACACCCGATAAACAACTCCACGGGCAGACCACAAATCGGCCTTAAAGACA
>NW_008796110.1:6075671-6102185 GCF_000699145.1 Aptenodytes forsteri
ACGAGCCCCGGCAGAGGGCCCTGGGCAAGCTGCCCCGCGCGGCCGCCAGCGGCGACCTGGCCCAGGTGCGGCAGGGACTGAAGAAGTACGGCATTGACGGGCGGGACAAGGCGGACCGGTAAGCGGGGGGAGCAGCGCCGGCCAGGCGCTGAGGCGCGGTGGGGGATCGCGGCAGCGCCAGGAGCCCCGGGCCGCAGCTGCAGCCCCGGCAGCTCAGCGGTGCTGGGGGCGAACGGCCGCCTCGCTGCGAGGAGCGGGCGGGCTGGCTCCGCAGCCGAGCTCAGCTCTCGGCTGGGTGTGGGAACCAGGCTTGTGCTGCCAGAAACCCTTGAATTCGGCCTAGCGTCGCCTTACCCTTTTTGCCCGGCTTCCTCAGTGCCCTCATTCCCGGAGTCGTATTTCCTTGCCTGGGGGCGCAGGAGTGAAGGGGAGCTGGCAGCAGCCTGACAAAGGTGGGTTGCAGGAGGAGCCTCACGGCCATTCTCCAGCCACGCTTTGAAGTCAAGGTGCAATCGTATGCGTCTCTGCATCGTTGAGGGCTCAGCGTGCAGGTTTAGTAGTTAAGCTAAGTAAGCTGCGCTGCTTTAACAGGGAGTAACTTAAAGAAAGGTAGGCACTGCACTTAGGAAAGAGTTATAGCGAAGAATAAACGTGTTGTGTATTGATGCTGCATGCATAGTTGTCTGATGTGCCTTTTGTGACTGTAATGTTGCAGCCAAAGCATCAGTCTGATTTTAGGTGGCAGATACTTAGTTGTTTGCTCTGAGGCTTTGGTACAGCTAATCAGTACCTTGCATTGGAAGATCTGGGCAGGAGAAGCTGCTTCTTCTGGCAGGTGTCATTGTGTGGGTTTTTGAGTCAAGCACAGCAAGTACTTGGCAATTATATCTTAAGGAGAAGCCCTATTCTGCAGTATAGCTCCTAGTGATCCATCGTAAGCATAAGGGAATCGGCTGAAGTTTTGCGGTCTTGTATGTGTCAACCCTTTAATGCCTTTTCTGAAAAGACTCGGAGTCAAAGTCTTCATGATGTTCTGAAGACATGCTGGTTTTATCAGAGTGGCTCAGCTTCCTAGGCTGTCTATCCTGAAGACTGGACTTTTGCCAGCCAGATAGCTTATTGCCCTGAAAACACCTAAAAACACCTAGATTTGTGGGAGAAGAAAGGAAGAGCACGGTAAGCGTGCACTTTAGTAATGTGGGTTGTGTGCCTGAGTGTTGCCAGTCAGTATTTGTTTATGGAGCTGGAGATGGGGAATGCAGTTTGAGGTGGATTGAGCGCGTTTTGTGCATGCTCCAGCTGCCTGAGTCAAGGTGCCCAGTGACATTCATGGAAATGGCTGCTGAATGTTTCTCTTTTTTTCTTCTTGCTACCTTCTCTTTCACTGTGGCTGGTTCAGTTAGTCATCAGGTCTTAGCAGACCCTGGTATGAAATTTGGCTAGTTTTTGCATTTAAGTTCATCTTGTCTAGAAAGCTTTGTTTCCTCGGGAAAGGTTTCCTTCTGTGTGCCATGCTATTATCAGTGTTATAACTGGGCAAATAAAGTAACACACTGCAAAAAAACCAAGAGATAAGGCAGTGTATGTACGATAGAGCACTGCGATGGTTTTGCTGTGACAATGCCCAGTGCTGAAAAGCTGCTGAAAAGCTTACCTGAGAGGAATTCAGTGAACAGAGTCTGCCTGCTTGCTGCAGCCCCTGTACGCTATACTAGCTGTGAGGGTTACAGACCCATCTATCTTAGTGCTTGTGGGTGTGATACGTGTCGTGAGTGACCACTAGATGCAATTATGTTTCAGAGCTTCATTGTGTCCTCCAGGGACTGGAATAGTTGATATCATTGGAAATAGATGCAAAGAATAGGAAATGTGGGTAGTAATGGCTAAAATGTGTGCATTGTTCATATTCATATCTCAGTTCTACTCCTCAGGATTTCCAAAAGCAAAATCCTGCACCAGGGATGTAGCAAGTATCACGCCTACAGGCTCCTTCCATAAAGTGGGTCCTGTAACCCACAGGACCTCCCAAAAAATGCACTTGGAACAGCATCAGTTAGGAGCAGGCTGCTTTTCGGAGGTGGTCTAGCAAAGCCTTCAGCCTTGCTGAAAGAGATGGGCAAAACTCAGCACAGAGTTGGAAGCACTGTAGGCATGATGCCAGCTAGTCATGAATCCTGGGTCAAAGCTAATCGCTAAGAGAGATTTACCCTGTCAGCTGCCTGTCAGAGTGAACTCTAGAGCTTTTCATTGCTTAGCTTGTAGCTGCTGGGTCATCGGCTCAAGTGCTGTTGGAGGTGTGTGCTGCCAACCTGCTGTTTCCCTGTGGTCTCCCAGCAGGGTTGTTTTGCAGCTGCTCAGGCATCAGTAGTTCTCTTCTACCCCATGGGTGATCAGCATAGGATTGCAGCAGCAGGAGAAGCAGAATCTGGGCAGGGTCCCCAGGGCTGGGTGGCAGAATGGCTTTGGTGTTACTGGAGGCCTCTTGTGGGTACAGGCAACTGTGAACACTCTGATGTTCTCTGCCAGCCTGTTCCCTGAAGCAGATCTTCTGTGGAGCTCAGCAGGCCTTGTTCTGAGCAGAGCCATCTCCTTTCCTGTTGGCAGACTGAGAGGTTTGGTTGAGAAGGGCAGCAACAAGTCTGCAGGTTTTCTGAAGGCTTTTCTGTTTGCAAAGCTGATAGTGACTTCTTCAGGTTTGTCATGTTTCCTAGTGCTTGATAGTAGCAGCTTTTAGATAATTGTGGACTCCTTCATAACCAGTTCTGGTTAGCTTTCAGATAATCTCAGTCAGTCATTTCTTCAGAGGTGAAAGATCCTGCATACTTACACAGGAATTTCACAAAAAGTGGTGGTAGTTGCTTCTGAGGGACGCTTCTGCTGATGCTTCAGTCTGTTCCCTGTCTGTAGCAAGACATTACAAGTTCTTTGAAGTTTTGTGTGTTTTTCTTGTCTTCATCCTTGTTGCCATGGAGGAGGCTCATCAGCTGCCTGTAACAAGGAGTATCTGCATTACAAATTGCTGTGTTTCTGCATCACATGCCACTGCAGTTGTGTACCTGTCCCTTTCCACTCCCACCTAGCCAGTGAGCCATTGTGCTCCTGTCTCTCAGCAAGGTACCAAAACAATTGCAAGGTTAGTTGAGCTTTCCTAAATACAGAGGAGGACCTACCCACAGTGATGTGGTTCAAAACTCGTGCTGGCATCCCCCTCAGTTCTTGAGGAACTGCAGGATTTTTACTGCATTGCCTTCAAGGAAGGAAGGTCCCGGCTATCTTCTAGCTTGTCTCCTGCTCTGTTGGGACAGGTGTCCTGCGGAGCAGCAGGCACTTTGCTTTCTGCACAGAGCAAATCTTGCGCTGCTTTGTGCCTGTGATTTAGGAGGAAACACATGCAAGGACTTTCTGGGTGATTGTGTGTTTGGGTACAAATAGGCTGGTTGATTGACATCAGACCTAAGAAGTTCTGTGGATTGAAGGAGCCCTTTTCTTTCTGGCAAGGCTTTAGTGTGAAAAAAAAAAAGTTTCATTTTCTTATGCTGGTCATGTATTGTGGAAACACAGTATTCCCTCCTTGGAGAGGACTTTCTCTGTAGTAGGCTTTTTATGACTATGATAGTTACACATGTCAGGAAGGTCAAACATTACTTTCCTGTAGTCAGGATTACAGTGTTCAGTGGTCTGGTTTGCTACATGTTATCAGAGGTGCTTTGGTGCAAGTGTGTTCTTGTGTTCGCTGCAGTAGTAAACAAGCTAGAGAAAAAGCAGAAATTCTCCAAGTGCAGGGAAACACTAATATTCTTGCTATAAAACCCATCTCCTACATCTCTGATACACTTCTGGCACATGAATGATCATAGAAGAACTTAAAGGTTTACTTGCCACAGTCCTCAGATTCCCAAGCTTTGGTCTCTGTTGCTGTGGCATGTGTGTAGTCTGGCTAGAGGCAGTGGCCAGGGCCTGGGCACAGGAATCTGTTTGTGCAGATTCAGTTCTACAGTGAAGGAAATGTCACCTTACTAAGTGGATGCTGTGGAGTGTTTTTGCTAGCCAGCCTCAGGCATTTGGTGTGCAACTGCTGTTACTGGTAATGGAATTAGAAATCTTTTCTTAAGCTTGCTTTTTGCAAAGTGAAACTTGTGGCCGTATCCATTTATCTCGGCCTGAAATTATTTCTTTAGTTGTCTGTCTGTGCTAATTTAATATATTTAATTTTTAGGACACCTCTGCATCTTGCTTGTGCAAATGGCCACGTGGATGTTGTTACATATCTAGTAGAAAACAAGTGTAAGCTAAATCTTTTTGACAATGATAACAGATCACCACTGATGAAGGTATGTGGAATATGTTTTGTTCTTGCAAGTGGGGCTTATTGATTATGCACTAAATGATATGTAACTTGCAGGATTCTTTACATAGACCTGTGTAGAAACATGCATATTGTAATTAGCATGGAATAGGCATATGTTAGCTAATCTTTGAAGGTGCTCTTATTTTCCAGCATTGGGAAGTGGGGTGAATTGTAACACAGTGAAATGTAAATGCTGGAAGTTTTTCCTTTTTTGTGTGTTGTTCCCAGGCAGTACAGTGCCAGCAAGAAAAATGTGTGGCTATTCTGCTAGAGCATGGTGCTGACCCGAATCTGGCAGATGCTGACGGCAACGCTGCCCTTCACCTTGCTGTCCTATCTCCTAATACATCTGTGGCAGGGCTGTTGCTCGAACATAATGCCAATATTGATGCCCAGAATAAGGTAAATTTTTGTATTTGTTAAGGAAGTTCTTTCAAAAAGTTGCATTAATATTTCTCTTGAAGGCTTTTTTGACTTTGATTTTTTTAACTTGATTTATTTATCTGTCCTTTCAGGAGGGATATACCCCGCTTATTCTTGCTGTCTCTGAACATCACGAAGAGATGGTAGAGTTTCTCCTTAAAAAAGGAGCTGATGTGCATGCTCGAGATCAGTGTGAAAGGTGAGGAGTTTGTCAAAACTCTGCATGGGTGTCTCTAGTATTCTTTAGGTTGGATTGATGAGAGGCATGGGAATGAGCTCTGAAAAAAAAAACAGGGAGCCACACAGAAGGAGCTATTTCTGCATGACTTGTGAAAGCAGGTCTGCACTTGGCTGCTGTCATACCTCAGTGGATGCTTTTTGCATTGAGGATTGCAAGAAGCATTGTCTGTGGTGGTCCTTCTGGCAGGAAACGTGCCGTTAGCTCAACAGCATTGCCTCAATTTGGAAAAAACCCTCCTGCATAGCAGCATAATTTGTATGTAAGTGTTGTCTATGTGGAAGCTTTGTCTGAAGAATTTAATTGTTTTGACTCCCTGTCGCATTTTATTGTTGCTCTTAATACTGCTTTTTTTTTTTTCCCATTCATTTTAAAATAGCGGGGAAAATACTTTTTTGGAGAGCAAATAGGAATAAAAATAGTTAAAGTGTCTGTGTAAAATGATCTATTTCATATCATATTTTGGATGTTTCAGAACTCCACTTATGACTGCTGCTTCTGGTGGGGAGCTTAATTTGATAAAAGTTCTTCTTCAGTATGGTGCTGATGTTTCCCATAAAGACACTAATGGATGGACAGCTGAGGATTATGCTGTTATTCATGGATATTCTAGGTAAATTTAAGTTTATCGTTAGAATAAGTTGTCAGTTATCAGTGTGGCTTATGAACATTTTTGGTAACAGCACCAAGGTTTAATGGCGTGTTGAGACCTGTCTTGAAGCTGTGCTCAATGACATCGTCTGATACGTATCATTCCTGTGTCTAGTGTTAATTTGGAAATTGAGGAAAACTTCCACCCAGAATTCTCTGTTAGGTTTCAGGTTTTGTTGCTAAGCTCGCATCTGCCCAGTATAAACTCTAAAAAGTGTCTGTACCCTACAGTTATCCAGAGGTGGAACTTGGCAAACTGAAATGCATGTAAACCCTCTCCCCACACCAGCACCATTGTCCTTACTGACTTCCACTACAATGACCAGGAACTACCAGTCTCTTGTTTCAGAGGAGATCTCAACTGATACCTCTTTGGTTAAAATCTTAAGGAGTTTTACTCCTCTTATGCATAGCTTTGTACCTGTGGGTGTTCCTTCTCTAAGGTGGTTATGTGTACTTAAAAGCTAGGCTGAAAATAATGTACCAAGCAGGAGTTAATAACTTCATAGGTATGAATATGCGTCTATAGAATGAACATGACTGTAGTGAATATTGAAGTATGTAATAATCATGCAATAAGTGCTGTGTGTATTACCCTTAGCGAATACATGTGAGTATATGAATTCATATGGCTATAAATATGTGTAGGATGGATAATAAGTGGCTCTTAACTATTCTGTTAAATGGTATATGCAAGTATGTTGTTATTTTTACCAAATATATTTCCTCTCTTTCTCTATATAGTCTTAGTAAACAACTGGCAGAATACACAGACTGGGAAAACGCAGGAGAAGCTTCTGCAGGTGGTGCACAAGGCATCATGGTACTTAGCACTCCACACCGGGCGGGAGCTGCTGGCTTTACATTGGGTGCACCTGCTGTGGACAGAGGAGGTAGGATCCTTAACCATGGAGGAGTTCATGAGGAAAATCACTATGGCCTTTTCTTTAGGTGGTTTGTATTGTTAAAGCTTATTGTGTTCACCAGTGACTCACATGGAGTAGCACAAGAAGTTTTGTGAATGTGCTTATTTGTTGCTGGTTGGAGGTGCTTCTTGTCAGGCTGTGAAGGCAGTTGTGATTTGTGTGCTACATGTCCACATATAGGGTTGTTGCCTTCTGTCTGTCAGATAGCCCACCTGTATAGGTTTTCCTAGAGAGAGAGAAAAGGGGGACAGGGAAGGAACTAGACCAGAGTGTTTTTGCTTTTCAGGTGTATCCTTTTACCTACAGATGGCCATTCAGATTGTGAAAATCCAATTGCAAAAGCAGTAGGTTCATCCTGAGTAGTTGTTCATCTTTCTGTAGTTGGGAAGCAACAGACTGAGTTAGCAGGGAGATACATGTCTTGTTGATTTCCACTGAGTTTGTGTGTCTTTTGTTTTAACATTAATAATTTCAACTGCACTAAGCTCCTTTTAGTGACTCATCTTATTTCTCAGCATCAGTTACAATTGTTTCCATGTAGGTGCTGTAGAGACATATTTAGGAAAAATTGTCTTGGAAAAGTAACCTTGTTAGCAACAGCAATGCAGTGTCTGTGTATACTGTATCTTCTTGGACATAGTTTGATTTATGATAAAAATAACGCTTTTCTTCCATGTTCAGTAATTTTATTAAATAAACTTTAAAAAATCCGTATTACCTTGTGATCCAGAAAAACAATTAAATTGCCTTGTGATCAAAAAATTAACTCCTTCGGTGAGTTTGTAAAATCCAGTCTATGCTTATGAGCTCACATAGCCCTAGAGGAATCTTAGAAAATTAATATTTTAATATTAATGAAATTGTTTGTCTTGTACTTTACATCTCGGGCCCTACAGTGGGAGGTTTTATTCTGTCTGCTTTTTTAAGTATGTTATATCAGAACTATGTGGCAAATGGGCAGCAGACAGTGTTCAAACGCAGTTCATTACTCCTTTTTTAAATATGTCAAGAAATATGAGCAAAACATGGGATATTTTTCCTCATTGACTTTTCCCAGATATGGGAATTTAATTTAGAGCCAAACTTTGTTCTTTTGACTTGGGAACAGTTGCTTTGATCTAGTTGGAGATTTGTAAAGTTTCTGAATAGATTGAAGGAAGATTTTTTTTTTTTTTTTTTTTTGAAAGGGCTTGGTACAGGTGTGAATGTGCTTATTTGTTGCTGGTTGGAGGTGCTTCTTGTCAGGCTGTGAAGGCAGTTGTGATTTGTGTGCTACATGTCCACATATAGGGTTGTTGCCTTCTGTCTGTCAGATAGCCCACCTGTATAGGTTTTCCTAGAGAGAGAGAAAAGGGGGACAGGGAAGGAACTAGACCAGAGTGTTTTTGCTTTTCAGGTGTATCCTTTTACCTACAGATGGCCATTCAGATTGTGAAAATCCAATTGCAAAAGCAGTAGGTTCATCCTGAGTAGTTGTTCATCTTTCTGTAGTTGGGAAGCAACAGACTGAGTTAGCAGGGAGATACATGTCTTGTTGATTTCCACTGAGTTTGTGTGTCTTTTGTTTTAACATTAATAATTTCAACTGCACTAAGCTCCTTTTAGTGACTCATCTTATTTCTCAGCATCAGTTACAATTGTTTCCATGTAGGTGCTGTAGAGACATATTTAGGAAAAATTGTCTTGGAAAAGTAACCTTGTTAGCAACAGCAATGCAGTGTCTGTGTATACTGTATCTTCTTGGACATAGTTTGATTTATGATAAAAATAACGCTTTTCTTCCATGTTCAGTAATTTTATTAAATAAACTTTAAAAAATCCGTATTACCTTGTGATCCAGAAAAACAATTAAATTGCCTTGTGATCAAAAAATTAACTCCTTCGGTGAGTTTGTAAAATCCAGTCTATGCTTATGAGCTCACATAGCCCTAGAGGAATCTTAGAAAATTAATATTTTAATATTAATGAAATTGTTTGTCTTGTACTTTACATCTCGGGCCCTACAGTGGGAGGTTTTATTCTGTCTGCTTTTTTAAGTATGTTATATCAGAACTATGTGGCAAATGGGCAGCAGACAGTGTTCAAACGCAGTTCATTACTCCTTTTTTAAATATGTCAAGAAATATGAGCAAAACATGGGATATTTTTCCTCATTGACTTTTCCCAGATATGGGAATTTAATTTAGAGCCAAACTTTGTTCTTTTGACTTGGGAACAGTTGCTTTGATCTAGTTGGAGATTTGTAAAGTTTCTGAATAGATTGAAGGAAGATTTTTTTTTTTTTTTTTTTTTGAAAGGGCTTGGTACAGGTAGTTTAATCAGCAAAATGCTGCTTTCACCCAAACAGCACTCTCTGTTACTGCCTCCTGTGCATGTAGATAATTTCTGTGGTACCACGTTGTAATGGCTGACAGGCCTGGGTTATTTTAAAATACGTGGCTTGAAGAATAATACTGTTGTGTGATTCCAAAACTGACATACCCTCAGGGAAATATGGGTTCTTGAACCAAATAATTTGCCTCATTCCTTGAAAATTATAATACTACTAATATAAGTCCCCAATATAATGGGAAATCTTTACTTCTTATCTTCATTTGAAGAGGCATAGTAAGCGTGAAGAGAATGTTGTTATGTAGGTTAAGGACTTGGGAGGAGAAAGAGTATGCTCTGTTCTCAGTCTGTTTCTAGTAGGGCTTGTTTTTCTTCTGAGTAGTGTGAAACCTTTTCTCCTTGTGCTCAGTCTCTTAAAAGATGACACCAGCATTGAGCGAGAGAGATTAGTAGCATATAGGGAACATTTATTGGCATTAATTCTGCAGTCTCTGGCTTGCACCCACAAAGCACAGGTCCTGCATCATGAGAATCCCTTTGATATGCTGCAGTAACAGGCTTTGAAGCCTCTCTTAGAGGAAAAGCTGGGATGATCTTGAGAGACAAGAGAAGCACCCACTTTGGAATTCTTTTCTTTTCTTTTGCTCTTCTGTACAATTTTTCTGGGATCTTCAATGTTGTCCTTATTCCTTTTGCTGCTTTTGCACTTTTTGAACATTCTTCAAAATATTCTCCTCTAATGAGCAAGTCAGCATATTTAAGAACTTGGCTTGTGCTTCTTTGAATGTTTACTTTTTGTCAGAACATGAACCTTCTTATTAATCACGGACAGGTTTGCAAAAACCTCCAAATGATAGGCTTCCAGCCCTAGTATATTGAATGACAGACTTTTTAGATTCAAAGTTGGAATTTCTTTGGCAAAAAATAATAATTATGCAATTTTTCCAGAGGCAAGGATTCAGATTTCTAGTATGTCTGCAGTGCCAGCTTTTTTTTTGGCTACTGCACTACATATTAGTGTATTGTTCCTTCAGTGTTTCCTGAGTCCCTACAGAAACTGTTGGGTTTTCATCGTAGAGCTCTTGGAAAAGAAATTAGTACTTCAGTGTGATTTACATCTCCTGAGGTCAGGAAAAGTTGTCCTGTATCATCTTTTAAGAAAACTGAGAAATGGAGAAGGGATGAGAAACCATCTTGAGGTCTGTTCTTAACTCTTTAAATGTATGTTTTTGATAGAAGTCCTTTTGCCGCATCCATTCCGTGCATTTGTGGTAAAATCAATATAAGCAGGACTCCCTTCTGCTCTGAGACAAATGTTATGGCCTTGTCATGAAGAAATTTGGTGTCGGGTAGCTGCAATAACAGAACCACACCATTCATTGACTTAAAATAGAAAATTTTACAGAGTAGGATGGGTAGAGCAGATGGATAGTGATTTATATTCTAAAACTTCTGTTCCCCAACACACAGGCATGCATACGCACACAAACACACATGCATGACACCAGTCAATGCACCCATTTTGGTCCAGTTGTGGCCTGCCCTATAGCGCTGGGGGAACAGGGTATTCATTCTGATTGCTTGTCACGTCTGTGTTGTGGCTGGTGGCATAGCTTCTGTATGTGAACAGTTGAGCATGGTCTAATCAATGTAAGCAGGACTCTCCTACCTTCAGACTGAAGTAGGAGGGGCCTATGCTTGCATCAGGCACCAACTGACACAACTTTTCAGGTGAGCTGGTTTAAGGCAACAAATTTCTGGGTTGTTTTTTTTAGTGAGGGATAACAAGCATGCTAAAACTGTAACTTGAGATGAGCGAGTGTAAATAACATAATGGTTAGAAGTTGTGTGGTGGTGGAGCCAAGATTTCCTTCAAAATTTCTGGATAGTGTATCTCCAAAGTTTTAGTTTTTGGCACCTAAGGATTTTTGGGTTGCTTAGAGGGAGGGATTTTAAGTGTGCTGTATGTATAAAGCACTCTACAAATATGAAGGAATTGCATTTGCAGTCTGTGCTAGATGAGGACTAGCAAGTTGCCAATATAAAGTTGTCAGTAGAGTAAATTTCTGATAATCTGCTGTAGTATTTCAAAATATTGGAATATGGGTATTTTACATGGAGCAAGTAAATTAAGTTAGGCCATTTGACACTGTCCCCTGAGAGATGAGTTCTGTAGATAGTAATTGTTTTTTTGTTTCTAGCATTTACAGCTGTAGAGTAGACTGATAGTCACAGTACATTCTCCCATTGCTATAGCTTTGTTGATGTGCTGCTTATGTTTTCCAAATTTCTGGGAATTCAAAATTGTTCTGATGTCATTGTTTCGTCTGTCCTTTCCATGCCTTTTCCTAAATGGATATAGGAATGCAACAATCTCCTAACCAGACATCAAGAACAGGAAAATCAAGGAAAGGTATTCTGTACAGTAGCATTTCAAATATGAAACATGTTGTATGATACACAAATGCTAACACATCTATGATGTTTTTTATCCTGGAGGACCCTATTTTGATGGGTTTGGTTTTATAAATTAGATTTGAGAGCAGGCTTTGGGCGCTTTTTATTTGTTTGCATGTTTTGCATGAGTCCTTTATTATTGAATTGAGTGTTTGCTTTGTGTCATTAGTGATAGTAAATTTTTTTTTTTTAAATATGTTCTGTTGCTCCAAAATAGAAATGGACTTCAATTAAAGTGGAAACAAGCAATCCCCAGAGACTGCTTTTCTAGATCCTATCTCTATGGTAGGGCATCAAGGTCTGTCTGAAAGCTAGCTCATAAACTTCCTCTATTGCCTTCTAAAGGATAATGTGACCTGGTTTTGGTCTTTGCTTAAAGTTACTATACATTGAAAACAAAAGTTCAGGTAACTTACTCAGCTGGTTTGATTAATTATAACTGTACTAATTGAAAATATAACTGAAGTCACCTGTCGAGTTATAACTGATTGCTCCACCCTATCCACCCAGTTCTGAGAGACAGGTTTTCATTCAGCTTGGGAGGTTAGCAGGTAGATTAGACTGCGGGTACTGAATGAGTTAACAGAAAACTGCGGTATATAAAACTAATTAATATTTTTATAAATGGCATGTGTTTGTAATAGGAAACATTAAAAATCAGAGACTGTGTTGGTATTTTAACTGTTTTAGCTTGTCCTCGCACTGGAAGTGTCAGCCTCTAGGTTTTGTCTGCATGACATGTCTACACTGAACATGTATACTGTATTTCATTGTCTGAAAGCCCTGTTCAGGTCAGGAGTTGTACTCATCAAAGTTCCCACATAAACCCTGTTTTTAAGACAGACAAAATTTCCATGCTCATTTGTGGTTTACTGATAGTAGAAGAGATGTCTTCAGGCATGGTATGCCTTTGTTTTCTTTTCCCTTTAATGATTTTGTCCAAGACCTCGGTTTGGTTGTCATCATGTGACTTCATGGAAGGTCACCTGTCTCCTGTTTATAAGCAACTACATTTTGTTACGATAGTTAACAAGAATTAGTTGTTGAGAACTGAGGAATGCTGAAATAGCTACTATGTGGAGGTTATATTTGTTTGGGTTTTTTCCCTTCTGTCTTGGGATTTGAAGAGCCCTTTTATTTCATCTTAGTTATTGATAGTTGAGAGGTTTTAGCACTCTTCAGGCTGGATTCCTAGACTTCAGATTTCATTAGTGAAATGAATCATCACAGATTTTCATTCAGTGATGTGCTAGAGTGCACTCTCATCGAGTCTGCAAATGGCCCCAAACTGGGGGGATCAGTAGATATGCTTCAGGGTGGCGCTGCCATTCAGAGGGACCTTGACAAGCTGGGGAAACGGACTGTCAGTCCCGTCTTACAAAATTCAGCAAGGGCAAATGCCAAGTCCTGCACATGGAAAGGAACAACCCCTTGCTACAGAACATGCTGGGACTGCCTGGCTGGAGAGCTGCTTTGCTGAGAAAGCCCAGAGAGTCTTGGCAGAGTGAGCTGAGCATGAGCCAGCAAGGTGCCCTGGCAACTGAGAAGGTCAACAGTGTCCTGGGCTGTATTAAGAGCAGTCTAGCCAAGAGATTGAGGAAAGTGATTGTCCACCCCTACTTGGCACTCACTGGATTGTGTCCAGCTCCCTGGGTATAATTTTGAGCCCCCAGTGCAAGAGAGATTGGTCTTTCAACAGTGAGCAAGTTCAGTGGAGGGCCATCAAACTCGTCAGGGGCAGGAGTACTTGCCCTTTGAGGAGAAGCTGAGGAAACTGGTCTCGTTCAGCCTAGCGAAGAGGCGACTTTGAATGGGACCTAACAGCAGCTTCCAGTACATATGAGGAGAAGACAAAGCCAGGTGCTTCCCAGTGGTGCGTGACAGGAGACAGAGATACAAGAGGCATAAATGCAAACAAGAGAGTTTCTAACTGGGTGTGAGAAGCTTCACCATGATAAGGACAGTAAACCAGAGTGGTTGTACAGTCTCCCTCCTTGGAAGTGTTCAAGACCAGACTGGATAAAGCCCTAAGCAACCTTGTCTGACCTCATAGCTGAGCCCGCTTTGAGGAGGCGGGTGGCTAAGAGACTTCCTGAGGTCCCTTCTGACCTTATTTATCCTATGATCCTACGTGCAAGTTGCCTTCATAACACTGGTGAAAGCTTGCAGTGTAGTATAGAATGCCCTGGTTATGCCCCTTTTTTGGTGCAGTGTAGAGAACCGCTGGTGATTCTTCTACCTGAGGATAAGTTCTAGATCTTGATTATGCTTTTTTGATTTTCTTTACCTTTTCAGAATAATCTGTAACTGGGTAGAGCAGCAGATAGTGTAGTATATAGCATAATGTTATACATAATGTTACATAAAATAGTAAAATCTCTGCATGTGATGTATACTTGTGTGTGTAATACGAGTACTTTGTAGGTTCATTTACTTACTGTCTTGCTAAACCACCACCATTTTGTTAACTGTTTACTAACATAGCATATTCATGCTATGCTTTTTTTTTTTTTTTTTTAGTTTAGAGATGTTTCTTAAACTTCTAGGTATAAGAGTCCAAAGGAGATATAACTCTGGTCTTTTTCGTTTTCTTTTTTTTTTTTTTTTTAATTTCAGTTTGGCTTGAAAAAGCAGTTGTTTTGGAAACGCATTTATTCATGCTGTCTTGTGTTGAATTGACTACCCAACGTTTCATTCTGTTATGATCTGTAGAGTTGTCCATGTTAAATGTTTATATGTACTGGTTAATTTTTAGCACGCCAAATCTAATTTCAACATGTCAATTAATGTTTGAACAGCAATAGATGACTTTTCCCAAGGAGACTCAATAAGGTGAGACTTTAAAAATACTTAACACTTGCGTGAGGAATGATTTGAGAGACACGGTACTCATTTTGCTTTGCTTTTTAAGAAGCTCTGAGAAAGAGGGGAGTGATGACAGCTGGCATACTTCTGAGGAAGAAGAACTCGATTTTACCCCCAAGGTATGGTATCTTTACAGGAAAAATGTCCTGTAAAAATAAGTGATTTGAAGGCAAGTTTTATCTGGGACTGAAAGAAACTGCAGTTCCAGCCAATATTGTTTTCTTCTTGGAAGCAGTCTCTGGCCTGCCAGACTTTCTTCTGCTGTGAGTTTTTCCTGAAAGACCTGTAGCTGTGGCAGACCATGCGGTAGATTTGTAGTTTGGGGCAAAAGAGCAATAGGTGACGAGATAAACAACGACATTGTTTTATTTGTTCTTGTTCATTAGAGTCAGATTTGCAGACCCTAAAAGTTTGTAAGTTACTATTATAACCTATTCTGTTTTCCTCCAAACGTTGTTATTTCCTGCAAATTTGGTGATAGAATCCTAACTGATAAAGAAAAAGGGTATTTATTTATCAAGATCTACTGAAATCCTTCATCACCTAGTTCTCTTTTCCTCCTCGTAAGGGTCCTCAAGAGCGCTCAATGGATGAGTTACTCAAATGGGTCGTCTTTTTTCTTATATGAGATGGCATTCTGTGCTTGCACGTAATCTCACATTGCATGTTTTCCCTCTTTTTTGAATGCTCGGGTAGTATTCTTTTTGTCAGCTACAAGCTCTTGCACCTACTGTTTTTACTGATGTTCTGAAGGGTTATCAACTTCTGCAGTAATGTCTGGAGCATCTATTCTGTTGCACTGGGATTCTGCAGTGATGAGGAACCTGAGTGTAGTAGTTAAACCCACTCTGTAATGCTGGAGATGCAAGCATGTTTAGTTTTAACATGATTTTGTTTTCTTGCGCTGATTTAAATAGAAATGATGCATTTTTCTGGCATGATTTTGAAATTGAGGGATATTGTGGTAAATGTACTAGCAGGGACTAATTTATGCATTAAGTCTAGGGATCTTAACAGTTACTTGCATTATGCACATTTGCAAGTAAGCATCCTGAAACTGTAATCTTAAATATAGCTGAATTTTACTTAGGTATTACAAATTTTAAAAACAGATTTTTAGAACTGTTATGCATGTAAACATAGCTTTGGAAACAATTTGCGGATGGGTACCTGCACAGTGTTTTGGGGTGAAGTACTCACTGAATTGCATATGTGAGGAGTGTTTGTGTAGTTAGAACTATAGGATGGAGCAGCACCTGACCACTATCAAAAGGACAGCCTGATTATATTCACCATTCAAGATTTGATGTCAACAAAGGATTTGTTGTTGTTACTGTTTTTAAAAAAAAAAAAAAAAAAAAAAAAAAAAAAAAAAAAAAAGGTTTTGCTTAAATAAATCTTTATTTACAGAAGCTGCAGAAGCCAAACTTGACATTGCTAATGAATGCTTCCCAGCAGTTCAGGAAAAACAGTAAGCTATTTGGAAAAGATTGCATGATATACTGATATATAAAAGTAGACTTGCTAAGTAGGTTTTTTTTATATTTTTTTTTCTTTAGTAAATGAGAAAAGTAGCATTTTGAAAACATAGCACTTAGTAATTTCAGGAAAAAAAAAAAAAGTCATATCGTTAAAATGAAGATATTAATCCCCTCCTAAGCCTTTGTCCCTGGTCAAGTCCTTCCTTCATCCTGCCCATCCCTTACCTGGCTCCTTTTCCAGACATTCCCGGATGACTCCTCTCCTGTGCATTCATCTGGTAATATGCCTGTTGCTATTTACGTAACTCCTTTTGTTCACATGCATTTTTCCTTTTCTTGTGCTTCAAGATAATGGTGATGGTTCTAGAATTGAAAGTCCTAAGTCACCAAAGAAAAGCCTCAAAAAAAGAACCCCATCAGATGCAAACCTGAACAAAGGAGATTGTGGAGGATTATTGAATAAAGATGTCTCAGATGCAAGCAACCTGGAGGAAGAAGAATTGGAGGAGGAGGAGGAAGATGATGATGAAACTGACGATGGAGATGATGATGAAGATTATGAGGAGGAAGAGGAAGAAGAGGACGAAGATCTTGCTCAAGATGAAAAGGAGGAGGAAGATCTGGAAGATGAAGAAACTCAGTCTAATGACATACTGGAGAAGGAGCAGGGGGAGAAAACAGAACCTAAACCTAAAGGGGAAATTAATCAGCAATTGGAGTATTTTAATAATGCTAATTATGAAGGGGAAGCTCAGTGTGGAACTGGAGATGTCTGTGATGATGATCATAAAGTAAGTAAAGAACCTGATGAAAAGGTGGAGGAATCTGTTGATACTCCTGTGTCTTTTATAACCGGGTGTTATGAAAGATTGCAAGAAAATATAACTGCCATGTCTCCGAAGATAATGAACAATGAAGTATCTTGCAAGTCAGTACCAAAACAAGCTGTCTTTCAAAATCTAAATAATTTGCAAGATACACAAGAAAGCTGGAACAGGAAAAGTGTGATTCAGGAGAACTTGCACGTAAGTGCTGACTCCTGTTTTGCAGACTCTGAAATGAAAAAAGAGATACCTCAGCCTCTCTCAGATAGTTGTCTTGAGAAAAAGTCAAGCTTCAGTGATGGCTTTGAAAGTGGTGATAATTCTTGGTCAGCAGCAAAAAACCCAAAGCTTGAAAGTCAAAGACCGAATTCTGTTGTTCTTGAACATGTGGATGATGAAGATACTGAAGAAGAGCAATATGAAGAAGTAGATGATAAAGTCTGTGAAGCAGTGAAACAAGAAAGTGAAAACTTGCGCTTAAATAGGCATGAAGAAAACTTAAGAGCAGCGTTTCACTCAAGCACCAAAGTAAGTATGTAGGGGTGATTCAATCGCAAGGGTATGTTCTAAGGGTAATATAGGTAAGAAACAAACGGTAAACTGGACTTCTGTTAATACTTATTCTTCACATATATCCATCTTTTGATCATCCTTTTTTGATATTAGAAAATGTCTTACTCCTAGCCAAAGCAGTTTCTTAGGTATAAGAATAATATCAGGCAGTGTTTTCAATAATTTTTTTCTATTGGTTACAGTGGTTTTGCAGGAAAAAGAATAACCAGTAGTCTTTTTCTGGAATCAATTAAATTTTTCTCAGTTGTATGTACAGATTTTATCTGTGAAGATTTAGTGCCATTTAGTAAAGTTCATGGTGTGATGGCTGAAAGTGAGGAAACAAAAAGAAGTTTGAATAAGATTGAGAGCAGGAAGCTAGTGATTTTCCGTGGAGCAAAGTAGAGGAAAAGAAGGAATGTGTTCCAGAATGATGTAACTTAAATGATAGAGTTAGACTGACATGAGGAAGTGCTTCTCAGGGGCTTTGCAGAACCAGCAGTGAGACTTACGACATTAGACATTGCTGTCTACTCATATAGATTCCCTTGGAAAAACTGAAGGCCTTGTAAAACAAAGCTCAACAAAGTTTCCCTTTTGTCTTACACAAGAAAAGTTTTTTTCAAGTTGGCAATGGATGGCGAAGAAGATGCTTGTTTCTGTTCTTTCCAGCTGTTTTGGTCGATCTCTTTTTAGGAAGAATCACCTGAACGGGAAGAAGAGGAGGAGGAGGAGGAGCAGAAGGAAGACACTGGTGAAGAGCTACAAACTGCAGTTGTTGAGGGTGTGAAAAATTCTATTTGTAATGATAGCCATCAAGTCCACAATGCTTCAAAAGACAATGCTGGTGAGAGAAATGAGTTAGGAAATACTGATCCAAATTCTTCCTCTATAAATATTAATGCACAGTAAATGAACTAAAATGGTGATTGACTTCTGAGATAGCAAATTTTGCCCTTGCCTCTGAATCCTAGTGGGCACTGGCAGAAAAGGAAAGCAGCTTTTCATTCATTTTTGAAGAACTGAAATTGTGGCATCGGATTCCAAACGATGCTATATGAAGCAAGTGCTATTCTTGCTTTTGTTGCTGTGTTCTCCCTGAAGTGCTCTGAACAAAATGCGCAGGTGAAGAAGAGAAGGAGGACTAGAGTGTCTTGGGTGTGACAGTAGTATTCCCCTTTCTGGCCCATACTGTAGGATTGAAAAGCTGTGATTACTCTTGGCTGAAGCCTGGGAAAGATTTGAGTCAAGCTGAGAGAAAGCTGTTCTGTTCCAGTGCCTCACCTTGTCCAGTTTTAAAATGTAGAAGGTCTCTCCAGTGCCACACTTGCATGTGCTTGAAAGCATTACCAGCTCGGTCAGAGCTGAGCACTTTGGTACTCACCTCAGGCCTCAGAGCAGGAGGCGAAGGCACCATTTCCATTGTCTGTCTCCAGAGAGTAGCTTGGTGTGGTAGGTGTTACCAGAGCACGTGTAGCTGCTGATCAAATGCTACACAGGGGGTCTGGCAGAACCTGCTGTATTCAAGTGTTGTACCTATACATGCTTTTCTGTCTCTATGCATTTTACCATAAGCATGAGTTTGGCATAGTGTAAGTAGTCAGAGCCCAGGCTGGAACCAGCAGTTGCCCTCTTCTGGGGTGGGTGTCCTCACTGCTCTCCAGCTCCTTCCCCCTTCTTTGTGTTCATGTCTCCACACGAGTGAATCCTGAATCAGTTTTACTTAATGGAGTAGCTTAAAACAGAGAAATGAAGATAGTCTAATCTGGCCAGGAACCCACTGAGACTGAGCCTTACGTTCGTCTGGTAGAGAAGAGATTTGGATGTTAACGCGCTGAGATAAAACGGCTTTTGTGTGTTTGGGGTGAGTGTTTGAGCTGTGAGCCTCTACTCTATGTTTAAATGGCAATGCTTAGGTGTCTAGCTTATGGGTAGGTGCAGGGTAGCAACTCTCTGACAAGGAAGAGCTTTCCTGGTAGCACTACAAAAGGAGCATTGTTTCTTGGTGATTTTAGTGATGTTAGTGTGAGGATGTTTTGGATAGTGTTTCTACGGTACCTCCTATACTGTGGAAAGTGGTAGTAAATGCCAAATTCTGGAGCTGTAGTCTGGAGAGCTGGTGACCTAAACTCTGTATACCACAGGACTGCAGGGTGCTGGAGTCTCTTCCTTAATGTTAACCAAACATGTGTTGGGTGTTGCTTGTAGCTGTGTCTGCTGTGGTACATAGCCATCTTCTGCTGGAAAGGAGGCAAGAGGAGGTGGCGATGTAAAGGAAATATCATGATGTGGCTGGGTATGAAGAAACCGTTGAATAACACTCACTTCTTAGTTTGTCCTCAGCAGTAGAACCACTGCACATCTTTTGGATTCAGGGCTTGACTGATGGGGAAAAGCAGAGTGAAATATAAACACTGTGTCTCACTTATCTTGTTTGTAGGTGCCCTGCCAGCAGTGGGAGCAGAGGAAGAGGAAGATGCTGAATCTCCCTGGGATTCTGAGGTACTTTCTGTGAAGGACACGGGGTTTTCCATCTGAGGTGGGAGAGGAGGGGAGGAGTAAGATCCAGAAGCACTTGAGAGCTTGCTTTTGACTTGGGCCCTACCGTTGATGAGGCTTATTTCCTCTTTTCCTGCTTCTGCCATATGTTTGTAACTGGGGACCCTTGAAATACTTCTGCTCTAAGCCAGCTGATCAGTCCCATCAGATTGGGATGAAGTTAGGTCAAGCTAACAACTTGGGTCTCATAACAACTGGCCATTAAGTTTGGCTTCTAGTATAGTATTAAAGCAGTGACGTTTCTTGCTGTTTAAAATAGTCCGAACTTTTCACAGGGGCTGGCAGGATTGTTGCTTTTTCACCATACAGCTTTATTCTGCTGACCTGGTCAGTGGTTGCCCTTAGGGTCTACAACTTAGGCGCTTAGCTGCTTCTGAACAGATCCTCTCTACCTTTTGTAGGTGTACTTCAGCCCTCTTTGAAAGTCATGTTCAACAGAGATACCACACATGCTGGCTGCATTTGCTCTTTTAGTTCTTCCTTGTCTAATGGTCTAGAAGAAAATAAGCAGGGTCTGTAGCTAATCCCCTCTGGCTTTTCTTGTGAGGAAAAACGAACTCTTCCCCACCCCCTCCTTAAAAACATAAGACTAAAATTTTATTTTTATTTTTTTTTAGGTAGCCTTAGTTTCTGTAAGCTTTGCCTTGCTAGTCTTTGTTCAACCCAAATTGCCCTTGCGATTGGGAACAGCGATGTGTTCACTCACTACTGCAGGATACATGCACAAACCTGAATGCCAGGTACAAGTTCAGTACAAATGTTGGATCACCACAGACCTGCAGTTATTGGTTCACAACCTGCATCTTCAGTCACCATGTTAATTCTCTTGTGGCTGTCCAGTTTGTCAAGGTTTATCAGCATGACAGAATAGTTTAGATAAGTTGTGAGGTTTTTGCCTAAGATCTGAAAACACACACAACTACTGTGATTTTCCAATATACTATGTTTTGATGTGTCCTTTCCAAGGGTCTTATTGAAGGTTTTTGTATCTCTGATATACTTGATACCATGCTATGCAAGTTGGCTTAGCAGGAGCTTTTTGCATAGAAATGAGTTGAAAATGCATTTGTACCAATTCTCATGCATGTGTTTTAGATTATACAGACGGATTCTGGAAGTCCGAGAAAAGTTTCGACTGGTGTGTTGCTCCCAGCTGCAGACAGACATGGAGCATGCTCACAGATTGTTTCAGGGGAACACGACAATGGTAACTTCATGGTGGACTAAATGCTTGTCTGTAAGCATTTATAGGCTAAAGTGAACTTCTATCAGTGTCTATCTTAGGAATGCTGTTATGATGTGGGTGTGCATTATAGCAATGAAGTGCTTAGTATTTGTTAATTAACACCAGTTATCATAGCACTTGCTGGCCAGTTTGTAAAGGAAGTTGTCTTGTTTGCATTATGTGTGTTCTTTGGATGTGTTTGTATTTTGGGGGGTTCAGGTTCTTGTTGCATAGTGATGAAAGTGTATGTGGTTTAGGACTGACATGTCTGAACATTTAAATATTCTTGGATGATAATGTAGCAAAAGAAAGCTATGATCTGGCTAAGCTTTGTTTTTTTCCTAGCTTAATTCCTGATAGCTTTCTGTTGTGCTTTGCCTAGAAGCTAAAATGTGACTAAAAGTTCAGGTTTTGTTGCTAAGGGTTTCTGCCTGTAGTTTATGATACTGTCTCTAGAGCATCTTGAGCACAGGATGGCAGGGAAGTTTTGCTGTTGGGGTAGAACTCTTTTCTGAAGGATTTCTCCTCTAACAAATGGCTTGTCAATCCTGCTTGTAGTATAGGTACAATAGAATAGCTGAAGAAGCTAATCCAGTTTTAGTTTAGTAAGCTGGAAGTAAAACTTTACAAGCTCCCGGGAGCTTGTAAATCTACTTGTTGAGTAGTTGTCATGGAAGTCTGCTTTGTATGATTTTACTAAGATAACTTTAAAATCAGTGTGAAAAGGGGGTAAAAGGCAATTATGGTAATATTTCTAAGGTATTTCAGTACTGCTAGGCCACCAAGTTTACTGAAATCAAATACTGTTTGTTTTTCAATGATTTTTTTTTTTTTTTAAATATAAAAATTTTGCTGTGGAGCCATTCTTAGTAACATTTCATATACTTCTTTCATGAGAGGACTCAAACTGTAAGATGACTAAAGCAGAGGATTTGAGAAATATAGGTGGGCCAGTAGATTGTGTGGGTTTGGAAATGAAATCAAATTTTGTTTTTCAATGATTTTTTTTTTTTTTTAAATATAAAAATTTTGCTGTGGAGCCATTCTTAGTAACATTTCATATACTTCTTTCATGAGAGGACTCAAACTGTAAGATGACTAAAGCAGAGGATTTGAGAAATATAGGTGGGCCAGTAGATTGTGTGGGTTTGGAAATGATTTAATGTTGGACAAAAATCTAAAAAAAAAAAAAGTAGTATTTGGAACAATGCTATAAATGGAGATTCAACCAAACAACATTTGTTTCTTTTGTATCCTTGCAAGCTAAACCAGAACAATTTGTTGAGAACTAGCTTGATTTTACCTCATCAAATGACACGTGTATGAGGTTTCTGTGTCTGCACCCATGCTTTCTCTGTCCCATCAATGGAAAGGAAAATGCTCCTCAACATTAAACACTTGTAGGATAATCACAGTTATAGTGCTTGTGGACTGTTTTATGATCATTCATTACAGTAGACCATCTTTGGCTTTTGAAATAATCCTTTTAGAAAGCAGGATTCAGCTCCTCAAAAGGACTAAATAGTTTGATCTTGTTCTATTAACGAGCATGACCTTATTGCTTCACATGAATTGTCCTAGTTCTGTGATTATTATTTTTTTAAATCCAAGGTGCACGATGGGAAGTATGCATTGTCCATTTCTTGTGTACTGATACAAATGCTGTATGATGAGGTAAACTGAATGTTAGGCATCGTACTTTCAGTGAAATAATGCTTGCAACTAATACTTAGTTGTAGAAACTACTGATGTTGAATGGAGTAAAAGATACCTTCAATTAAATAAAATAACACTTCCCAAAATATTTTTCACCTCTAGGCTTTTCAGAGAAACCAAACAATTCCCAGGTAAGTATTTGTTCATGTCAGACTGACTACTTGTTCTGCTCATTAAATAGTATGTAGTTACTTTTAATTTGTTTTTTTATCATTGGATTGTGTCTTTCATAGCTGAAGACTCCCGAATCTGTTTTGGAAATGAATGAAACCTCTCCTAAAAGAAGGCAGCAGAAATCAGGTAATATTCATTTCATGCGGTTCTGGGTTTTGCTTCATAATCTTTCTGGATAGGAGTATTTAATGAAGTATATGACTTATTTGTTTTGCAGATCTATTGGAGGAATTTGGTTTAGGAGATGCAGAGGATATTGAAGGTATTCATAACAGTCTTTTTGTAGTGTTCTTTTATGGACAGACACATTGTACTTGCAAATTTTTTTCCTAATATTAAATTAATGGTTCTAGCAAGGTGTTCTGGGAGCAGAAGGTCTACTGAAATATGCTTCTATGCATGTGTGTGCTCCCTGCTCTAGTCTGCCATTCAACACTGTAAATACCCTTCCATGATGTAGACTTCCTCCACCGTACCTGTTGTCATCTCCCCTTTTCAGGCAGTCCTCAAGTTTGCTTTCCTTCCAATTTCTCAAAAAAACCCTTCCTGATATTCCTGGTTCTCTGAGCATGTGCTGTGGCTGATTCCAAGCTAGGGATCTGGAAGCTAAGCTGTCCAGGAGCTGCAGGTGAGACAGAAAGAGTAATTCTTGGGCTCATGCTGTAGCTGCACTTTAGCAGGAATTATTACTTGCCTGGCTTTTCTCTATCTGTCTGGCAGTTGTTTTGAAACATGTAGCAAACACATTCCTCTGAGGCCTCCCCCTCCTGTTTCATGGAAACTGACCAGCAGGTTCAGAGGTAGGGGAAGGAAGTGGGGAAGAGAGACAAGGTGGGAGGAAATGACAATGTCAGCATGTTGCCAGGAATTCTCTTTTCTTTGGAAACAAGGTTAAAAGTGAAGCAGCTAGCTGGTCCACTATATATTGGAGGGAGGATATATGACCTTAATGGTGTTTTACATTCGTTGTTCTAACGTTTATTGATTTGCATATGTGTTAATGAGATGAGAAACAATTCCCCGTTCAGGTTTCAGAGTTTCTAAATCAGCTATTGAAAATATAAACCAGAGAGAGGTGAACAGATACGTAGGCAAGTGAAGTAGGTTATCGGAAATAATTTTTTAAATTATTGTGACTTCTAAGTATGGAATACAAATAGCTCCAGGTGCTTTGGCATCCTTGTTTTAGGTAAAAAAAAAAAAAAGTACCATTGTTCTTTTGACAATGATAGAGATTAAACTTCTCTCTAGGAAAAATATCTCTCCCTTCCTCCTCTCACCCTTCTCCTCTCTCTCATGTATTCGCAATGCAACAACAGGTCCTCTTTTGCCCTTTATTTTGCAGTGATAGTGGTTTTGTAAGACGCATAGAGGATTGTTAAAAGTTGTTCAGTTAAAACATGAGTTTTGGTTTTGTCTGTATGACATAGTAATGTGAAATGTAGCCCCATTGTGGACCAGTATGTTATAAAATTACAAACACAGAAAGGAAGACTGCCTTTTCATAGCTCGTTTCATGTCAGCTATTTTTCCTGTGTGTCTTTATTCATTTGGGTCACATGTTGTTTTTTTTACCCATGTGTTATCTTGAAGATCAGGTGTTAAGAAGTACATGTGAAAATTTCTTTCAAACTTTTATGTTTCAATTTGGGTTTAAGCAAATTAAATTGCTTCAGCAAAACATCATCATTCCTGTGGCACAAATATTTCTAACTCTAAAAGGGTTGAATGCCACCTTTCACAAGTTTATTTCATAACTCTGGAAAACAGGTACGGTATCTTGCACATGTAATAACTTCTTAAAATCTATTTTTGGGTCAACAGTAGTGGTGTTCTTATGTTTTCTGCATAGAAGAGTAGCTGCTTTGCACTGTAATCTGCAAAAAGTCATTATGTAAGACAATTTGAGGAGGGAAATCTCAGAAGAGAGGTGATGTAAAGGCTAATTGGAAAGAACACTAAAAATCATCTTTCAAAGCTAGCTAGAGAACAGGTAGAGTAAAAGTGGGGGGGGCACCTTTTGTATGCACAGGGATTTCTGTGTTATTTGTATGTTAGGCACGAAGCCAGATTCATCTAACCCCACTGCAGGTATCCATTAATAAAAAGACATGCTGCTAATAAATGACTGGCAAAAATACTGGAACTTAATTTACTCTGTGAATTTTCTATGTACTTATTTTTTAAATGACAGGCTCTTTAGAAGCTTCAGACTAGGGTTCTACCAGTGTTTTAACTAAATTTCTCCCTGTGCTAAAAGTGAAAAAGTCTTGACAATGAGGAGTCATCCCTCTTTCACAATGTTGACAGAAGCCAGTAATACAGAAAATAGACTCATGAATTACTGCTCCAAGAAGAGAAGAAATTTTACTTGCAACAGCTAATAGGATAAGTCCTTATCTTTTTTTTTTTTTTAGTTTATGTTTTTGAATTATTTTTTCCAGTGGCTTAGAGTTACTGACACCATAAGAACTGGAATTTTGCAGATGGAAGAACATCATTGCCTTTCATCTTTCCTGCCTTTTTCCTTGTTCTGTGCCCATCATACAGAAATTTCAAGATTGATTAAAAACCCTATGGAAAAGAAATCTTATGGGCTCCAAAGATCCTAAAATCTTATCTAAAGACTGAGACTTTGGACTCCAATAGCTGCTGCTGAAAACTTTACTGCTGACCATGATGGGCAAGACTGAAGAGGAGTTCGGGTTGCTTTCGATTATAGCAGTATGACACCTAATCTTAAAGTGTCTGGACTCTGAAACAGAATCCAAAACACTGACACCTACATACTCTGAACAGAGAATGTGAATTGCATGTTTAGAAGGCCACTACAAAACTCTGGCTGCTGACAGGTCTGCTTTTATCCAGCTTTCATGCAGATACAGTCGACCACAAAACCTTGTTCAGTCTGTGTTGTGTGGTATCCTTCAGGAAAGGCATCACAGCTCTCCTGCATCCACTAAATACTTAGTCTATCTTTTAAGCAAAATTGTGGTGTCAGTGTTATGTGGTGGGAGTGATCACATGTATCAAGTTGTATGGTAGGAAGCTGCATGCATGTTGCAGTTTGTGACCGGAATGAACATTGATGAAGTGACAGAAGAAATCTGGTAAGCGTACCTTTATGGAAATGGTGTAGGAGCAGTCCCATCTGTCTGAGAGATTGACCACCCCCTGCTGTGCTTGGGCTGGAGAGGCTTCTAGGACTAGTACAAACTCCAAGCACACTGGTGTGTCTAGACTCTTCTCTTTCTAGGAGATATTCTTATCACCCAAGAGGCTTATGTACAAATTACCAACATACTGGGTGCCTGTTTTGCCCAATTCTGCTCTCTTGAGTTATTTTCCTTTTGTTTTCTGTAAGGATGTTACAAATCAGTGTGACGTCTGTGCAGATACTTCTCTTGGAATTCATCAGGTTCCAGTGCTTCTGGCCACCCCTTCCAGTTGGCACTCCCAGAACTGTATAGAATCATAGAATAGTTTGGGTTGGAAGGGACCTCTAAAGGTCATCTAGTCCAACCTCCCTGCCACAGGCAGGGACATCTTCAACTAGATCAGGTTGCTCAGAGCCCCGTCCAACCTGACCTTGAATGTTTCCAGGGATGGGGCATCCACCACCTCTCTGGGCAACCTGTGCCAGTGTTTCACCACCCTCAGTGTAAAACATTTCTTCCTTAGATCTAGTCTAAATCTACCTCCCTTTAGTTTAAAGCCATTCCCCCTTGTCCTGTCACAACAGGC
>NW_008796110.1:6106211-6159151 GCF_000699145.1 Aptenodytes forsteri
AGTGGATAATAGTCAGTGGACTGTACGAGGCTTGGTAGCCTCTCGGTGACATCTCTGATGCGAGCCCCTGATAAGCAGCACACCTCTCTAGAGAGTGCTTCCAATCGGCAAATGGGTGCCTCCATACCTCTCAGAAGAGAGTCGCCTACTACTATCACCCCTCGCCTTTTCTTAGTGGTGCTGGTTGTTATACGGGGGACAGTATGCTCAGTGAGGGAGGGACTTGCTGGTTCAGATTATCCAGCCACATTACAATTCTAGTAAGAGGGACAAGGACCCATCTACAAAAACTATGCATAACTATTGGAGGAAAGGAAGATGTTGATCTCCAAAGTATGGAGGTTATTTGTATAGGAGCTAAGCATTTACTTATTCCAAGCATCTTGGTATTGATAACTTATCACACTTTCTACAGTACCTTCTATGGTGCTATCTACAAATCTTCCTTGACCACCAGCACATTGGTCCTCTATTTCTAATGCTGGTTGGAGTCTTCATCTGCACCAGCAAACAGCTTGGTATTGGGATATCTACAAGCATCAGTAAAGGCTAAATCTACTCTGTGATCTTGAAAAACAAGAAAAAGGGGAAAATGCCTGTTTTCCTTATAGAACATTATCCTTAGATAACCATTAATTACTGTTGTTATTATTATCTTTAATACTCATCAGACTGCCTGAAATGCATCATAGTTATCAATGGATCACCATAAAAACCCTGTGAAGTAAGTGCTGTCAACCCACTAATGACTAATGTGTGTTGGGAATGCCTTGTGGTAAAGTACAAACAATCTAGGAAATTGCACCCACCAGTGATTGAGGTGGGAGGAGAAGGTTGTTATTTCACACTGTGAGGTTAGAATCGACCTCTGGAGACCTGTATGACTGACTGAGGAGCTTAGGTTCCCAGCTCAGACATATGAGTTGTAACTCTAAGCTTGTATCCAATGTAATCCCCTTCAAGAAATGAAAACTTGCAAAAGGAGTCACCTAAAGCAGAAAATGCCAGAAGTGAGGTTGGCCATGTGACTTGTTAATACTGGAACCTTTTGTATGTTTATGATGATACCTATTTTCTCCCTGTCTTGCTCACTTTTCTTGTAGGAAGAATAGAATATTGTGTCACTCTTTAGCAGTAAAGCTTTGTGTATAGAAAGGCTATTGTGTAGAAACCATAAAATTATGGAGCAGGAAAGGAGGTGCAGAGTGATTAAGGTGAAAAGCCTCAACCTCTGTTTTTAGATGCCACACTTGAGCTGCTGGGACTTGTTTCTTTCTGAATACTTGATACTTCAGAGTGTTCAGTTTGCCGTCCACACAAACAACGACAATGAGTTGCTGCTTATAAGTTGTATCTGGGTCTATTTGGAGTCCAATTCTCAAATATAACAGAGATTCAAGATAGGCACCCCATAATGGGGAGCCCAGACTGAGCAACTGGTTCTGAGGAGTTTGATCTGTCCAATATTACTTAGAAATTCTGAGAGAGGAAAGGGTGGAATCCAGTTTTCAATGGTACAAGTGAAACGTCCGGATCATGGGTTGTTTCTCAACATTTCACAAGCCTGTCTCTCATTCAGTGTTCCACCTGTGTCTTCTGCAACAGATGAGGCAGCAGTTTGAAATACTCAGTCCAGATCCATGTCTAGGGACAGATTTGTTTCATGCATGGTTTACTGGGGTCTTAAAGATTTCAAGCCTGTGATGATGTTGTTTGTCATTTTCTGTGCAGAACACATAGGGAAATTAAGATTGCTGGAGGAATGTAGCTAGTTACTGCATGGCACAGTGTGTCATAGCTGGCACACAGTGTGTCATAGCTAGCACTCGCACTCACGCATGCACGTGCATGCTCTCTCTCCCCCGCCTCCCCACCCCCGCCTTTAAGAAACAGGAATGGTTTATTTGTGACCATTTATAGTGATTTTCAGCAAATTTCCTTTATGCATTAAAAAGTAAAATGCCCTGGAAGAAAGGAATTCATACAGATGCATCTTAAATCTGTATTATGATAATTTTCTCTCAAGGAGTTCCCAAATTTGAGGGGATGTGTTATTTTGTGTTAAGATTTTTCTCACAAATATGATGATTCAAGATGCACTGTAGGTGTAAATAAGTAGTATGAAGTCATGCTGGTTATAAAAATATGTGTTTTTCACTGTAGGTGAGTACTCAGGATCTACCTTTCATATGTCATCATCAGCTGAAAAAGAAGACATCAAGGATGCTATTGAAAACTTTGGGGTGCGGGTATGTAAAACCAAATATTTTGAATTAGAGTCTGAATTGGTAAATTGTATTATACGCTAAAGTAAAGAAAACTTACCGGTCAGTGAATAACGCTGAAGGGAGAGTCCTGTAGATGAAGGTTGTATTATAGTCTGAAGTAAAGTTGGATACAATCTTCTTATGGTAGGGTAAAATCCTTGTCCTTATGTTGGATACTTGCTGTTATACTGGTTTGTTTCCAGCTGGTTTGCTTAAATTTTGGCCAGTGTTTTTCCTTTTGTGCAGTGCTGAGAAACAGTGCAGTCAAATACATTTTTTTTCCCTATGCAAAACGCACATTCAAATGAAGAGGAAGATTTGCCTATAATCTGCTGATCTGTTTGATTAAACACACCTGGTCTTCCCCTTTGTAAAAGAAAGGTCAAACAAAAAAACTTGAAATTTGGTGACCTTCCTGATGCTTTCCCTGCCTCTGCAAAATATACCCTTGTTTGGCCATGTTAATAGGTGTTTGAAAAGGGTTTTTTTCAGAGAGCATTGCAGAGGGGAATAAGGCAGGCATCGTGTTTGTGTTGGGCACACAGGACAGGGCTGGATAGAGGGATCTGGAGTCTTCTGTAACATCTCAAGGGACAGTGGAGCAAATTATTTCCACCCCACACCCAGGCACCGTGAAAGAGGGACATGCTTAATTTTAACAGGCAGAGCACAGAACTTAAGCCTATTGGAAGGTGGTAGTAGTTGGGCAATGAACTTGGGAATGGAGAAGCTGAGACAGGTGGTGGCTGGCTGAGGCGCTGAAAGGAGGAATTTTTGCAGAGGGAGAAAAGGGCCTGGCTAGCAAGAAAAGAGAGCGAGGAGTTGGATGGTCTTAGCCCATTGGCACACCAAGGCTGCAGGCCCTATTTAGAAGGGACCACGAGCTAAGGAGGCATGTGGGGAGGGAGCGTGTTGGGAGGAGTTTGACACATGACAGGAGCAGTCAGAACTGTTGAGGAACAGAGCATGGGGGTCAGGGATGTGAGGAGACTGGGTGGGGTTGAGGCGTGGTATGGTTTTCATACAAGTTTGGGTTCCTGATTTTTGGGATAAGGGCAGGAATGGACAGGTTTCCCTAACAAATGCTTTTCTTTGGAGCTTGGAATGGAATTTAATATTTCTGAGTCTTGGGTGAAGAAATAGTCCTAACTAACTTAGCCAATTCTCCTTGTGGTGGACAGTAAAAGCTTGTCATGTTCGTTCGCATTGTATTAGCTCAGCTGGCAGGGGACTGTAAATGCCAGACAGTAGAGAATGATGGAGGAAGGAGAGTGGGGAAACGTAGGCAGTTGTAATGAAAAATGGTATTAAAGCAATAAAACTTGAAAAAATAAATTGCTTTGTGACAAATGCCACCAGTTACAGAAAGCAGGCAGGCTAAAAGGTAAAAGCAACTGTAGTGTCCAGACAAATCTAATCCAATTGTCCCTCGAGTAAGTCCTTCTATTTTTAAGAAAATAATGCTTCAGTGAAGCTTTAATTTGGTATCCCTTGATTTTTATTATAAACAATTGCTTTCAAAATGTCTTATTTTTATTATTTCTGTTATATGATAGGATGAGTTTGCAACAGAAATTACCTAGATTAACTGTAACTTCCTTTTTCTTGGTAATCTTTCTGTCTGTACCTGTTTACTTAAGGATAAATATTGTTTAGAAACCATCAACTTGATAGAAAAAACAGCACATGAAAATCAGACTGACAAAGCAGAAATTTCACATCAGGAAGCCCTAGCAGAAAATGAGGAATTGCACAGTGCTGACAAGCAGTTAAGTCCAAAACCTTGGGAAGAAAGATATGAAAGAATGTGGGTTGAAAATGAGAAAAGGGAATTGAAAACAAATTTTAAAAACATTACAGCAGAGCTGAAGCAGCTGTTTGGTGAAATTAATGAAACTGGGAAAACTACTTCCCTTGTGGAAGAAATGTCAGAAGATGGCTTCAGTGAAGAATTGAAGAGTTCTCGTGTTGTTTCATCTCATGCGACAGAATCAAGTAATAAGTTAGAAAGTAAAGGTAAACTTGGAGATATTAAACTTATGCTGGATGGAAAAGAACCCAAAATGGAAATTGTAATTCCTAGTCTTGGTGTCCTTCCTGATCAAAATAACTTAAATGCAAACGTGGAAGATACTTGGAGTACAGATGAAGAAGATAGCACAAACGATACAGATAATACAAAGGTGCCTCTAGCAAAACGAGAGGAAAAGAAAATGCTTACTATGGAAATGGAAGAGAATGAAAATGGAATTAGTAGAAATGTAGAGGGAAGTCCTGAATACTCCCTGAGACATAGCTTAAAAACAAGTATTTTGGATGATGTTTCTAATATTTTTCCTAAAATAAGACCTGTTTCTATGACTGATGAAAATGCACTTTTTGTAACAGAAAGGAAACTTGGAAAAGACTCTGGATTTAATGATGATGTTTCCAGGGACTGCCTTATGGACAACAATAAAATAGGAGAAACAGAAATTGACAGTCTTTTTGCAAATGCTCAGCAATCGTGTGGCATGCTGAAAAGGAATCTTGATGAAGAACTAAAACAAGATACTGAAAGATTTAAGAGTAAGGTAGGAATGCTGCAAATAGTATTCCTGGCTTTGGAGAAGGAGAAGGTACAGCTGCAAAAAGAGGTAGAAGTTCACCTGCTACTCCTTATTCTTTAGTCTTTCTCCATATCAATGGTCCTGTTCACTTTAGCTATTCGTCATTAAGGGAAGATGCTTTGTGCAAATTGGTTTTTGTTTTAATGGAAATATATTACTCATGAATAAAGAGAGCAGTGGAGAGTTGTTTTTTTCCCCATTATGTAATTAGAAGGGTTTTGGAAAACACAGAATGCATTATTGTTCCAGTTTACCAATAGGTGGCACTCAGTTCCAGTGTAAGTAGTTATCACTTCATTGCCATAAAAAGAAATGCACACAATTACATCAGTTCTGATTCTGAATCAAAGAATGAAAATAGCTTCTGAACAGGGTCTTGACTAATCTATTCATTTGCTGTGATTTCTGCATGGTGTGTCTTCATTGCCCATCACTAAAATTCTTGTTTGCTGTGAAACCATTTCTGCTAGTGGGTTTGGGATCTCTTCCCCGCCCCATCCCCCCATTAAGGAAGCAGTAGCCCAGAACACTTCCAGTTGATTTTTTTCTGTGTTTTTACAACTAACATTGTGCAGTCCTTCTAACTCTTTGTCCATCAGTAACACTTTCACTTTTTTGTTCATGTTTTAAGATACACTTGTTTTCTTTCTGAGGGCTATGTTTTTGTCATATCTTTAATCATGAGTGAATTCAAAGTACTTTCAATGACTTGATACGCTTTGTAGTGTAATTTTGTGAAAATGCTTCTCTATATAAATTATTTTTTTTTTTTTTTTAATTTCACATTATTTTAGAGGTAAACCCTGAATTATTCAGTCTTGGACATGGTGTTTCTCTCTTCTAGAAATACTGAGAAATGTATGAAGATTAACTTTCTTTTTATAGGTTGAGAAGGAAAAAAGCAAACAAAGATGTTTCAAAACGCAGGTGGTGGCAAAACAAGAAGATCTTGATAAATTAAATACACTGGCAGACAATGTTACTAATCAGCAAATGAAACAACAGATTACTCTAAGGAAGAATGACTCTTTGAAAATGGAGAATGAAAACACCATAGAAGAAAAAGACAAAAAGAATTTTTCATCTGAGGAGAGATCAAAATTGATTAAAATGCCGATGAAAGGGTAAACTAAGGAAATAATATCTAATTATTTGTACAAATTATTATTTGTTGTACTACTTAAGTATCTTTTAAGTTTTCTAATATTGCAGTAGTTCAAGCGGTTTCCTCAATGCTGAAAGCCATACTGAGTAGTCCACTGCTTCTCAAACATTTAAGAAAAAAAAAAATTTAGAAAAAACTAAGCTCATAATGGAGGTTCAAATTTATTGCCTGCTTTTAAAAAAAAAAAAAGAAAAAAAAAGAGAAATCAAAATTCCTGTGGGTTTCCTCGTCAATACTGAGGCAAAACATGTCTTCAAAACCAGAGTTGAGGACTGGGAAAAAACAGTTATTTTTGTAGGAAATGGCCATCTGGAAAAGAAAAGTAAGAACTTGCGGTTTATTCCGCTTTCTCCCTTTTCTAGGTGATTTTAGTGATCTCCATGCAGTTGGTGTTTTCTTTTTCATTAAGTTCAGATGCTCTTTGTCAGGAAAAGGGAAAAGATGGTATTACCAACCAATCTCAAAAGGTTGAAGAAGGCACAGATATTTTTATGTAACCTTAAGCAGGAGGTTTTTTCCTATCTGTCCTTCAAAGGAATCTCTGTTCTAGATACTTCCTCTAATGGGGATATTAGAAATGTTCCAGCTTACCTGAATCTAGCTCAGATTCCACGTTTCCCCCTCGTTCCTAGGGGACGGGTTTTTAAAATACTTGAGTATCTTCCATGATCTTTGGAGTCAAGTCTGTGTTTTATCATAGATATTTTTCATCTCAGTTGTTTCTGGACATCATCTTAAGTATGTCTGTTTTGCAGAAATATTTCATGTAAAGCTACTCAATTGGTGTTTTTTTTTTTTTCTTTCTGTTTAATGTAGTAAATTTGCCCTGAATGCCAAAGTTGCAAAGAAAAATAAAAGACAGACTTCAAAGCAGAAGGCTAATCAGCAGATGAGCTCTTCCAGTGGGAATCATTTTCAAGTACTGGATGATAGCACTTTCAGTGAAACATCTCAAGATGAAAGAAGGTACTGAATATAAGGAATGTTATAAATAAAACTTACTTAATGATAAAAATTGACCTGAAAGCTTAAGGTAAGTTTTGAAAACCAGATGTGTACAATGATTCTTGTTCTTTCATCTGACAACACTACCTGATGGCCTTTGTGTTCAAAAACACTTCCTTTTTGCTTAGAGTGCTTTGAACATACCAGCCAAGTTAATGATAAGGTCAGATGTGCACAAATTCTGAATTACCTGAGTGTGTGCATGTGCGTAAATATGTATGGTTTATATTTTTAAAAAGGGAGGAGAGAGACTTATAAAAGAGCAAAATTACTCTTTCACTGCAGACATCTCAGGTTTCTTCTGCCTTTTTTTTTTTCTCCTCCCCCGAGCTGTGTCCCCTCCCAACTTCTTGCTCACCCTGAACTTACTTGTGTGGGAGGCAAAGTGAGAAACAAAAGGTGTTGACACTGTACAAGCACTGTTCAGCAATAGCTAAAACATTGGTCTGTTATCAACACTGTTTTGGTTAGAAATCTAACACACAGCACTGTGTGGGCTGCTATGAAGAAAATTAACTCCATCCCAGCCAGACCCAGTACACTAGAGAATCCAAAATTATGGTTCTTTGACCTGTAAGAGAAGGATTCCCAATACTGAAGAGAGCTAAACCTCTAGTATTAAACAGGGAATGCACATAACTGTATATCTACATATCTGTAAGATTCCTGTCGTTTTGAGTGAAGTGCAGAGAACAGTTATTTCAACTATTTGCTTAATATCTTTTGGAAAAAATAGCCTTCCAATAGACATAATAGTACACAATTATGTTTTTTTCAGTCTTGAACTACATCTAACAAAATTCTTACATTAATTTTTAGTTTAATTCACTTCTGAAATTGTTTCCAGAGCAACTTTAGATATTGTTCATAATGCAATATAATCATTCCAGTACTGAAATATATTTCTGTTTTCCAGATGTGCAGCAAAAACAGGGAGTGAAAAGAACAAGGTACTGTAAAATTAGTTTCTTGATAAATAGTTCGTATCAGCTTTTAATCACTTAGATGGGAACAGTGTTTATGTAGTGATCATCCAGATGCACAAATTGCTGCTAGTATGCAACTTTATCATATTTGAGCCAAATTTATAGGCTATGAATGAGAAAATGAATTATTCATGGATTTGTAATGATCTGTAATACTATATAGTTGTATACAGAAAATACTGTATTGTTCGCAGGTCAGCATACAAATGGATGTAACTGATGATCTTGATTTAACTCACTCATCTGACACAACTTCAGAGGATGTTGAATTACCAACTTCAACCTACAAAGAGGCTATGTTGCTGTTAGAACAGCTTAGTGTGGATCATACAGGTATGTTTTCAAGTCACTGTCTTCAGCTGTTACAAGTTCCTCTTTTAAAACATGATTTCTTTATGTGCACTCCTAGGTATTTTAGTTTTATATTTTGATCTAATATTTCTTTATGATTAGAGATCCACCTCAAAATATGTGAAATTATCTCACCTAACCTTAGATGTCTGCCTGTATTGTCAGCAAACATGCCTTACTTTATCATTGGTTCTCCGTCTAGTCAGAGCTGGAGAAGCAGGTTCTTGCAAAGTACGGTTCAGCTCCTTCTAATGCAGTCATCAAAAGTTAGCAAGGTCGTCTTTTTCCTCTTTATATCCCCCCAATAGCTAATGACAAATAGTGCAGCAAAATAACGTCTTTGCTTAAATTTTTTTTTTTATATATATATTCAACTCTCATAAGGTGCTTGCATATATACACATAGCATTATATAAACGTAAGTGTCACTTACTCTGTCTATTAAACTATGCTAAAATTCCATTAGGCAAGGGTTAACCTTGACTAAAGGCCAAACTCCCACCCAGCTGCTCTCTTACTGCCCCTCCTTAACAGGACAAAATAGGATGAAAAACTCAAGGATCAATATAAAGGCAGGGCTATCACTTACCAGTTACTGTCACAGGCAAAACAGACTCCACTTCAGGAAACTTAACTTAATTTGTCCTATTAAAATAGATTTGGATAGTGAGGAAAAAAAGACAAAAAAAATTAAAAAAATACCTCCCCACCATCCCCTTCTCAAGCTCAACTTCGCTCCTTCACTCCCAACTCCCCTACCCCTCCCCAGGCAGCGCAGGGAGCCCGGGGTCTGCAGTCAGGACATAGGAGTTTCTCTCTGCCGCTCCTTCTTCCTCACACTTTTCCCCTGCTCCAGTGTGAGTCCTTCCATGGGCTACAGTCCTTCAGGAAAAACCTGCTCCAGCCTGGGCTCTCCATGGGCCGCAGGTCCTTCAGGAAATATCCACCTGCTCTGGCATGGGGTCCTTCAGAGCACTGCATTGTGGATATCTGCTCCAGGATGGACCTCTCCAGGGGCTGCAGGGAAATACCTGTTCCACCATGGTGTCTCCATGGGCTGCAGGGGAATCTCTGCTCTGGCACCTGGAACACCTCCCCCCTCCCTCTTCACTGACCTCGGTGTTCACAGGGCTGTTTTTCACATTCTTTTCCCCTTCTCTGCCTGTGTGGCGTTTTTGCCCTTTCCTAAATACGTTTTCCCTGAGGTGCCACCAGCGTGGCTGAGAGGTTCAGCTGTGCTTTGCAGTGGGTCTGTTGGAACTGGCTGTATCCGGCACGGGGCAACCCCTGGCCTCTTCTCAGAGAGACCTCCCCACTACCTGCACCCAATACAGCAAAGCATTAAATAATTTATACATTGGAAAGTATTTGTGCATATGTGTAGCTTTGTGTCTTTTCTATCTCAAAATAGGTTCTGCTATTTTGTTGAAAATTCAAAACATACTTCTTGAATATGAACAGATAATAGAACGTGAAAAAAATCGGTATACAGCTGTTTGGAGAGAAGTAAAGAAATTGGAAAGTGAAAAGGAGGAGTCACAATTAGTAGCAGAAAAGACTCAAGATTTGAAATCCATATTGGCTCACCAAGAAGTGGAATGGAAAAGTGATATCCAAAGCCTTAAGTATGTAACCTTGCGTTCTGATAATGTGTTATCCTGTCAGTGTTCATGTTCCAGAAGATGCTGATGGTACAGGTGATAGGATGAGAAGTTTCTAGTCTTTTGGGTTTGGGTTTTTTGAATCCCATGGGCAAGTTATGTTATAAAGGACATAATGTCAGGGGGGGAAAAATGCCTGGATATTAGCTCCATGTGAAATCTTCTGGATGTTGTTTTAACTTTTTTTTAATAGCAAGAGAAGAGAACAAGAGAGTACGTGTGGGAAAACGAGATTTATAAGAGAGAGATTTATGGGATAGGTTTTTTTTTTTTTTTGTCTTTGCAGCTTCTGTTGGTGTATAATGCTAGAATTCTGGGAACTGCACAGAATGCAACTCAGAACAGAGCTTAGAACATTTGTTTGTTTGCTTATTTGTTTATTTGAAAGGTCAAATTTGGGATTTCCCCTTTCCCCATACTCCTGAGCTAGACCTGGATGGTGTCAGGTTTTTAAAGACTGTTCACATCACTTCAGACAGGAGTGGCCAGTAGGCACCATATGAAATTCAGCAAGGACAAATGCAAAGCCCTGCACTTGGGAAGGAAGTTCCCCTTGTGATGATGTACCATGGGATGGCCTGGCTGGGGAGCTTGCTGAGAAGGCCCTGGCAGTCTTGGTAGAGCAAGCTCAACATGAGCCAGCATGAGCTGGCCGCTGAGAAGGCCAACAGCATTTTGGGCTGTATTAAGAGCAGCAGAGCCAGGAGATTGAGGGGAGTGATTGTCTGCCCCTACTCAGCACTTGCTGAACTGTGTCTAGAGCACTGGGCCCAATTTTTGGCCTCCCAGTACCAGAGAGATCTTAATCAATATGCGTGAGTTCAGCAGAGAGATACCAAGCTGGTCGGGGAGCAGGAGCACCAGCCCTGTGAGGAGAGGCTGAGGGAACTGAGCTTCGAGGAGTTGTGCCTCTCAGTATGTAGAAGAGGATTATGAGGAAGACAAAGCCAGTCCCAACTTGGCCTGGATTTCACTACAACCGTTTTTCAAAATTCTCAAATATCTATCGATTACAAAGAATTAAATTTTTGTTCTAAATAAATTCTTGAAGCAATGTTAACTTTACACTCATAAAAGCTATACTTTTTGTGAAATTACACTAAAAATTGTATGTAAAGCTTTTTCCTTGCAATATAAACCATTCAAATACAAATGTTACTGTCAATCTTTCAAACAATTTATTAGTGGTTGCTGATACTTGTTTTGCAGAATTTCTAAAGCAGATTTTCAATTGGCAGCTCTTTCCTTATGTTAATATTTGATTCTTTTTCTTGTTGACCGTTGCAAGGATATCAGAAAAAATATTCAAAATAATTATCAAACATAAAACTGTTTCTTGTTTGGGCACCGTGGACACACCATGGACCACTTTTTACCATGTTGGTGCTTATTGCTGATTGTTTCAGATAGTAAAGTTGTTGACGTTCCCTAAGGCTTTCATTAGAAATTAGCTTCAAAATTAAATTGCTATTGTTTCTCCCAGGTGTAGATCCATTGAGGTTTAAAACTATTTTTAATCGTATTAAGCTTGAACCCTATGCATTTCTAAACCTGTTTTTGAACACTGTCCTCATTCTTGAGTAAACAGAAACTGCTTGCTCTTCCTATGGTCAGCAGTTGTTTTAGACTTACAGAAGGCTTGCTAAAAAATTGTTGGGTCTGTCAGATAGGTGGTGTGCTGCTTCATCAGTATTACTTGCAATCACTGAATCCGTAGTATGTAGGCAATGCTTAGCATATTAAGAAAATATATATTAATCATGGTAAAAGTTTATGATCCTTTGATCTGATAAGACAACAAACTCAACAACATTGAATGAAATGTATGTGATATGAACATGATTTTTTTTTTTAAGAATTACAGAAATATGCATACTACTGTATATTTACCTATCTAAACTTACTTACAAATAAATGATAAATCACTCAACGGTTTATTTCCGTATCTTGTACAACTGATACCATGTCTGTTGGTGTATAATGCTAGAATTCTGGGAACTGCACAGAATGCAACTCAGAACAGAGCTTAGAACATTTGTTTGTTTGCTTATTTGTTTATTTGAAAGGTCAAATTTGGGATTTCCCCTTTCCCCATACTCCTGAGCTAGACCTGGATGGTGTCAGGTTTTTAAAGACTGTTCACATCACTTCAGACAGGAGTGGCCAGTAGGCACCATATGAAATTCAGCAAGGACAAATGCAAAGCCCTGCACTTGGGAAGGAAGTTCCCCTTGTGATGATGTACCATGGGATGGCCTGGCTGGGGAGCTTGCTGAGAAGGCCCTGGCAGTCTTGGTAGAGCAAGCTCAACATGAGCCAGCATGAGCTGGCCGCTGAGAAGGCCAACAGCATTTTGGGCTGTATTAAGAGCAGCAGAGCCAGGAGATTGAGGGGAGTGATTGTCTGCCCCTACTCAGCACTTGCTGAACTGTGTCTAGAGCACTGGGCCCAATTTTTGGCCTCCCAGTACCAGAGAGATCTTAATCAATATGCGTGAGTTCAGCAGAGAGATACCAAGCTGGTCGGGGAGCAGGAGCACCAGCCCTGTGAGGAGAGGCTGAGGGAACTGAGCTTCGAGGAGTTGTGCCTCTCAGTATGTAGAAGAGGATTATGAGGAAGACAAAGCCAGTCCCAACTTGGCCTGGATTTCACTACAACCGTTTTTCAAAATTCTCAAATATCTATCGATTACAAAGAATTAAATTTTTGTTCTAAATAAATTCTTGAAGCAATGTTAACTTTACACTCATAAAAGCTATACTTTTTGTGAAATTACACTAAAAATTGTATGTAAAGCTTTTTCCTTGCAATATAAACCATTCAAATACAAATGTTACTGTCAATCTTTCAAACAATTTATTAGTGGTTGCTGATACTTGTTTTGCAGAATTTCTAAAGCAGATTTTCAATTGGCAGCTCTTTCCTTATGTTAATATTTGATTCTTTTTCTTGTTGACCGTTGCAAGGATATCAGAAAAAATATTCAAAATAATTATCAAACATAAAACTGTTTCTTGTTTGGGCACCGTGGACACACCATGGACCACTTTTTACCATGTTGGTGCTTATTGCTGATTGTTTCAGATAGTAAAGTTGTTGACGTTCCCTAAGGCTTTCATTAGAAATTAGCTTCAAAATTAAATTGCTATTGTTTCTCCCAGGTGTAGATCCATTGAGGTTTAAAACTATTTTTAATCGTATTAAGCTTGAACCCTATGCATTTCTAAACCTGTTTTTGAACACTGTCCTCATTCTTGAGTAAACAGAAACTGCTTGCTCTTCCTATGGTCAGCAGTTGTTTTAGACTTACAGAAGGCTTGCTAAAAAATTGTTGGGTCTGTCAGATAGGTGGTGTGCTGCTTCATCAGTATTACTTGCAATCACTGAATCCGTAGTATGTAGGCAATGCTTAGCATATTAAGAAAATATATATTAATCATGGTAAAAGTTTATGATCCTTTGATCTGATAAGACAACAAACTCAACAACATTGAATGAAATGTATGTGATATGAACATGATTTTTTTTTTTAAGAATTACAGAAATATGCATACTACTGTATATTTACCTATCTAAACTTACTTACAAATAAATGATAAATCACTCAACGGTTTATTTCCGTATCTTGTACAACTGATACCATGGATAATGGAATTAAGTTAGAATTCTTTGAAAAGTTAAAAATTACAGTAAAAATATGAAATCTGAAAAGATTGGTATTATAATACCAATTGGTAGAATCTGAATAATACCTGAATATAATACCTATTGGTATTATCTGAAAAGATTTCATATTTTTGATTTACGTTGTCTCTGCAAGTTCAGAATGTGGAATATCTACTTTTTATATCAGTGCTTTAGTTTCTCAAATATTCTGTTAAATCCCAGATTTACTTTGAAACAAGAAGAGGAAAAGAGGCTCAGAGTAGAAACGCTATATGAGAAAACAAGAGAAAAACTCAGAAGGAAAGAAGATCAATATTGTAAAGAGATGGAGGAGAAACAGCAACTTGAGTTACACTCAAGGAATTTAGAAATGGAGTTAATAACACTGAGAAACCTCTTGAAACAGGTATATTAAACAATGAGTTAAACACTTGTTGTCTTAGTTGTTGCTTCCTTTTAATTGGCACTGTAGTCCAGCATGCCTAAAGAAGGAGGTACTTTGTTCATGGAAGAGGCATTGGATAACTATTGCCAAATTTTGAGGACAGTTGAGAACAGTTGGTTCACAAGTGGACTGTTGGGGTTTTTTTCTTTCTTTCTCTGCAAGTTCATGATTCCTTTTCTCCTTTTTCAAAATTTAGGTTTCATTTGTATTTCAGGCAAAGCCTGACTTTGAGTTATTTTTCTAAATTACTAGGAAAACATTGTGTATTCTTAATTTTTCAGAAGAAAATTAAAATTTACTATTTATAGATGGACTACCATAACTGTGGGGAAGCAAAAATATTTGAAAGAATACAAAGGAGAATGGGAAGATAATGTGAGCTCTGATTTTTCTCAAGATGCAAATAGTTTAATCGTATTACTGTAGGTTGAAGAAGAGCGTGATGAAACACAGAGACAGCTCTCTCAGGAGAAGAGTGCCAGAGCCCTGCAAGAAGGAATTTTGAACAACCACCTTTGGAGACAGAAGGAACTAGAAGAAGAGACAAGAAGAACTACTGGAAAAAATTCAGAGGTAAGCAGATTTTTTCTAATTAATTAAATTTCACCATGTTCATTGTAAAGTCGTAATAAATCTTACATAATTTTTTTCTGCTTCTTGATGGATTATTTACAGTCTACCAATGTAACTTAACTGTGTAAATACCTTTTCTGTTTTCCCTTATGTCTTTAAAAGTTCTGGAAAGCAGCATCAGTCCTGTATATACCTGAATTGCATGTGCAAGTAGGAAGCTAACAGAAGACATTATATACCCCATTTCTTAACCTATCTGTTATATTTCATTTCATAGATATTTTATCATCACTTTTTAAGGTTTCTAGCAATGAAACACCTAGCTACCTATGTCAAGGTTGACCAGGAAGAAAGTTGTTTGACGCTCGCTCTTTGTGTTCCCATTACTTGTTTTTTTTAATGACTTATTCCCTTATCAAACTTACTTACTTCAAGTATGCCTTTCCTTTCCACCTCCAAATACTAAAATTTTATGAAGGAATATCAGCAATGAATTAAACTCTCTGTAGGAGTTAGAATAATTGGAGGAGAAAAAGCAATCATAAACACTGTATTAAAAAAAAAAAAAAACTTGAAAAGAGTTTACTGAATTTACTAAGAATGTGCAGTGCTTGGAAGAATTATTTGTTCTTGGCTGTGCTGCCCAGTAAATGTAGGGTGAATATTTTATGTGGAAAAAGTTATATATATTATAAACAGGAAATAACAAGACTATTTCATTCCAGGGCTGATTGACTTGTATAGCTAACTTTCAGTAATACAAAAGATAAGTGTTAAGACGACATTTGACAACTGATACAAGATAAAAGGTAGCATTTATATTTTTTGCAATTTTGCTAAATATCCCAGAAGGAAAATACCCTTTTTAGCCTTATTTTTACCAGATTTGTAACACAGCTAAATTAACCTTAAAGGGAATATTTTAAAGGCATACACATACAAGAAAACACTATCGTTTTAAAAGCTTTATACTTTTGAGATATTTTAAATAATTTTATTATTTGGTTGCTGTTCAAGGAAAAAAAAAAGGCTGGGATGTTCATTTAGGTTTTAAGGGTATGTTACACTTCCAGTGTGTGCATACATTGTACATGTGCGTGGGTTCATAGTGTAGCTTATGTATTACCTGAAACTTCACTCTCATCTTTGAAGTCATTCTTCGGTATTAGAAATGTTAAAACGCAGTTTGATGCAGAAGTGGTTTTGTAGATCCATTTCCCAACTGGCTATTTATTCATGTTCCCTGTCATTCAGGAATCCGACACTGAGAGAGAAAAGGATCTGTTGTTCAGAAATCAGTTACTACAAGATGAGATTGCTATGCTAAGACTAGAACTTGATCAAATAAGACTTAGGCACCAGGAGGAAGAAGGAAAATATTTAGCGGAAAATGAGACCTTGAAAGAAAAAAATGAAGATCTCAAAAAGGAACTTAAACTGAACGAGGAAGCCTTAACACAGACAGTTTTTCAGTACAACGGACAGCTGAACTTATTAAAGACAGAATCTGCGGTGCTAACTTCCAAACTTGAGCAGACAAAAGAAAGCAAAGACAGACTAGAGACAGAAATTGAATCATTTCGTTCCCGTCTGAACACTACTGTGCAAGAACTTGAACGTCATCAGTCATCAAAAAGTGATGTTGAACGAACATTTCAGAGAGAACGTGATGAATGGCTTCGCTTGCAAGACAAGCTCCATCATGACCTCTCTGATGTGCGAGAAACCAACAAGAGTTTGTCTCAGCAGCTGAGTAAAGCTGAAAGCAAAGCTAATAGTCTAGAAAATGAGCTTCACCAGTTGAAACAAATGCTCAGAGAAAAAACATTGCTTTTAGAAATGACACAAAAAGAATTAAGTCAAGCCCAGTGTCAGGCAAAGGAATGTGATCATGCTCGACAACTTGAGAAAGATCAAGTAAGCAAATTTATAATAAAGCAGGAATCTATGCAGGAGCGATTGGCCCAGCTCCAGAGTGAAAATCTTTTACTCCGTCAGCAACTGGAAGATATGCAAAACAAGGGCATCATCAAAGAAAAAGTAGTGAATGATGTGCAGGACCGGTTTAATGATATTTTCAACAAACTCAGAGCTGATACTGAAAAGCAAGTTTACCTGGTGGAAGAGAGAAACAAGGAATTAAATGCCAAGTGTGCTGATTTAAGAGAACAAGTCTTTAAATATGAGACTGACAAAGTAGAAAGAGAGGTAAAGTATACACTTAGAAAGAACAATTTAAAGTTTGTCAGTTCTTGAAATTATTTTATGTTTCTAAAATGTACCAGGTATAAGTTATACGCATGGGACTAAATAATGCTGATTTGTTCAGATTTGTCGTGTTTCTCTTGGAATTGTGGAAGGTTTTGGCAAACAGGTGTTACTGCTCAGATCTGGGCAGAGAACAGAAAAAAGGTATCCGAGTCTAAGCTTTGATCAAGAAAGGTGATTCTTCTGCAGAACTTTTTTCCTCTTTTCTTTGTCCATTTTATGCCCTGTAGAATGGTTTTATGTATTTGATGGGTTTTATATATGTATTGCACTGATGACGCAAATAAGAGTGGTATAAAAGGAAGAACCATCCAATATGCAAGGGCTGAGAAATGAAGATGGAGACAAGTGAAGTGATGGGGGATGAATTTATATTAAGCTCCTACAGAGGAAAAAAAAACGCTTCTCCATACGTTGCTATCAAAACTGAAGAGTATTAGTAGTGTCCAGGTGTTAATTTATGGATGTGTTTTGGGGGTTCTAAGGGGCCTGCCTGTTCCTTGAGAAATTCATTTCAGACCTAAGCTTTCTTTTCTCTATTTTATGATGTGTAGCCATACCTACATGTGTTCTTTCTTTCTTTCTTTGTGGCTTTCTGAAAGACTATCAACTGGACAGAAAACTAATTAGGAAATCAGTTAAACTATCTTTCTGCAGATTGACACAGTACATGAGTATGAAACATGCTCCTATGCAGAGCACTAGCATAATTTTATGTCACCCAAACATGCATGAACCAAGTGTTGCTGCCATTTCTGCATGTAGATGTTTTTTGTCAAGAAAAAGGATGGAAGAAAATAAAGGCGGGGGTAGGAGTGAGGAATAGGTAGACAGTTGAAAAAGCTATAGGTAATGGGAGAATGCATTATTATATATGTTCCTGGGAGTAGGTAGGGTCTGTTCTATTGGTAGAGTATTCTACCAATTCCAGGTAGAGCAATGATTTAAAAGTTGCCTTACTCATTTTGTTTAATCTTTCTTTACTTTCTAGAAAATAGGAACTAATCACGTTCAGTATTTAGACACTCTGGTGTAAGGTTTGTCTCCCTTAATGATTTAACTAGTGATTTGCAATTACATTTCCTTCTTCATAACAAACCCAGAATCTTTGAGTGAGGTAAATATGTGTCAGAGAACCACCTTATTCTTAATTTGTCAGTTACTTTAAGGTGGGAGGTGGGGGGGTGGGAAGAACTCCAGCAGTGCTGTCAATCATTTTAATCTGTGAATTGCTTTGTATTCTTACTACCAAAATAACAGGTTCCTTTTGAAGATACTAGAGACATATATGAACTATCCAGATTTTTGTAAACCTAATCTGTCAGTATAAAGGCAGTTGTTATTCTAAAATGAACTTGATAAGAAGTCTGCAAGAGGATGTGATTCAACATACACTTAAAGTGTATCTCAAAAGAGCTTACAGATATATGTATTCATTTAATTATATTATATAATGGAGGAATAGAACAAAGAACCATCTAATACAAAGTCCTGTCTTTGGTCATCAGAGTAATACCTGCAGTCAAACTGTAGCTCTTACATTGCAACAGTTTTCTTTGGGTTTTGTTAGAAAAAAACACACGATTGCAGTGTGTGCTTGTGTATAGTTCTGAGAAGAACAATACTTGAGCCTTTTTTATGTATTAGGAAACAGAAATCCTCATGAACAGCTGCTGGTAGTTTGGAGGTGCTCAGCTGAGAAAGATGAAGAGAGGTCATAATCTGTGCAGATGCCTGCTGGTGGCAGGCAAAATTTCATACCTTTGAGTTCAATCCGAAGACAGGTCTAATTGTATAATCAAATAAGTTAAAGTAAAGGCATATTTCATGTTATTACAATTTTCTTCATGCTCATTGAACTGTTTCATTAGGGCACGGTCAGACAGCTGCAGCAGGAGCTTGCTGATGCTCTTAAAAAGCAATCTATGTCAGAAGCTTCACTTGAAGTTACTACGCGCTACCGCAGCGACTTGGAGGAAGACAAATTGCACTTGCAAAAGGAGTTGGAAAAGGTTAAAACCAAGGTACGTAATGTCTGTAACTATATGAATAAATCTGTGAGTAGCTGTTGAAGTAGCTACAACTCTGAAAGTTGTCCTAAAACCTAGAAAAAACTTCTACAGGTTAGATTTAATAATGTGTAATGAATTACACTGTTTTATAAACTCCAGTGTCCATGATTGGAAGGTCTTTGACATGGGGACACTATGTCCTTACTTGGACAAAGGTTTGTATTTGCTAAGGTGCTTTGCAAAATAAACTGATGTGTCTGTAGCTTATTGCATTTGGCTTGGCCAAGCAGGTTGTCTGATTTCTGAAGAACAGTAGAAATAGTGGACCCCATTTCCCTCCCTTCCCCCAACACCAGGTAACATGTTGTCAATTCTGAATGCTTTTGTAACTTATTCTGCATTTATCTTCCTCCCTTCCTTTCCCTCCTTTAGCCCTGCTGTAATTTGCCATCCTTAAGCGGCCTTCTTGCAAGTGAATTGTAAGCTACTTTCCAAGGCAGGGACCACCTTTTGCAGTGTTCTTACAAAAACTGAAGTATAAGAGGCCTCGGAGTTCTGAAATAGAAATCACCTTAAATCTCCTTATGAGGGAGTTGTGAAGTCACTTTAGGAGAAGGATGAACTTCTTAATTCATATTTTCAATGGAGGAGCAAACAAGTGGACACAAATGAGTGTCGTGAGTCACTGAAAGGGTGGGAGGGGCAGTGTCGGTGCTCAGAACCGTGCTGTAGGAAACCAGTGTGGGGATGGGAGAGGCCAGTATAAAAGACGATGAAGTAACACAGTTTGCGTTCATTTGCTAGTAGAAGTGAAGGTTTGAATGTACTTGAAATGACTACAGTTCTTTGAGTAGAGCGTATGTGCAGATATATGCAGTACTTGAATTCTTCAGCAGCAGTTGACTCCTCTATATAAAAGCTCCCTGACTACTGTGGATTCTTACTGTGATTTTACAGTTGCGGGAGCTGGAAGAACAGCATCTTCAGTCTGAGCATTGTGTTCATGACTTGAAGGCTGCCTTGGATAATAAGGAAAGAGAAGTAATAGCTTCTTCTCAGAAGCTGCAGGACCTCCTGTTGGCATCTTCTGGGACTAATACTACTATAAAACAACTGGAAGAGCACGTGCAACGGTAAGAGAATAACACAGTGAAGCAAGGTGCCTGTCACTTTCTGGGATTGTGTGAAAACAACAGGATAGCCTTGTTGCATCACAGCAAGTTGTTAACACGATTTTGAAGGATGCTTTTGTTTTGGATTACGTTACTTCACGCTGTTCTTTCAGAATTGGTGCTCTGGTGGATTTCCGTAATAAGACCTGTATTTCTTTTTAAGCCTTGAAATTGAAAATGCCAGATTGGAAGCCACAGTCCAGCAACAAAGCAATAGGATTGAAGCCCTTCAGAGAGACCTGCAAGCCTCTGCCTCGGTAAGCTGATCAGAAACTTCCCTTTTTGTGAGCCCCTGAGCCTAGTTACCTCTTTCTGTGGGGAAATTTTAAGATGAGGTTTTCCTGAGCCTTGAAATTGAAAATGCCAGATTGGAAGCCACAGTCCAGCAACAAAGCAATAGGATTGAAGCCCTTCAGAGAGACCTGCAAGCCTCTGCCTCGGTAAGCTGATCAGAAACTTCCCTTTTTGTGAGCCCCTGAGCCTAGTTACCTCTTTCTGTGGGGAAATTTTAAGATGAGGTTTTCCTGGAGAGCCATGGGGAACTCAGTTCCTGCGTTCTACTGAGTAAGGGCTGCTCAGAAAGCAGCCTGGTCCATTGCCCAGCTTTCTGGTTTTGAGAGTTTTCCCATGCTACTATAGCAAGTCCTACTTAACGCAAGGTAAGGTGATAGCAAGTCCTACTTAACGCAAGGTAAGGTGATAGCAAGTCCTACTTAACGCAAGGTAAGGTGATAGCAAGTCCTACTTAACGCAAGGTAAGGTGATAGCAAGTCCTACTTAACGCAAGGTAAGGTGATAGCAAGTCCTACTTAACGCAAGGTAAGGTTTTGACACTAATACGCTGGTGTAACTATTGTCTGCTTTAGACCTGTCATGACATCAGAAGCTGCTTCAGACACTTGTTGCAATGTGTATCACCAAAGGTATTCATCAAGTTAACTTGTGGGAATTCCACAGGGGGTATTGATGCCAAGTGCTTCGTGCCACAGGCCCGACTGGCATCATCAGACTGGAACAAATATTATACTCCCCAGAGCTTCTGTTGTGCAGAAGAGCTTTTCCTTTGGCCACTTGCTGTGCATTTGTTTTCATGAAACAGAGAACGTGGTATCATTTGCAGAACTCGGTGCGAGCCTTGGAATTTCCCAGTGCCCCTACGCAGTGGTTAATTTTAGCTCAGATAAGGTGCTTTCATCTGTGGCCTGTAGGAAGCAAATTATTTTTGTCTTGTAACCAGTGAACCAGGGTTCTTGTTAGACTGTAGTTGTTAATTAGTGCTTAAGAGATTTTGAAAATAACTACATGTGAAAGTTGAACTTTGTGGTGTACTGATACTGACAAGAGAAGAGGGAGGGCAGTCATGATGCTGGTCCTTCCCCCTTGGTTAATAGGGCATGGTTTTCAAATGTACTGTGGATGAGAAAAGCTACTCCTGCCTGTTTTCCCTGAAGATTCTTTGTATCCGGCATGGTGTTCTCTCTCCCTGAAGCAAACGGCAGAGGCGATGATTGCTAACAGTTTTACAGTGGCATCAAACTAAGGCCATTTTGATCGTTGGTGCTGGGTGTAAATACTATAGGAATGAAGAGGTGGATGTAGTATTTGATAGGATGGATGTTGTGGGCGGGGGGGAGTTCTGTGGTTGAAAGCTGAGAGAGGAGACTGGGCTTGGGAGATCCGTGTTACCTTTGCAGCTTTGTCAGAGCTTGCCCTTGAGACCGTTAGCTTCTGTCGTAAGACCCAGCGTTTCACCTGCTCTGTAAGGACACTTGAGAAAGTTGTACACCCTGAGGACTTTTTATCTAACCCTTTGTGCTAAGGTTTCCGTGACTTTTTTTTTTTCCTTCTCCTTACAGAATGCCACTAAAAGCATCTACTCAACTTGCATTCTTTATACTTGAACTGAATCAGCAAGTTCTGTTCCACTCAAACGCATCTGTTAGGCAAATCTTGGTCCCTTTGGGTAGAAGCATAAATAGCGTTGCTGATTAGAAAACGTTTTCTTGCTCTCAGGAGATGTACAGCTTTTACAGAAGCAGTGGGAGTAGGGTATTTTCTGTGGTGGGCACTAGAGGAATTATTATATTATAAAGTATGTATCATCATGAACTCCAGAGGGCCTTTGGAGGAAAGTTGTAGCGTGATTTTGTGTGTGTGTGTGTCATCTCATCCCCCAACGTTGTAACCTCATCTTGTCACTTCTAGAGTGTTCATTCTTTCCACGAGCTTCAATTGCTGCTCTTGGTTATGTTTCCTGGCGTGTGTTTTACGCTCGGCATTAACCTTAACCGTAGGTCTTAGATGGGGAGAGGAGAGCTTAGGCCTGTTTCCATTTGAGTTACTGCTTTCTATTGCAGGAACGTTGTAACCTCATCTTGTCACTTCTAGAGTGTTCATTCTTTCCACGAGTTTCAATTGCTGCTCTTGGTTATGTTTCCTGGCGTGTGTTTTACACTCGGCATTAACCTTAACCGTAGGTCTTAGATGGGGAGAGGAGAGCTTAGGCCTGTTTCCATTTGAGTTACTGCTTTCTATTGCAGGGTTGTCTTCCCAGTCACCTTAGTTTTTTCTTTTGCCACCATTGCTTTCACAGATGCAAAAGCAGAATGTGCTGGCTCTGACATCAAAGGACTCGCACAGCATGTGGGAAGAGCAATTGAAGTCAAGATCCCACCTTGAAGAGCGTGTTGCTCAGCTTGACAGGGAAAAGGCTGAACTCTTGGAACAGGTGAGCCCAGAAAATTTTCAAGACACCTAGCCAATACCCAGGAGAACTGTGTTCACCTTTTTGTCAAGTTCTTACATACCCGGCTTTTTCTGTTATCGCTGCCATTCAGGCGCTGATTATCTTGTGATTTGGGGATCATCCAGGAAGTGAATAAAAGCTAGCTGGGTATCTTTGTGTAAATTCTGGAGTGGTTCCATTGGGAAGAGTTCCCAGTGTGGTTTGCTGTCAGTTGAGCACATGGAGCAAGGCTGCAGTTCCCCAGTTCTTTTCTTGGATTCATTCTGGTCATTTTCTGACCCTGTGGTTTCTGGGCAGGGTTGAAATGCTTCATGTTTCCAGTGCAATGTATGGAGGAGCTGCTGCATGTTTTCAGGCTAGTGGGAGCTTAAAAGCCTTGCAGAAAAACGTACTGAAGGAATTCTGGCCAAATGAACTAGTACTTGAGAAACAAGAAATGGCTGCCAGTTTCCAAGGGGAAGTCTCCCTTTTCTCCTTTTCAGTAGAGGAAAAATGGAAGTACAAAGTCAAAACAGCTGCCAGCTCTCCTCTGGTTTGGCTGAGAAAACACCAAGAGGAAGAACAATATGTGAATAAGTAAATACCCACAAAGAAGAGATCGAGGTAATGGTAGAGGGGAATAAAACATTGAAGAATTCCAAAAGATCAAATTCCTCCGTAGGCCCCTGCCTGCTGGTCGTTGAAGATCCCGTGAAAGCTTTAGATTGGCCTATGCTCTCCTGTGATGTGCAAACCTACGTAATCCCTGGTATGAGCAGAGGAACTGCTGAAAGTGTTCTCCAGCATCTTTTCCACCTTTTTGCCTTGAAGCAGTAGAAGAGGGTGGCCTTTGCTTCAGTGGGGGTGTCTGTTTCTGTTGTTAGGTATTAGCCTGTTTGATGTGAAACCTGAAGTGATTAAATGTTCTGAGGAATTCTGTCCCTTGGCGTTCTGAGGAACTTGGCTAACAGATAAAGGTGTACTGCAGCTTCTCTGTGGAGAAAGCTAGATGCACATACTACATGTAGATACTGTTGCTATGCTCTGTGTGTCATGTATCTTTTCTGTTTTGAAAGTGTGAGAGTGAAAGAAAGAAAGTGAAGAAGCTGGTAGAGTTGAAACGCCCAGTCGAACTGCGTCTGGACCAAGAAATGAAAAGAAACATCGAACTGCAGAAAGACTGTAAGAGGTATGGCTTTTTAGTATGGTGAAGAGGCATCCCTGAGTAGAAGTCAAGCTTTATTGAACTTTAACGTAAAAATAGGTGTACGTAACTGTTTGTGAGCAAATTCAAGCCCCATGTTCTTGCAAGGCGCTTCTATACACGTGCCTATAGTTTTCAATAGTTGCTGAAAGAACTGCAAATGCAGGTTGCCCTGTGGTTTTCCTGGGAGGGAGGGAGGGAGGGAAGTCTCATATTCCTCTTTTCAGGTGAAATTTGGATGCTCCAAGTGACTTGTGGCATGGGAATGCTGTTTCTTCTCAGTAATTCCTCATGTGTCAAGCACATTAAAGATGAAGCAAGCCATGTCTGTGCTCTTTATGTGAGAGTATGTAAGAAAGGCCGGTTGTTCCTTTGCTTCATTGTTTTCTTGACTAATTTGCTGTGTAGGTTGAAGAGGCTTCTGAACAGAACTATGAAGAAACTAAGGGTGTATGAGGAGAGAGTGAGAGAGTCCCAGCTTAATTTGCAGGGAGAAATGAAGAACAGGTATTCTGAAATGGTCAATGAAGGTGGTAGATTAAGAACAAAGGTGAGCTCTGGTTTGTTTGGGGTTTTTTTGGTGGTGGTGTTTTTTCTTTTCAAACCTGTGTTATTCTTTCCGTATACTTCTTTTCATGTTGTTGATTTTTTTTTTTCTTGGCTGTATCTTGGAATTGATTGACTTTTCTTGATGCTCCTTCTACTATTACAGTAGTAGATGAGTATAACTAATACTGATGTAGTTATCATTATGGGTAAAGGTGAAAATGTTATGTGCAAAGCAGTATCTGCAAGGCCACATCAAGGGTAAGCTGTCCTGTAGAGGAAGGGCGAGCTGAGAGTCACAGCAAGGCTGGCAGGGTCCGTGACCTCGCAGGCCAGGGAACAGTCCCACAGGCCCTCACCAGGAAGAGCAGAACAGGTCCGGTGACAGTAAGCAGGGTCAGCCAAGAGTGCAGATCGCCAGGCCAGTCCATAGGGATGGGCAGGTCTGCAGTCCAACCAGGACGTCACGTCCACGGGTGAGGGTCAGGGCTGAGAGCAGTGAGGCCCGGCACAGGCCTGGCTGCAGCTTGAGGCTGTGGCAGAGTCTTCTACGTCTCACAGATAAATTCTTCTCAGGAAGATTGGGGAATAACACTGCCATAACTCGAACAACTGTATGAAGTTGGCTTTGCCCAAGATCACCCCCTGAGCCCAGTCTTAGGCATGAGTTGAGCAGGAAGCAGTTCAGGTTTTGCTTTTCTAGACAGTGTCGTTGCTTCCCAGGGCATGATGCGGTAAGGTGATGCAGAAAAAGTTCTGTAACTTATTGCTCACCAGTAGCTGTCTCAGCCCATCTTTCCCTTGTCATGGGGACCCAGAAGTGGAGTTCCCAGAAGTGCTTTTGAGGTTGCTCTGGCTGTTCAGTAGCATGTAACCTTTTATCTACTTCTCTGCTCATTACTCAGATTTGTTGCTAAAGCAGCCATGTTTCAGAGCTACATTCATGTTTAGACGGTATTGTGGAATGAGTCAACTGCCTTTGCAGTGGCTCATTTTCAGTCCAAAAGTTAGTAGCATTTTTGTGTTTCTGTTGGAAGAGTTATTTTGAAAGACAGGAAAGGGCTTTACATTTAGTTGGTTTTAAATAAGTCTAAATTTTCTACTTTCTGTTAGAGACTCTTTCAAGTGTTTACTATGCTAGTTTCCTCCAATTTTCTTTTAATAAAAAGACAGGACATAATGTTTTATGCTCAATAGGTATAGAAAAGGTATGTTTTTGGCGGGGGGAAGAGGAGGACAGAGCTGTAGTTAACCATTAGGACCTATTGAAAGTCTGATATTTCCTGCAAATTTTTGAAAATAAACTGCAGCTTTGACCTAGGGAGAATACGTCTTCCTCCACCACTGCTGTAACAGCCATATTCTGAACCGCTATTTACAAATCTTTCAGTGTAATGGAAAAGTGTATCTGTTTCTTGTCTTGTCAGTGCTGTAACGAAGCTTCGACTGTGTTGACAGCATGTAAAAATTCCTCGAAAGCATGATACATGTTGTTTCTGATGAAACCAGAAGGTGGCTAGGTATGGATGTGTTTGATTTCCCATGAGCATCTCATGGAAGAATAGCCCTGGTGCTTTTCAACCTAGCCCTATGGGTGAAATGCTGCTAGTTTGGTACCTCTTGGTCTGTGACCTACTGCAGAAGAACTGAGAAAGGATGGGAACCTGAGGGATCCTACCAGAAACGATGTGAAAGCTGTTCTTGTTTTAAAACAAGAGCCTGGTTTCACTTTGGTTTTAAAACTGAGCCAGCAGATGACAAATACACTCTCGATGGCCAACTCCTTCATGGATTTTTACAGAATTGACTAATTTTAGATCCCTCTGAGTTCCTCTGGTTTTTTTTTTTCTGTCTACAGGTTAGTGAACTTTCCCAACAGCTGGAGATAGAGTCTAAAAAATGCATGCAGCTAGAAGCACAAAATCAGGATTTGCGAGAAGAGTTGTCTACCATGCGTGGGAACCATGAAAAACTGGAGAAGAGCAAATGCCAGCTGAAAGAAGAGGTGGCTAACCTCAAACATCGTTTGGAGACTAGCATGGTGGATCACAGCCAAATAGAACAATATAAAAGAGAGATGGAAGAACGAGCCGGACAAGAAATAAGACAAAAACTACAAGAAGTCAACCTATTTTTGCAGGTAAGTGAATTTCTCACTTGTGTCTGTAGTCTCTATTATATACTTTTGTTGTGGCCATCATTTTTTTAGTATTTTATTTTTGGTGCCTGATTCTGTGTGTTAGTGCTGTATTTCTGTCTTTCCTGAAGGGCAGTGGGAGAAGGGAATATGGTTGGGCAAGAGTGCTTTCATGTGTGTGTAATGTGCCTGCAGGTCCCTGAATCGAAAGCTTGCCCAAGGTAGATTTCCATTTTGCAGTTCTTGGTGGGGGTATCGCTGTCCACTGGTCTTGTTCTTGCTGCTCATCCTTGAACGGGTATTGCAACTTACAGTTGTCATGGCCAGACGTACAAGTCCTGCTTTGTCATTGTACAGGGGAAAGTGCTCAGAAAAGAAGTCGCTGAAGTTGGGGATGGGGGCATGGAGGTGAGGGATCCTCATAATTTCTTTGAGGAATCCGTTTCTATATGCCCTGTCCTACAGAGATAGCGTTCTTTTGTTAGTAGCTTTGATGAATAATAGTACTAAGAGGGGGGTTCTTTCTGAATGAAAAGAATTATTTAACGTGGTAGTTCCAGGGTTCTGCCTTGATTGCTCATGGTAGTGAGGAGGCACATTTTCCTCACTGAGTAAAGCTGGGCCCTTGAAATTGGGTACGTGCAATTGACTGGCAGAGAGAGTTCTGTTTTTTCTTTGCGGTGGTTGAAAGTGCATTGTCTGCTTCAGACGCAGGCAGCCTCCCAGGACAGATTAGAACAAATCAGAGCCAGTCATCATGCTTCACTGAGAAACCAGCTAAAACACAGAATTAGAGATCTCGAATGTGAATTGGACAGGATAAAAAATACCCAACAAGACAGTATTTTTCAAAAAGAATCCACGCAGGCAGAAGTGGAAAGGTACAAAGAGCTGTATCTGGAGGAAGTAAAAATTAGAAGATGCCTAGCAAATAAACTGGAAAGGTAAGTCCATACTTTTTTGGAGCGGTAGTAAGATACTACTTTTTCCTCATGCGTTTTCCTCCTAAAATCCCTCTTCTACATCTGGTCAGCATTATGTATGTAAACATAAGATGGCATATTTGTGAGGAAAGTACCGTAGACCCTTCCCCTTCATTAGAACTGCCTTCATTTCTCTTTAGTATTCCAGCAGTAACACCACATTAATAGCATATTTTTTAACTTGATTGTGTTTTAACAGGAAGCCTTTTTGCCAATCTCTAATAATCTCCTCCTCTTATTCTGTGTATGGCAGAAAAGATAAATTTCATGTCCTTTACTGCTTGAATAAGGATAGGCCCCTCAGAGAACAGAATTTGATTCTGTGAAGCAAAAAAAAATATATCTTTTTTGGCTTCCACTTCAGCAGTGTGCCTGAGGTTTGAGCTTTCCTTGCGAAAGGGAGGGTAGCCCAGAGTTCTTATGCAGGTGACGTACCTTTCAGAAGAAGCTATGTAAACACACGGCATTCACAGATTGCTTTGAAGCCCTAATGCTGAGAAGTCCAAAGTGTTGGTAACTCTTGCTGCTCCTTGCAGGTAGTGTGACTTCTAAGAAGTAGGTTCTCCAAAAAACCTCAGATCAAATTATGTTCTGGTTTTAGATGCTCTTAATCCCTTCCCCTTTCAGAAGTCGAATAATAGTCAAAGACCTGGAGGGTAACTTTACAGAAGTGTTACTACCAAAGATAATTCTTTGTATGCTTCTGAATGTTTCAGAGCTAATGAGAGACTAGCAGAAGCCAACGCTAAGCTCCTTCAGGAGCGCCATAGAAGCAAATCTTTAATCGCAAGCAGCATTGTCAGTGGGGGTCTGGCTGCAAGTCCAGTTCTGTATTCAACTGAACTGGGACATCTTGGCAACAATTTGGCACTGAACAGAAGTCTAAGTCTGGGAGGAAGCTTCCTAAGCCCAACGGGGAACGCATTATCATCAAGAAACAGAGTTGAAGCGTATGTGGCTAAGGTAAGCATTTTGAAATACTGTTCTCAGCTACTGCTAAAGAGTATCCGTAAGCAAGGTTATGCTTTTTAGCCTAAAGTTAGAATCTATTTATAGTTCCAAACCATATGGTCTAATAGGCCAAAACAACTGCTAATCATCAAAACAGTACACAACTATATGTGGTAGGGGTGAAGACTTTTGGTCATCAGGGTTGTACAAATTTCCAAGAGTGCTCAAAGACCAAAAACCGCTGATATCTAAATAATGAACTGTGTAACTACATTCTTTTACAAGAGAAACTGTGATAAAGAATACTGTGGCACAGGAAGTTCCCAGCTAAGCTCTTCATTAAATTTTAACGTGTCGTATGTATGACCTATTTAAAATGGCTAACTTTGAGTGCAAAATCCCATCAGACATCTTTGTTTGACACACCTTTTCCTTCTTCACTGATCTTCATTCTAGCAGTTTCTTTGCTGGAACTTGTTTTAGTACATGAATACCACAAAGGGATGCTTCAAAAATAGGATGATATGAATGGGATCACGTAACTTCTCACTCTATACTTCAGTGTGGGACGTATACTATGTGTAGAAGGCATTTGTTTTTGTAGTTCCTGGTATGTGTTATTACATGAAAAGGTAAAGTTAACTACCCCTCCGGAAGTCTTCACAGCTTTCTAATTTTGCAGCAATGCTGCAACCTCTGCAATACCTCGGTCAAAGTATGCCCTGTAATTAGCAGTCAGTGTGATAGTACATCCCTCACAGAATGGTGAACGTTATATCATGAGATTTGGAAACCAGATGTCAATAGTTGTAATCACTTTCCCACCTAGCATAGGATTGAGGCATGGACAAGCTTCTCTATTCAGTCAGTGTTCTATCCCTCACATATTCTGTTGTTGAATGAATGTGAGAAGTATTCGTTCATTTTTAAGTCCATCTCAGTTCAGTGGTCCCACCCACACTGGAAAGAACCCATTTAAACAATGTGTCTATATACTGCACCTGGTTTAAAAAAAAATAAAAATAAAAAATGGACAAAGCAGTGTAGGTAATGCGTAGCAGTGGCAGTTACAGAGATGAACTTTTCTGTATCAGTATGAACGTGTTTTTCAGGTCAGAGGGGTGGACATACATTACAGAAAGAACTCAGGAGGCAGTACTGTACCATCTGCAGGGCCGTTCTGCATGCCAGCAGTGGAAAGGAGGCAAAATTCAGGGACCCACTGCAAAAGTGAAATAAGGAGAAGGCCAGGACAAGGGAACAAGAGGGGTAGGGAGCAGGGAACAAGTGAGGAAAAGAAAGGACAGAAAGATGGGAGCAAGATGTTAAAAGAAGAAAAAGGCAAAGGAGGAAACCATCCCACTTCTAGGAAAAAAGCTGCCCTAGTTTAAAAGAAAAGGGTTAACAGTTGTGCCTTTTTTTTTTTTTTTAAGAAGAGGAAGAAAGGAAAAAAAGACAGTGAAGGGAAAGAAAGTGGGAGTACTCGGTGCTTCTTAACTGAATTACAGCAATATTCTTCAGGTAGTCCTTTCCACTTTAATTTTCCAGAAGAAATTGGAACTCTGGGCATCTCAAAGTTTTGTCAATATCAAGAGAGATACCTTTACTGGTTTACTAGCTTCCCTTAAGTATATTACAGAAATTAAATATTTTAAAAGGCTATTTCATAGCTGGTTGGTTTTATCCAGTTGCTAATATATGCAGATATATATTTCAAATAGTTACATAGGCTGCTTCAACGCTTTGTGAAAATCTGCTTGTGAAAAACATTTGAGCTGATTCCAAGAAAAGTGTGCGTTAGATCTGAGAATGGTGTTACTGTTCTCACTCAGTGTCCTGACTTCAACAGCAACCATAAAGTTTCTTTTCAGAGCATGTGTGTCTCGCATTTTGTGATGGATTGCCATGCTGGAGAATGCTTTTAGGTTTTGGTACTGTTTTTTGAGGCTTCACTTTGAAGGTTTAAAAAAGAGAATCATAAAAAACCCCATCAGCCTTGAGCAGACTCTCAAGGAAGTTGAACAATTATGTATGATGCTTCTCCAGTCTCCAGTTACTGATGTCAGGTGGGGTTTTCTGTTTGTTAGCTCAGGGGCTTTCTTATATACATAAATTTCTCCTTCCTAGTGCCCTCCTAGTGCAGTTTTGTTAGTAGGACTTAGTCCCCCAAAGTTCTCGCTGATCTTGTTTGCAACCTACAGAGACTTCTACTTTGTCGTCAACAGAGTTGCTGAGGATAATTGGCTCTTACTATACACAGTTTGTCTTCTCGGGATTAGCTTTTAATTCTAATATAGTATTAAATTCTAAAGTTTTCTTCCCTGAATGAAGGTGAGTAAAACTATTGCTAAAGCCTCAGAGAACTTACCCATTTCTTACCATTTCTGCCAGGTTCTCTTAAGAAAAAGATGGAAATCTCAGCATGCCTGTTTTCCCCCAGTCAAAGCAGAATGCTGGTCTCTGGGACTCAGAATTGCTGGTGTTAATTTATCCTTGCTGTTACTAAATCCAGCTGCATACCCTTTCATAATATTTCTTCCTGTAATCACCAGTTAGGGAACAACTGAGACTAATGTAATGGCACTGTCGGTAGCCTCAAGTCACTCAATGTTCAATGTATTCAGGAAAGTCTTAAGACCTGGTCTTCTCTTTCACAGTCCTTCAGAAAAAAGGAACAGGGTTCTCAGAGGTGCAGTACTTGCTAGAGGACATGCATCTAAGTGGGTATTTCACTTACAACTGCTGGCTTAGGTTTCCTCAACTGGGTGCAGTATGTCATTAACAGTGTTTGAAGCCATACCATATCTCTGAGGAATGGAAAGTACAGGATTCCTGACATGTGCGCCTAAAAACAGAGGATTGAATTGGAAAATAAGGCTTTAAGTCAGGAAGTAACAAAAGGGAAAAACTGCATGTATCCCTCTGCATACAGTAATAGGTGGTGAATCTCAATCAGTTTCCAAATGCAAAATTACCAGATGCGCAGTCTGTGCTGTCATTTCTGCGGGAGTCCTGTGTCATTCAGTAGACAAGTTGGAGCATGAGGAAAGAATTCAGAGATTACAGTTTTAGTCTATTTTGAAGTACTTTGCCAGTTGTGCTGCTTAGTACTCTGCCTGTTCACCACATTATTTAAAGACAGAAGAGTTAGTCTGACTCTAAGCCTTTTCTTCACGTCACTGTTTGCTTCAATTATGCTTCAGATTTTTTCCAGTAACCTGGTTCCCTTCTACAGAATTTGTCTTGCCTTTTAAATTCAAGCTGAGCAGTACCTTCTTGGCTGGAGATTACAAGTGCTCCTCCCACTAAAGCTCATAATGACAGGGAGTTAAGGAGCTTAAATTGCAGTGTGCCTCAGGTAGTCGTCTTGCACTTCTTTTTCTAGTCAAAGCTCTCTGTGCAGATTTGGTGTTTCTCGCTTCCTCAAGGTGAGAAAGGCTATTTGAAGTAGAGGACATGCCATTCTTAAGAGGAGGATGTTTATGTAAATTTGGTTTGGGCAAAGCTTTTAAATAGCTTCAGGGGTAAGGAGGTGAAAATACTTCACACTGCTATTATTCAAAATGCTGGTATTAATTCTTTGTCCATGCAACTGTTGGAAAAAACATTGGTAAATGGTACAGATTGCAAACAAGAGGAAGAAGTGCTCCTCTGGCAAGTGGACACAGTTACTTCTTTTAGACGTAACTAAGAAATTTGGAGTTTGAAGGCTTGAAAGATTTCACAGTTTTCCTAAACCACTACTTAACATGAGAGGCAAATGTCAGTGATTATGCATATAGCCTTACATTTTGAAGATGGTCATGTTGCAAGCCTAGCAAAAAATGAGCATTTTATTCTTTAAAAAACAAAAAGAAATGTGTTCCATTACAGTATAGCCCCTTTCCCCTTATCAAATATATATCCTACAGAAATTAGTAACCTTGAAATGGAAGTGCAAAAGTATCTTGAAAAATATAAAAAAGTTCATATTGACACAAGTAATGAACCAGTAAAATGCCAATCACATGCAAATGCCTTTGGCTTTTTTGGTTGTTTTTATTTTTATTAGAGCTCCAGTAATGAGGAATATATTACAAGTACTTGAAAAATTCTGTGCATGTAATTACAGTGACTGTAGCGACTAGCAGTTCATTATCTTCTGGAAGGAGGTTGGCTGAAATTTGTTTCCTAGTAGGACTTGTGTCATAAGAAGGATGTGCGTGTGTATTGCCTGTCCTTTACAGGAGTGAAGACATCTTTGACAGGGTCTTTTTGTCTTTTTATGATCTGGCCTACTGACTCCCAAACTGCTCATGAATTGGCATGTCACCATCCAGAACTAAATTGAATCAAGCAGATGAAACACAAATACGAGGTACTGCTAGTGGTCTGTGTACCATAATTTGGGAACCTCTGCCTTAGTCCATAGACTAAGGCAAGGAATGTGTGCTGCAAGGAGGTTTTGGGACTGGAATCCTGTTAAGTTTAACAAATGTCAAGCTTAAATCCTAACAGCTGTGCAAAAGGCTGGTGAAAATGAATGTGGGTGTCTTGACACAGAAAATAATAGTGAACTCTGCTAGCTGCAACCAGTGTGAATTAGTGGATTTATGAAACCAGTTTTCCTACATAACAGGAGAAAGGGAATGTCTGCTTCCTACTCTCTCTCTCAATTTCTGTTCCTTTTCTGATTTCGTTTTCCGTCTGCACTCATGTATTGTAGCAGTCTTTGTATTATTAGCTTTTTTTACTTGCTTCATTTACATGTAGGCCATGTTCTTATTTCTCACTGAAGACCTTTGAACTTAAGGCCGTTTTTCTTTCTTCTTCAGCTCCTTAATCAAAAATCTGTTCTTCTCTCTTCTCTGCAGCCAGATACATGACAAGGTTTGTAGCCAGTATTGTTTAATGTTGGGTGGTATTTTATACTGGAAATGTTTTGTCTGTTTATGCTGTTAGGTTTTGATTAAAACTTACTGATGCATTCACATTTTTCTAATAATGCAAAGATTTTGAACTTGTTAGTTTGTCCAAGTGAAAGAATGACTGCTGCAGAGTACTTTCATGCTTTATGTATTTGAAATGTTATGGCTGCTGTGGTAGTTAACCATCTGTAAGACAATGGGGTATGGATTTCATCTGTTACAATGGAACTTCTTTAAACTATAGGATTAGACTGGTTTACCTTCCTTGCCAGTTCCGATGTGCAAAAAGTTCTTGGTATTGACAGCGGTTGTGTCTGGAGTACCAATACTGTTCTGAAGTTGAGTTCCTAGACTCTGAGTATCAGCTCATGGAGTCTTACAGGATCAAACTTACTCTGTGCTCAAGCAACCCATGTGGGTAAGTAGTAAGTCAATACCGCTTTCTGAAAAAGAACTATTGAGAAGGTGACTGCTGCAAGGGAACCCAGTATGTTACTGCCTGAAGGGATGCGCAGTGAGATGAGAAGTACCTCAGCGTAGAACTTAGTGCAGAAGAGATAGCAATCACTGTTCTGCTTTTCAGTTCTGTGACTGTAGTCTGGCAGAAGCTTTTCTGGAACCTGAAATTGTCATCCTTACTGCTCAGGAGGTTTGGGATAGTCAGCTGTGATGCCTTTTCCAGGGGGCTGGGGGGAAGGAGAACAGTGGAGGCAAGTTAGTCCTAAAGTGTGTATATTGCCTGGCTCTTCATTCCCTCTTCAGAAACCGGTGTGTCAGTTTTATTTCCACCTATTCCTCTTTCCTCAGGCGTGGATGAGAATCACAAAGATGTTAATGGAATGAATAAGAGGAGAACAAGATCTTTTTCTTCTCTTGATTCATCCGCACGTGTTGTGGAGGGTCCTGTGGGCCTTCTGGTCATTGTGAAGGCTCCAGAAACCAGGGAAAGTGGTTTCTTCTAACACCTCAACTACTACTACTTTGTTCAGGATTCGTCCTGGTTTTGGGTCGTCTTTTGGTCTAGGCATTAGTTTTCCTGCTTTTTTCTGTTACCTATGTCTCATTCCATGTGTTAGGGGGTCCCTTCTCCCCAGGATTTTGCTGCTGCTTGTACCTGCTTGAAAATGATTAGAGGTTTGGGGATTTGAGGGGTCCTTTTCCCATGTTCTTTCAGCTCCGTGCTCTCCTCTTCTAGCTGTGAAGGCACAGACTATTCCAACGAAGTACCACTGAGCGGTTCTTCCCCTGGAGGAGCTGGTGAATTTGGTCGCAGCTATCCCTGTAGTCCTGGAGAGAGGGCACTTCCCTCCACTTTGGTGGTTTACGGCCCCACTTCTTTGGCCCTTGCAGTTACTGCCTGTTACTGCTCCTCTTGTGAGGGTTTGCAGAGTGCTTCCCTTACTGAGGCTTTTGCTCTCTATGGCCTATTGAGTACATCGTACAGTGTTTCAGTTCTCTTTGTTGATATGTTGCTAGGTGAGCCTGCTCATTTCATAAAATAAATACTTATTCCCTCAGGGATTCAGTACTAAAAATGGGTAAGGGTGGAAGGGGCCTCTGAAGATCATCTAGTCCAACCCCAGCCCTGCAGGGTCAGCCCTAGCAGGTTGCTCAGGGTTATGCCCAGCCAGGGTTATGGACACTCCACAACCTTTTCTGGGCAACTTCTTCCAGTGTTTGACCACACTTACAATTTAAAAAAAAAAAAAAAATTCCTTATGTTAAAATGAAATTTCCTCTATTTCGATCTGTGCCCATTCCTCTTGTTCTTTTACTTGGCACCACTGAGAAGAGCCTGGCTCCGTCTCCTTTACTGCCCCCACCAGGTATTTACACGCCTAGGTAAGGTCCCCCTGAGCTTTCTCTACTCCAGTAAAGAAACAGTCACAGCTTTCTGAGCCTCTCCACATAGCTCATGTGGTCCAAGCCCTTCAGCATCTTCGTGGCCGTCATAGGCCTGGAAGCTGTATGGTATCCATTTTGAAAATCACTTCTGTGTGTCAAAGACTTGACAGAAAAAATGTAGGAGTCACAAGTATCATCAAATGTAAACAACAGCATATAGCGCTTGGGCTATGACTCTTCAAGAGATCTGATTTCTTCTTATGAAGACTTTGAAGTCAGAATCATAAGTGAGAATAACTTAATTGGTAGCAATAACCACCTTCTAGGGGAGAAAGGAGTAAGTGCTCCTTTCTAGTGATCCAGGCTGATTTTGGTTACATAATAAAACCCACAGCACTTGCTGTGTAGAAGCTGTAGCTGTTGCTACCTTTTCTTAGTACAAAGTTTGCGAGAAAAAAATTGTGTGTGTTTATATTTTTATATATGTGTGTCATGGTATTTGCAATAACAATAAAGAAAAATCTTGGCATGAGCTATAGGAGCTCTTTCAATTTTCCATCTTAAGGTGGAGAAAAGAAGAATATTGGTGCATGCTTTTTTTCTAGACAATGGACTATGTCAGTCCTGCAGCAGCTGCTGTTGCTCCTCTTCTCTTATGAAGCTGCAGAAGCCAGCCTCAACTGAATTTGTCCCTATGGATGGCATTTGTGCATATTTTGGCATTTAGCTGACATTCTGCTCGTGTATTTGACGATAGACTTTAGCCATACCTTCATTGTAATAACTCCACTGTGCTTTCTTCCTGTATATTTTTTAAATGCCCAGTTATAATCCAGCTGGTGAGTTACAGATTGTTTTGTGCTACAGTTAATGTTGCTCAGCAAAGAGAATGCTACAGCCTGGCTGACCAAGAGTTTCTCTTCATTGAAAATCAAACCCCAAACCAAGATGTCTCTATTTGGGATGATATTTTTAGTTTTTATCACGTTATGTGTGGGTTTTAAGAATGTTTTAGAAGCTTAATATTACAAAAATGTAACTGTTAAAATATTAACTGTATGTTTTCTGTATAATTCTAGGTACGACGGGAACTGGATGAAAAAATCACTAAAGAACTTGAACAGGGTAATGTGTCATTATGTTAGGAGTGTTTTTAAGGAAGATGACTGTTCCTAACTCTTGAAAATAATGGCTTGAAAGTTTTCAAGTTCCTGTGCTAAGCACAGGTTTTCTTCTGCTAGCTTTTTCTGCTAGTTTAGACTTGAATGTGAAAACTTCCTGCTTACCAAATTACTGTATGGGAGGTTATGCAGTTGCCTGAAAAAAAAGTGGAAAGAAAACTAACCCATTTCCCCCCCACAGATACATATGGATTAAGCTGAAGTCACCTTTCACTACAGTTAATTCTCAAGCACAAACATCAAACATAAAAGAAGCCCTGAGATAAGATTTTTATAGACTTCAGCCATCACTTCTCCTTCCATGTACATCAACTGCATTCAGCACTAAACCATACCATACACATTCTCTGCTGTTAGTTCTTCATTTTTGCCATGTCTCTTATTTGTTGCTTGTATTTGTAGCTTATGCAGTCTTTTTCTGAATAAGCAAGAAGAATATAATCAGTGACAAAATATATCCTTTCTTTAGGAAAAGATCATTCAGTAGTGTTTAGGCAAACATAAGATGAGTTGATTGCTTGTAATACATAGCATAAAACATGCTCTATAATACGAGGCCAGGTGTCCAAAGAGGAATTCCACCTATTTCATGATAAGTGTTCCGCCAGAGTCACTGCTTTGCAGCGACTGGTACTATTTCAAAGCAGATAGCCCCTGAGAGCACTTCCTTTTGTTCCTGTATGCTTTTAATCATATAGAGAGTGTTCAGCTGTTGCTTCACAGCTCTTTCTGTGTGTCTGAATGGGCACAAAGCCATTGCATTGCATCCATGTGCATTTTGAATGTAACTGCACATCTGCTAGGAGTCACAAAGTGTGTTTGGTTTGGGGACCTTGTCTGAAAAAGGTGGCTGGAGAAAGATGGCAAAGGTGGGTTTGCTTTCATTCAGTGCGTTTTCATGGAGTAAAGAGGGTTTTGCCAGAGCAAGTTACAAAGACTCCCCTCAGAGAAAGTGCCAGGCTGGGAGGCTGGTCCTGGCCTGACTGCAGTGCAAAGGTGTTCGCGTTTTCACAGGCAGATTCTTTTAAAGCTTGTCACAGCGAATGCAGAAGCTGTTTTTTAGGAGTAGTGTTCCAATAAATCACTGGTTTGAACATTTAAGGAAAATAGACACTTGAGGTTGAAGAGTTCTGCAGGGGGCTAAATTTAGCACTGGTGTAAGCAGGAGTTGTTTGTGGATTCCCTGAAGATGATCAGCGTGTAGCCTCTGGAATTTCTTTCACTAGCTTTAGAAATACTGTTGACTGCTAAGCAACTGTGGAAAAAATGTTTCTTCCTTTGTGCCTAGCCCTTTCATTGTTACGTTCCCTTGGAAGCTTTTAAATCTCTTTCTGGATTGTAGTCTCTCCAGTTACCCATAATGTTTTTACAGTGACTTATTTGGCTCTGTCTACTGTAAAAGTAACACCAGGAATTTTGTCTCTTTTCTCTCTAGCCACTGCTGAACTTGAAACTGGATCTGCTGGAGCTTCTCCCATGGTATCCACTGATGGTTCTTCAAAAAATTTCCATGTTGACCAGGATCCCCTTTGCAGGGCAATACAGGAGTACCGTGATGTTTTAACCAAAAATTACCTGATTTGAACAAAATGCTAGGGAAAGGCTCTGGAAATCATTTTGTTTACATAGTGCATCTACGGTTTCCCATTCTATGGTTCAGATGTGAAAATGTGTTTATTGCAGTCTGAATATAAATTCTAAGTCTATTAAATGGATGTGAAGCACATTGCACTTACCTGTTGGTTTATTGATGCATAGTTATTTTATTTTGCACTCACAATAAGAACCATATCTATTTTTTCTGACTAGCAGATTGACTAATCTTGATTCTTGAGCTTGGCAGAACTGTCAAAATGTTTTTTATGAAGGTAGATGCTTTATTTTGCTCCACTCATGTTCTGTGTTTTAACAAAAGCATTCCCTTTGTTCTGTTTAATCCTTTCACTCTGATGTGTTTTTAATGTTTCCAGTGTTTATTTTAATGCTTAGGACATTATTTGATGTGCTTTGAGCCCGCTGCTTCAGTCCTGATGCAGTGAATGTTTCTGCTGATAAAGTGAAAGTTTTACCAGTGTTCAAGCTGGAGAATAGGGCACTTTACATTGCTGTCACTTTATGCACCTTAGGTTTAAAAATACTGTGAGTGTCTAGTAGTGCCAAGACAGTTGTTATGTGGTCTTTTTGGTATGTTTGTTTTGTATCACAGAACCACGGAATGGCTGAGGTTGGAAGGGACCTCTGGAGGTCATCTGGTCCGACCTCCCCGCTCAAGGAGCACCACCTAGAGCCGGTTGCCCAGGACCGTGTTGGCTTTTGAATATCTCCAAGGATGGAGATTCCACCGCCTCCACGGGCAACCTGTGCCAGTGCTCAGTCACCCTCACAGTAAAGAAGTGTTTCGCGATGTTCAGACGGCACCTTCTGTGTTTCAGTTTGTGCCCATTGCCTCTCATGGTATTCATGTTGATTTTTGTATTAAAAATTGCTGCAGCTTTAGACATTTGCAGTTCCTATGTCAACACGTGTGGTGCACCTGAAACACTTCATAGGGGGGAAAAAAGGAACGTTAATATATAAACCTTCAGTCTCCTCAGTACTTTCCAAAAATTGTGCGATAGGGTAGCCAATCTTTTTGTTGCTGCTAGCAGCGGATGATATGGTGTCTGTAGCCCAGATGTTGGCCAGTGTTGTGGGACATCTGTGTCAATAAAACAAGCAGTTTTACTTCTTTCCGGGAGTTGCTTGTTGTCACTGAAGATCTGCAGTTGTCATTTTGTGTCTGCAAAAGTCACTAGCGATCAGATTATAGAACAGATTATAGTCCCAATTCTGGAAAAGTAAGAATGGTTGTACTGAGATGAATTAAGACTGGAAAAATTTGGGGGTTTTACCCACTAATTCAAGGACTTGAGTTAACAGGCAGTGAGGAAAGCAATGAATGCTGCTGTGACACTCTGTTCCTTTTTATATTAATACATTTTTGTGAAGATAATACACTGTATTTAATTCTAGATATTCCGTTCCAACTTAATATTTAATAAACTTTGTAATCTAGTACATGTCTTTGTTTTATTGTTTCCCTTCTCGACTTTGCTTTCCACCCTCTTCCCTTCCCCATAGAACTCTCCAAAGCTCTCCTCTGCTCACTTCAGCTCTGTTCACAGGTGAATCTTCACCTTGTCCTGGAGGCCAGGCAAAAGGCCAGCATGCGGCTGTGTCCTTTTCCTCCGGGGACACTTGAAGCACCATCGCGTTAAGATCGTGGGCTAGAGTTGAGGTATTGCTAAGAATCAGTTCCCAGACTCTTCCTGTATTTTAGAACAATCCTTCTTGTGGTCTGGGCGAAGGTAGTGGCTGAGCTTCTGGTAGCCGTGAAATGCTGGCAAATCCCAGAGGTTTTCATCCCATGGGGAGCTGACCAATTTGTAGCCCGCAACAGGAAAAGGTGTTAAGAAATTTCTCCAGCCTGCACCAGAGCGGTAAGGAGAAGTTCAGCTTTTGGTACTTTCTAGCGTCTCTCCACAGAGAAAGCAGGTGCAGAATGTCTTGGCCTTTACTGTTTGTTGTCATTGTGATAAACTCAGACATGACCTGTTTTCAGGTTTGTTCCTAACCTGCTCTGTGCTGCCGGTTGTCAGTGAGAGGGGAAAGTTCTTGGCTGGTGGAGCAGCAGAGCAGAAACCTGGCGTAACAGGAGTTGATAGTGGTTACAATGGGGTGAGAGGGTAAAGAGAAGTCCAGTCAATTCCTTCACTTGAAAGCCCATCTCCAGTGTCACTGTGGGGCTACTCTTGATGATCTCAGAGAGGCCATGGCACTCAGGGGGAGGCTCCTGAGACCTGGAAGACAGGAAATATCCATCCCATCTTCAAGAAGGGCGAGGCAGAGGAGCTGGGGAACTACAGGCCAGTCAACCTCATCTCGCTGCATGGGAAGGTGATGGAGCACATCCTCCTGGAAGCCATTTCCAAAGATGTTAGGGACAAGAAGGTGACAGGGAGGAGTCAGCATGGGTTTGCAAAGGGGGAAATCATGCCATGCCAATCTGGTAGCCTTCTACGATGATGGGAGTAATTCAGTGGAGAGAGAGGGAGCAGTGCATGTTGCTTACCTTGACTTTAGTAAGGCTTTCTCTGGCTTGCACCATAACAGTTGAGTTCAGCTTTTGGAAATTCCAAAGAGAAAAGCAAGTGTGTTTCTTAATTTCTTTGCTAAGGTATGTTAGAAACCCTTTCAGGTCAGTAGCTGTAAGAGGATTGCGAGATTTTTAAAATCAGTTGTACAGAATATACAATTCTGTTTCAGAAAACCTCATTATGCCAGTTGCTTTTTTCTCAAGAGCAAACAGTGTAAGAAATTGTCCAGGTTTTGCTCTCTTCAAAATGTTGTGTTGAATTGTGGCCACAAAACATTAGTTTTTCATTGTTACTCATTGGCAGAGTAGTGGCTTGAAAGATTGATTAAAGGCTGTTTGAGTAGTGCTGCCATAGCACTGATGTGTCCACCCAGCGAATCTTGACTTCTGAGATACTCGGGCATCTGCTTATAATTCATTGCTGACTTCTGCAGCTCTAACTTCTTTACTGACGCTTTGCAGAGGGAATATAAATCTGGTCTCCTATAAGCACACTGACGAACTTTGTCCTGTTTTCACCTTCCCTTTACCTTAAGAGGCACCTCTTGCCACCCTTACCCTGGATATAAAGATAAACCACCTGTTACTAAACCCAAAGAAACTACAAGTTCTGTTTGCCTATAAAAGCCAATTGTAAATGCTTTTTGACTGCTGGCCCTCAGTGAGAAGTGAGGGTTATTGGCTGCTGGACAAAGCGAACGGAAAGCCAGTGTTAACATCTAGCAGAACAGTTGTTCATAACTGTTACCATGAGGGTAGTGGGTAAAGGAAGGTCTAGTCAATTAATTAACTTCAAAGTTCATGTGTTTGTTTTCTTGTTCACTAGTGAAAAAACTATTCTCAAAAGTGGGCACCTGGTTCTTGCTGCTTGTTGGAAACAGCCCCAGCTACCCTGAAAGTGGTGCTGCTACCATATTGCATGATGATACACAAGGTCACTATTTATCCTGAAACAGAGCTGTATCCTGTTCTATAAAACAGGGAATTTAATTGATCTTCTCTGGAAGTGTCTATCTTTCATCATTTCTCTCTAAGCCTCTGGTCCAGTTCCCTGGTATCTTAGGGCTTGATCACATACTACTGGCACACCCTCAACAATGGGTGTTGAGGGTTTTTTTTCATTTTGTTTGTACGATGCAAGCAATACATGCAAATTGCACGTGAACGAGGGAATTGCAGCTTGTTCCTGCCCCCCACTGCCATTGTTCTTTGCCCTCCAGAACAAAGGGGGTTTAGCTCTGCATCAGACAAAGAATGCCTTTCTTAAGCAAGGCTGAAATGTATAAGAGTTTGAACAAGCAAGCGCAGCACGTGAAGAGATGTTTCCCACTACCAGACCACATCTCTTCAACTATGCCTATTTAGGGAGCTCTTTGTCTAACATAAGCTTTGGTTTCTTCCATATCCATCACACCTTCAGCTCCAGAGCATAGTGTCAAGCAGTCCTCTTCCAGACAAGGTGCAACTTCATTTTCCATACTTTGGGAAATAACATCCAGCTACTTTATGGTATGCCAGTCTACCTGTGCATTGGCAGCGTCTTTTCCTTTCAGTGTTCTCCTTTGTAATGCAACACGCAGTCTCCAGTCTCCTCTCTAACCCTTTCAGCTCCAGCCATTGGCTGCTTTTCAGCATATTATAGAATTTTATTCATATTATACTTCCTGTGTTCCCATCCTTTCAAATTAAGCAATTTCTTTCACATGCCTGATGTCTTACATGGTATTAGTAAGAAGAAAGATGAACAGTCTTGATTCAGTCCTGAAAGGTCAAATTAGATTGTTGGAGAAATTGGAGTCTGAGGCCATTCCAGATACACAGGGCAAAAAACTGTTCCTTTCCGAGTCTGCCATCACCAGAGAAAGCCTCAGCATGAGGCCTTGTGAGGGTGACCAGGGTCAGACACAACTCCAGGATGGCTGGGCAGGGCTGTGGGGATGGGCCAGGCCGGGACATCAGCCCGCAGGTCTTCAGTGTTCATGAGGCACGTGCTTGATACAATGCCGAACCGACAGTGAGTCAATCAGCTTTTCTCCTCAGCGGCACCAACTCATCCAGTTGCCCCGGACTCCTGTCACAAACCTCATTTCTTACTGCCTTGAACTCTCTGATTTAGGTACGCTATCCTACAAGAGGATTGAGCACATATTCAGCCCTGTTAGGGGCTCTTCTTTTGTCTGGAAGATCATTTACTTGTTTACAGGTCATCCTAATGGGGCAATCCGGCTACTCAGTACTGATTGTGAGCAAGCTGCCAAATCCAGTAGCCTGATGGGGACGGTACAAAGATACGTATATGCATATAGATACATCTGTAGCCATAGATATCTAGATAAAGGTGTGTACAATGTGGATCCCTCCAGCGGCCGAGCAGACACTCAGTCTGCCCCGTAGCTGAGCTGTTGTCTCATCTTGATGGTTTCACACCTAGACCATGGGGCTGAGGCTCTCCTGGGAGAGGCCCAGACAGCAAGTCCCCTCCTCTGAGTCCCTAATTTGGGTTCCCGCCCATCCTTGGGCTTCTCTGCTCCCCTGGGCTGGTGTAGATGGGCCTTTGATGGGCTGATGGCTCCTGTGATGGGCCTGGGTGCAGCTGGAGCAGGGTTTTATCCCAGTGTCCCTTCCTCCCCACCATCACCATCCTCAAGCAGAGGAGCTTTTGTGATAAAAAAACCCATATAACCGAACACTTAACGCCTCAGTGCCTTCCAGCCTGCACAGGGGCCAGGTTTCTCACCGCTGTGTCGCTTGTACCCATTATCTACCCATAAAACCCAAAATAAGTGGCAAGACGTCCTTTGGCCAGTGTCAATTTACACTTTTTGAGGCTGTCCCAATCTTTCCTCATCCCAGCATCTGTTAACCTAATGTTGCTGTTTGCTCGCTGATCTCTTTTAACTTCTGAAACAGATTAACAATGCAGAATGCTTAAAGAAATAGCAGTGTGAAAGACTGCTTCTTAATCTGCTTATAATTATAATGTCTTTGCATGCCTATTCCTAGGACAGCTAGTTTGAGAAGACTATGAAAATCATCATTACAACAGACGTCTTTAAATGACAGCCTGAAGCACACCAGCACGATCTGCAGAGGCTGGGAGGTATCGCGTGACACCTAGAAAAGGCCCCTTGGACCAGGGGTTGACGACCAGTTACTCAGCCTTTACTGTACCATCAGTTTGACTCGTGCCTCCTCTCGCCCTTTGGTTACATATTGCCAGTGGCAGATGGTGTTCACTGTTTGCACTTGCAAATCAAGCTGATGATAACTATATTTCTTGACGCTGTCAACCTTGAATATGCAAATTGCTTTTCATTGATAGCACCACCTTTCCCTGAGCTTACACACTACTTTAGCTGAGGTTACTATAATAGCTGACCATTCTACTACCTGTTAACTACGATGAATTATTAATGATTAATTATTATTGCTATTAATTTAATCACTGCTATAAGCACAACAAGGACAGTGACTGTTACACAGGCAAGCAGCACAGTGCATCTTTTATTCAGGATAATTTGGACCACATAAGTCAGGCTTTATGAGCACAGGTGTGTATTGCAAATGACAAGGACAATTTTCACTTTTTATCTTCTCTTGCCATTTCTGTTTTAACTGTAGAAACGGAGTACAAATTCTGCTCCCACCTCACAGGCCCATCCCCAGACGTCTATAACAGTGCCTGTATGTAGAATGGAGCTCTAGGCATCTTTGAGAACAAAAAAAAAAATGCCTGCTTCGCATTTATAAATACTCATGGCATCTACATGGACACTACTGCCAGTCACCTGCTTGCTGCTGAAGTGCCGACTGCCATAGCCGTAGAGAAAAGTCACTTTTTGTCTCCAGTTGTATTATCAAAATCCTGTGCACACAACTACATTCCCTGTTGCAAGAATGAATAGACAGTTATTATCCAACTCAAATGCTCCTCTTCAATGGCTCGTCATGAAACAGGATCATGCTTACATATTCCTAGAACATCAAGGGAAAAAAAACCCAGTACAAAGCTAACAGTCCTTTCACAGCAGCTAGGTAGCCCCAGCAGAAACTACCAAGAAATCCTGAATCACACAGGCCCATTCCAGCTCCCTTTTCCACACAATTCTTCAGACCAACCTGATCATCAATGTGTCTTTGTATTTACTGTTAATAAACTTGAATTGTTTTATGCTGTCCTCTAATTTTCAAGAGTTGCAGGGCTGTATCCTGGAAATGCACCAATATTTCGGAGGAGCTGGGCTTTAAAACCTGGTTTGTTTCTTGGCATCCACAATGGAGCTGAGCCTCCTTCAATCAAGAAAAGGACATATTTGGGATTCTTTTTTACCCACCTATTTTGGGGCAAGGAAGAAGTTACTTTGAACATGGGCTGAATTTAATCTCCTCTCTATAAATGATTGGCTATATTGCTTTTCAACTTTATTCCTGAAACAAAATCCTGCACCTGCATTTTACCATCTGTCACATGAGGGGCCCAAGTCACTGTGAGAAAAATCAGCTTTCATTTTGGACATGGAAGACAAGATGTGTAGATGTTCTGGGCATGCAGACAGGAGCAGAGAAAAATATGTACCAGAAATGCAGGGAAAAATGATGGATCACTGGCTTTTGCAACTTATCTATACTTCTTTATGTCCAGATTATCTTCACTGATTAAGCCTTTCCTGGTGCTGTAGTAGAACCTTTGTCATCTTATAAGTTTCTCACTTCATTAAGTAACTAAGGCTCAGGTGGCCCATGGCAGAGCGCATGGAAACTTCAGTGATTTCGTAAATAATGCTCAGCTGCTTAAAGGCCCAAGATGATGAAGGGCCAGCAAGGAAGGACTGCGCCTCCGACATCGCTCTGGGTACATCTGTGCCTGCCTTTTCAAAGACCTTGAGCATTTGCACTTCCTAGATTTAAGCTGCACTTACGCCTGACTCTTGTATCCAGGATGAGTTAGGACAAGCAGTAGAAGAAACACGGCAAAAAGCAAGGCGGCTGTTTCCGTTCGGCATTGATGAGCACGCACTTTCACGCATTTTGCACGTGCAGTTTAATCATGGAAATCATTCTGCACGCTCCTACCGCTAATGATCTGATTGTTAGGCGAAAGGCGGGCCCCGGTCCTATTGACTGTTTACATCTTAATGTGCCCTGTTTTTGAAATCTATTTCCAAACTAACTGAGGTTCTATTGTGTGATATTTCCTCCGCAGCATCACACATTTTCAATCAGCATCAGCTCCTTAGCCATAATCACTTCCTGCCTTGGCTTCTGTTCAGCACTGCAACGCGCTGCAAAACAGAACTCCCGTAAATCCGCTCTGTACAGATGAAATGGCATAGATGCAGTGGTACTTCGGTGGCGGCTGGCAAGAACTGCTTTTAGTCATTGGAAATGCTATAAACTGAGTTTGAAATGGTTGTAAAGAGCTAGGGTTTTTATTGCTGCCTGTTTTTTCCTGGTCTTTTGCATGCACGTTGCCTTGAATACAATTTTAGCAATCTATCCCCTGTGTCTGAGAACACTACGTCACCTGCATGTCCCATCAGTGCAAAATACTGCAGGACCTTGCCATATGCCACCAGCAACTCTGGTCGGACAGTTTGCAGAAACATCACAGCGTTCATCTGCATATAGGTGTCCAGCTGCATCATAAGCAGAGTTCAAGTCTGAAATTACACAAGTGAGAATTCCCAAAGATTTTAGAACAAAAATCCAAAGCAAGAACCATAATTAAAAAATAACATTTTAGGATAGGAATTTTCCATATGAAATTCTAGTGCCTTAAAGTATTTCTGAGTAGACAATGTTTTCTCACAGTTTCTCAGTATTTCTCATAATATGAATGACATGCACAATAATTGTATCCATGTTAAAGAGAACTTCGCTATGAGCACTGCTGTAAAACCTAACTTTGTCCACATTCAACAGGTTTCTATCCTGCTTACTTCAATTTTTTATGGATTTCACTACTTCAAATCCAGCTGCTTCGATTTCTCCCCCTGTATAATTTCCACTCCAGTTTCTATGCAGAGCACTGTAATCATCACTGCTGGAAAAATCGACACCGAATTAAAAATAAGATTAAATCTAGAGTATAAAACAAAAAGCAGATGGCGGGACAACCATTCAAGATGTTTTAGGGGACAAAACCGGTACATGCACATGCCCTTGTGCTCCCTCCAGTAACAAACACCTTTTATCTAACAGTGCAAGTAGTGGGCAAGAAGTTCAGCATGGAGTGACATTTCTTGGCATTCAGTGGCGCCGTTAATGATGTAAGGCTGCACGGCAGCAGCATGCTGTTCAACGCAAGTTCCAGAGTTCCTGGAACGTGCTGCAAGGCTCCAGGAAGGAAGATATTACCGCCTAGATAAGGTCAGGCTTTTAGTGCTAGCAAGTAGTTCCTGGCAAAAGTCTGAATGCTATTATGTTTTCGGCTTTGATTTCTACCTTCGTCAGTGGAGCTTTTATTTTCTTCAGGGAAATGCTGCTACTGGAAGAAATGTCAGCATTTCTGCCATTACTGTAAAAATTACTGTAAAAAAAAAAAAAAAGGCCCCTGAAAAGGACCCTGAGACAGAATGTAGCATGCTGGAAGAGGCTATCAGGAACAGGATTTCCAGGGTAAATGCCTGGCTCTTTATTATCTTGTCATACGTTTTTAACCTAAGCATGGTACCAGTTTTCCCTCCCTCACCTCAAGGCTTGGTCTGTACCGACACTACCTTCTGGCACATCTGGGTTTCATGGTTTTTTGTCTGTGAATACCTGATACATGAAGTATGCCTTATTATTTAAGCAACAGGAGACCGACTGATATAACACAGCTTTTCTGGATCTTTACTGTGACTGAGGAACTCGCTTCCCCTTAAAAAAAAAATCCACAGACTTTGTTTCACGGTTCTAATCACTAAACTGCAGTTTCCCCAGCTGGAAAGCAGAAATAAGAACACAGTTAGTAAAGTTTAGTAGAGTTGCATACACAGGTGCCAAAAATTGAGACAGTTAGTATTGTCTGTCTCCTTGCCTTGTGTTTTCTTTGGTTGGCATCGTGACTCCTTAAACCTGCAGCTTGAAGATGCAAAAGAGACAGACATTTTCATAAGTACCATAGACCAAATATAACTAGCAAGCACAAAGCATCTTGAAGCTTCACTAACGTGAATCACATTCATAGTTTCCGAGTGTCTCCAACTGGGGCTTCTACCTTCTTGAGAAGTGCCTTCATGGTCATTGTCATTTAATTCCTAAAGGAACAACAGCTCATGGCTTGGTATTTGTCATGTAAACTCTGGAAAAAATTAAATCCTCTCTTACCAATGCACTGAGAACACAACCCTGGTATTTAGGATCATTTCTGTAGGAATCTGCAGAATAAAATTCTCAGCAGAGTGCAGCTTCACGCAGCAGAAGAGGTGGAATTATGTTACCACAGGTACAAAGCACCTACTCAAGCATAGATCTGGTACATTCGCTATGAAAGCAGTATGGCGATGGCCACGAGATAAATCTGTCAAACAAACCACCCATGTTTTATCTTCAGCTCTAGCACAGTGTGTTTGATATGTCTCTCTGTTGCTTTACTTATAAAATGGATTGGAGGATAAACACTAACTCCAGGGACTAAGGATAACAGGCTATAGCTGACAGTGAAGGTTGAGTTGTACAGAAATTCTCCACTGTCGGAGTAAGTCCTCAAAACAGAATCCATGTTCTTTCAATCCAGTAACCTGCCTGTAGGCCATGTAATATTTGAAGAACTTTGATTGCAAGTATGTGAAGTGGACATGGACGCACTTCACGTGGATTGCAATTAGGGAAGTTGCCCTTGGACCACAGAAGATGGCTTCTGCATTACTTCATGCACACCAAATGAATTTAATTAATCTCTTTATAAGCCAGCTCAGTCACTTCACTGGAGGCATCCTTTTCCAGTACTAGTCAAGACTTGTCCTTTCACTCCAAGATCTCTATTAAACAAACAAAAGGAGGAAGTGACCAACCTAGGGCAATGCAGGAAACTTAATGGAAGATGACAATTACCTCCAATTCAGTGTTACTTCCTTTTGTCCTTAGCATCACCTTTCTCTGCCCTGCTCATTTTTGTAAAGTGGGTTTATTACTCTGCAAGGACACATTGGATTTTACTGAACATCACCTGCTATTTATTAGATCTTTAATCTAGGCTTTTTGCAAGAAAAGACAGTTTCCAAGAACACTATGGACTACAACCCCTTTTTCCTAGCTCAGCAGGGCTCTTCACATACCCTGAGGAACCAGCTGACAGTCATATGGCCACAGTGGTCAGAACTCACTGGGAGTGCCTTCAGGTCTGAAAAGGGAGTTACTCTTTTTTTGTTGGGAGTACTTTTCCCTCCAGCAAGAGTAAAGCAAAGGCTTTTTGCAGACAATATTACTCCTCGTCTCCTAGGAGACATTTGCTTTGCTACATCTGTATGATTAGTGGGAAACAGCAAGGAGAACCTTCGCCCCAGCCAGCTGGCACACACCGACTGGCATACCACTGCTCAACACCATAATAATCTGTGGTGCTTTTTCCACTCCAGTCTTCTTTTGTACCTCCTCAGCATCTGAGGAGAAGATAACTTTTCCTCTCAAAAATTCAGCTCGACTTCTTCATTTCCTCTATGTTTTACCTCTTTACTACTTTCAACACTTTTGCTACGCTAGCTGCAGTGTGGGTTCACCCAGAGTCAAGACACATACACAGCCTTCACACTTGCTGAGCTTCCACCCTAGACTCCTCCTCGGGGCACTAGCATTCTCTAGCTTTCTTTTTTAGAATGACTAATACAAGGCCATCACTCTATGTCCACTTTCTGGTTTCAGTCCCATTTATTTTTCCTACTTTGATTCGTTTCATGGAAGTAAATTAATGATATAAAAAAGTTATTAACTTTCATTGGTGACGTTTTTTAGCTGGGCTGCACAACAGGTTTGATTCAATAAAAATACTGTTTCAGACTAGTTATAATTCAACTTCCTGCATCAACTACTGTTTCCCTGAGTGCTTTCTCTCCACCATATACTTACAGGGACCTAGTTATCCACTATAGATTAGAGCTCCTATAAGATCACAAGGTTATAATTTCATCTTATAATTTTTAATGGCGTATCGGGCCCTAGAATCGATTTCAAGAAACCCCTTCTGACTGGGTCTCCTGGCTTTCATCCCTTCGCCAGTCCATCCAGAAAAGGTTTTGGTCAAATCCAGACCAAAACCAACGGCATCAAATTGAAGCAAAATTTGGTGCACAAATTGAAACAGAATTTGAGCGTAAGCCAAAAATCACAACTTCGAAAAGCTTTACATTGCTGCTGTCTAAGCATGAAGGTTAAGCAAACTCCACAGCTGCCAGTTTTAAGGTTTTAGACAGAACTTTGCTTCTGAGCAGGCTTTGTCTTGGCAAGGCTGAGTTACTGCCCACAATCCCAATCAGAAGTGTGAGCTGGCCATCCTTTGCCTATCTCATTGCAGAAGAATCCATTTGACAGTGCACTGCGTATCAACCCATTTGGGCTATGTGCAGCCTGTTTTTGTTAGGATCCTTTTCTGAAAGGGAGTTTAAACTTACATTTCTCAATCCCTTGGAGAATGCCCCAAGTTTAGGTCAGCCTGTGAGTGGTGACACATTTTAACTTCTTTAAGCTGTAAACGCCCCCCACCCTGCACACACAATTTCACAGGTCCAGAAAGAGTGCGTGCAAGAGCTGAGGTCACTCACCTGAAGGGAAGACGACAGGGTTTGCAATCTGTGTTTTAAACACCTAACTGTGTGAAACTATTATTTTTCAGATCATGTTCTTCCTGCTTCAGCAATTCATCAACTACTCAGAATTCTCATCTGGTCACTCCCTTGATTTTACTGATCAGCTTCACCACCTTGGTTCCACACCTTTGCATATGAAATCATCACCTTAAGGATAGAGAAAATAGTTTCAACTAACATCAGCAGCTCATCATATTTTAAGTCCTCGACCAAACACAGGACCAAGGAGTTGCATTGCCAATGATGTGCTCGCGGCAGATGGTCTCCGTATGCATTAACATTCCATAACTCAGCTTCAAACATAATTCCTCGGCTGTAAAGCAACAGATTTCCTTAGTCATTCCAGTGCTTCTACAAGTATTCAACCTATGTATTTCAACTATAACTCTTCCTAAGACATCCAAGGTTAAGTAAAGTAGTGCATTTAAAATCAGGTCATCCTGATTCTACTCTTTGCCTTTGCATTTTTTTCCGCTGAGCCCTAAAGTAGCTAATTTACATAATCTGCTTTATTTGTCCTTTATCAATACAATGCACTTTCTATACTGTCTTTACTCTTTTATCTTGTGCCGTATCAGTGTTTCAGTAGCAAAAGGGCTTTTCATTATACACAATTTTGTTGACCGTTTAATGAAACTGGTCGATTCTTTTGACATAATGAATTAAAGCCAAACTTTACTGACTTTCAGTAATCACAGAAAAACCCAGATTTGCCTTATCTGATGCCTGCTCAGCAATTCCCTGCAGAAATGTGGACAGAAAACTACAAGACATTACTTTACTAGGTCACAAGATGGATAAAGGAGAAAAAGGTTTGCTGGGCTTCACATGCTCCACCAAGAACAATCTCAGAAAACAAGCTGGAAGCTACAAGAATTGAGAGCCAGATATCATGGAGAAAAATATATTCAGTTCAATGCATTTGGTTTCCAGACAGAGAACTTGCAATGAAAAGTACCAAATCCCACTTAATATTAAAATCAATATAAAAAACAAATATGCACATTAAAATAACTTTTTTTTTGTCAGCACATTTATATATTGGGGGGGGGGGGAATTGGACCTATTGGCACACTAGAGGACAAGGAAAACAACTTTGTCCAATAGTACCAACTTCTTCTCGCTGCCACCAAACCAGTATTTCTGCTGGGTAGCGAATAGGATGTGGCCTAAAACACAATATACTGCACAGAGCTTGTCCCACTTAACTTGGCTATTGCTGGTGTATAAGAAGAGGTCTATTATGGTTACATGTGATCCTTATATTCAGTATTATGGCAAATTTCATTCAAAAGAAAGAATTTCTCTAGATAAAGTACTCCTGTGTCTTCTAAACTACACTCCAGCAAGACAATGGTTACACATTAGCAAACACACAATTCTCTTTCTATAGATCTTACCCAAATTTTGAGCAACACGATAGCTGCTGAGAGGAGAAGATAGAGAATGAGTTTGTCTGGAATTCAATGGGCTTCAAATAAACGTGTATATTTGGTTTAGGTTCTGTGTTCCTGCTCAAAAGTCTTTCTTTCTCCAGTTTAATTTGTCTGCAAGCATTAAGGCATTAAGAACTCCTGCACCTCTAGTATAGTCTTGGGGACTAGAAAACAATGTTTGATAAACAACAAACAACCCTATTACACGCATAAGTCATTAATTTGACTGTGAAAGCTTTTAACATTCTTGCTTTCTACACTACACACACAAAAAAACCAAAAAAAACCCCAAACCAGAAAAAACAGTTTTTTACTTACAGCCAGAACTACATTCAGAGGTGGTTAAATTGACTGTTACACAATCTACCTCCAAATAATCCAGAGTTAACATAAAAAGCCTTAGTTTACCTTTAGGAATGAGATCTTATTTTAAGAACGAGGTATATATACACAGTATCAGGACTATCACTGATATTGCTTGCATTTCCCAGTATGTATTTTACAGTGAAATTATGCAGCATGAAACCCCAAAGGAAATTCAATGAAAGCATCTTTAGTAAAATGTAGAAACTTTAATTTACATGCAAAACTACAACATATTCATAATAAAAAACTGGTGACTAAACAAATCAAACACAATTTGTAAAAATCATCCACGTTGTTAAATAGGTCTGTACAACCAAAGATTTACAAAGTCCCTGTGCATTTTCACCTTTTCAATGCACAACTGAGTTTAAAGGTTCTGCTCGAATATTCCCCAAGTCAAGAGCTGAATCTGTCTCTTCATCAATTTCACCAATGACAGCACTGCAATAAAAAACAGGTTATCATTTGTTGAAATCTCCTGGTGCAAATCTGGAAAGCCACAAAATTAACTTGCTAGTGAAGACACCACCCCCCCCCCCCCCCCCCCCCACTTCCACTT
>NW_008796110.1:6159258-6163881 GCF_000699145.1 Aptenodytes forsteri
TTTTTTTTTTTAAAGATATAGGTTATAAGAACCAAATACTACTGGTCTGTTTTAGGCAGTAGGTTAGCCTCTGAAACAAGAACTGGAAACCTTTTAGGGAGAGAAGGCTTTTCAAGAGTAATGTCTAACTGTAGGAATTTGTAAGTGCATACAGCATCAGATAAGCAAGACCATTTCCTCCAACACAGCCCAGTGAAATGTTATTAATTTATCCAAGGGAGAATATATAGTATTCCAGCTATGCTATGTTAAGACTTACCTGGACTAAAACACTAGTGGACTCAGTAAAACTGCCTTAAAGAGAAAAGAAGGTGAAGGTAACAGAAGTCATACTAGCTCAGGATAAGAACTAACCCAGAAGGAACATAAGAACAATGAGTCTAATCTTGCTGGCATATCATTCTATTCACCACTTCAGAGACTTACGAGCTACCAGCTGTACCCACAAAATGACTTAACAGCCACCAGAAACTATGTCATATTAATCCATCCAATAGCTTTCTGAACAAATTTATATTTTTGGTCTTTGCTACATCCTGCAGCAATGAGTTCCACAATTAAGTTTTACAGTGTGCAATGAAATACCTTTATACATAACTTGTTGTCAGATTATCTTGCTTTTTCAAGAACAGAAAAAGCTAGACGACATTAAATGAAGCAGTTATCTCCGCATCTCCTTATACCACTCCTGATTTCACAGCACCCAATTACCTCTATAGCTGTGCTCAACTCATTCTTTTATAGAAAGTATTCTATTTTTTTGTAAACTTGACAAACTCGGAAACATATTCATTAGAAGGAATAATTCTGTATTCATGCAACATACTGAAATTCAGCATCCTTATAGGAAGAAAAGTATTAAACAATTATTTGGCTTTTTATACACATTTGTACTACTTCAATGAAAAGTTACTGTTAGAGTAGCATGCTTAGCCCTACCTTTGTACGTTTGTCAATTCATTTCTTTTTGCTGAAAAGCTTACGTCAAGTGATGAAAGCCTTCCAAAATGATCAGCTTTCTCAATGACGTCAGATAAACACACCTAGATATAAATCTAAGTCTTGACATTTCTTTGTACAGAAATACCCATTAGAATTAGAAGATTCCAATTCGTATCCAGGCTCACACATTGATCACTGTGACGTGCTCTTCCTCTGGTTGTGATAAAAAATAATCTCATTTTTTGCCATCAGTTTCAGAATGCTGCTGCAAAAATCATCTTCCTAGCAGGCCCACTTACCAGGCCGCCTTTCCACTTCTCTTGTAACCCTCCCATCTGTTTGGCACCTCAGCTACTTTTCTCTGCATTTAATGAGCTTTTACTATCATTTTGTCATGGCATTTTACATCAAATACCAACTCACACCTCTGACCTGTCACTACATTGGCTTCAACTGTCCAGTCGTTACACTGTCAAGCCAGAACCTTCATGCATTTGCCAGATTATAAAGTGTTCTCTGTGAAAATCTCATCCAAAAAAATGCTGCTAAAAGTTAACTTTGTATACCAGGTTGCTGACTTGTTGCACACGAGTTCTATCTCATCTTTTGTTCATTCTTCTATCTTTTCCTCCATTGACGGATCCTGCCATTCACAGATTGGAATAAAGAACATCTACACAATGCCTAGACCCAAGAAAGGAAAATGCTGAGCTTTATACTGACCCTGCCTAGATTGCTATCAGTACGTGAGCTGCTTAATTTACAGCTCAGTAAATCTAGACCAACATCTTAACATTACAATGCAATCACTTCTGTAACAGAAGCATAGATATTTGCTATTTAATATGCCTCAGCTTTGATAGTACAATCAGTGCTACCCACAGATACAAATACGTAAGATGTCTGGGACTACCAAGAAGTATACAGATATATGAGATATACACACACACACACTAGATTTTTATTAATTGATTTAAACAAGAATATGCTATACTTACACATTATCACCTCTTACGATGTATAATCCCAGCACTACTTGCTCAACTCCTTGTGAAGAACTGAACACTCGTTCATGGCTTTCATCCAAAATCAAGTTAATGGTCTGATCAAAACCTTTGAGGGTTCCCTGCAAAAACGCGCAAAAATAAAAGCACTCCAATTACCTTTCAAATTTATCATTTTTGCTCTCAAGGATATCTTAAAAAAGGTGGCAATACTAAGGTACTAGAGAACAGATGCTCTACTTATGTTTTATTGTTAGGCTTAAACACAAACAGCTGGAGAATGAAACTTTAAAAGCAATTAATTGTTTTTAAAAAAGTATCTCTGTTTACTACTGAACGTTCATGCTAACAGCTACAGTAATCGTTAGCATTAAAAGAAGTAAAGCTTCCCTTGTACCAACGACGGCCCTCTAGACAACTAATTTTACTATTTCTACACTATTTTAGTCTTCCTTGTATGTAAGTTTCCAGAAATGAAATAATTAAATAAATCAAAGAACAGAAAAATTAGGTTCTTTTGGTCAACAGTATGGAAACCATTCTTAACATGCGATTTTAAGCGGTGTCTCTTTGAAGGAGATTTAACTTGGTTCCACAAAATTACTCAAAAACACCTCCAAAACACACAAAAGGAAGAATTTCTGTGACACTTAATTATGTTATCATTTTTTGAAATGCATATTGGATTTGTGTAATTTACCATCAGTAATTGATTAAGAAATTTAAACTCACATAATACACCATCATTCAAACAGTAATAATACCCATTTATACCATCTAACCATGTAACGATGAGTCATGTATACCAATTTCATTCAAATCTTTTTGGTAGAAAGTATCTTATATCACAACACAAACTCTACCAGACTGACTCCAGCCAGACAGAAGATTTGGTGAAGCCAGTATTTTTCTGCTAAAAGTACCGTTTTCTCTTTCCAGAGGCTGCACAAAGCTAAGTACAGACAGACAGGAAGATATAATCCTCATGCAAAGATCATACTATTAAGTTAAACTCAAAACACAAGAGAATAAAAGATAGAGGGGGGAAAAAAAGAAAAAGAAATACAAGAAAAAAAAAAAAAACAACCAGAAGCAATAAACCCTAAACATTATACAGTCTAATATATAATAGTTTGCCAGTCCTCAGATTTTCAGGCTTAAACAGAATCCCATAAAAATTCTTCAACAATTGTCAGCTGATGTTTTTCTATAATCATACGGAAGGAATGGTTTTAGCATGAAAGTTGAAGAGCTTACTGAAGAAAGAGGACATTTTAGATGGAAACCAAATTGTTGAACAGAAAAAGAAATGCATTTTCTTGTGCATTCCTATAGAAAAGGCCAGTCGACAAAAAGTCAAAGCATTTGCACACACAAGTTTATCAAAGGACACAGCTAACAGGCAACAACCAGTAACTGTTCAAATCATACAATATAAAACAATGGCCAAAAAGCTTTAAAAAACCAATTGTAAACGTGTGAACATGTAAGTGATAATATCCTAGCATGGTTTCTTTATTGCCATGATGGAAAGTCTTTATGAGGGCAAAATAAGATGTGAAAAAAATACAAGTCTCACCACAATCATTCTTCCATCAGAAGTAATTACTGCAACAGTACCTAATAGTTCATTAAGGAAATGTTTAGAGATATCTGAAATAGAACCATTAGCATTTTCTGAAACATTCATGCGTAATGTAAGTTTTAAGAGCCATTAAGAGCCTATCAACATTTCAATTTTTTTAAAAAGCAGCATTTGACAACACAGCATTTTTTATGACAATGTTTTAAAGTTTCGCTTTACCCAACCATGGAGAGTCATACACAAACACTAAAAGCAGACTAAAGATTTGAGTTCACTTCTCTTCCCATTACTAACTGCGCTACCCCGAAATTGAAACAACAGTTTTAGAAACACTTCAAGTTAAGTCCTTAAAAACAGCTTAGCAGTGGGGATCCCAAGTCTGGCGTTGTACATCCACTCACTCTGAAGGTCCGACTGTATCAATTTGATGATCACATATCCATCATCCTGAATGATTTTGGGTTAGTACCTTACCGTTTGTGAATAAATATGAAATGCCTATAGGTTATTAGGAGCACAAAAAAATAGTAAGAAAAGGGCTCCAAGAACAGCAACTCACAGCTTTTGAGCAAATGACGTAAAGCTGATAACTAAACACATGTTAAGAGCCCTTTAAGGGGCCAAGCCCATTGTGAATCTCGTTCCTCATCACAGATCAGGTTTGCAGCACTAGAGGCTACAGGGGACTCTGTTCTCTGTGTCCTCTGTAACCTCCATTCTACCTGCTAAGCCAGTCTCGCGTAAAGAGAAACCGAGAGAGCCCACCAGGAAGGACCAAAGCAACGCAACGGCCCGCGGGAGCGGGATGCCGGAGGCCAGAGGCCCCGGCCGATATGCTTTTCACAGGCCCTTCAGCAGCTGCCCAGGGCTGGGGATCTCCTCGCAGCTCACACCTTGCCGGGCCCGGAGGTACCCGATGCCCGCAGTAGCGCTGGCACCCAACCCCGCGCCATGCTGCAGCCACCAGCCCCCCCCGGGCCGAGCGCCGCCCGGCCCTCAGCGGCACCGAGCCGCTGGGCCCCCCGCACCCGGCCTCCCCTCATCCCCGCGGGCGCGAAGGAGAGAGAAGGCCCGTCCCCGCCCCCCCTCGGG
>NW_008796110.1:6164357-6186998 GCF_000699145.1 Aptenodytes forsteri
ATGCCCGGCGTCTTCGCTGCGGCAGCCGTCTCGGCAGCTGTCGCTCCGGAGGCAGCGTTCGGCGGGGAGTGGGAGGGCTGGTTCCGTGCCCAGCCTAAAGGTTGGCCTTCGGGGCCTCGCTGCCGGCGTGTAGCGTTTCTCTCGCTAACACGGGAGGCACATATCCCTCCCTTGGTTTCCTGCGGGCTGCCGGTGTGAGGCGGGCGGGAAGGAGGCCTGGCCGCTGCCCCCCCCGTACTGACTCGGAGAGCCTCGCAGCAGGCGGGGAGTGGGAGGGCTGGTTCCGTGCCCAGCCTAAAGGTTGGCCTTCGGGGCCTCGCTGCCGGCGTGTAGCGTTTCTCTCGCTAACACGGGAGGCACATATCCCTCCCTTGGTTTCCTGCGGGCTGCCGGTGTGAGGCGGGCGGGAAGGAGGCCTGGCCGCTGCCCCCCCCGTACTGACTCGGAGAGCCTCGCAGCAGGGCTGTGGGATGGGTGCCTGGGGCCAGCCTTGCAGTGCTGTTCGTTGAAAGTGCCGTGCGGAGGTGCTTTCTGCAGGAAATGGTGGGTGGCTGGGAGTGGGGAAGGCGGTGCTTGGGGAAGGTGGTTTTGTTGTGCCCGGATCCCGTGCTGTAACGGGATGGGCATTGCGCCAAGCCACCTGCTTGGGCCCAGGCTGCGGTCTAAAAGTGGAGAGTTATGCCGCTGCTTTAAAGAGAAATGCAGTGGTCAGGCTGTGCAATCCAAGCAAAACTATGCATCTTTTTAAAAAGATGTGTAGTGCCAAGTAAGTGGTGATTCTTATGCAGAAGTTTGGATTTTGTGTTTACGGGAACCTCCTTTCACCATAATCAGTAAATGTGGGAATGGCAAATAAGGATGTCCGAAGGACTCGTGCTTTTTCGTTTTTGTGTAACTTTACCTGTCACTAGCATTCCTTCTTTTCCCTTCTAGTGGCCCATTATTTCTTCTGATGCGTCCCTGGTTATTGCTGCCTTCCCTACTTTCTGGTCAGTCCCCATGATGCACACAGTGTTTCCTCAGTCTCCTTAGAGTCCTGTAAGATAGAGGAGTGTATGAAATCTGCTGGATTCAGTTGTGGCACTGGCAGACAGTTTTCAGGAACATAGGAAGCCGGACTGGTACTTCACACAAGAAGAAATATTTCAGGGAAATTAAGCTCAGAAATTCAGTAATAGAACCAAGTTAAGCTACAAAACTAATCCTGGTGCTTTAGCCATCTTTGCCTGTGGGATATAATGTAATCGTTGGTATGCAACAGGCTTTCAGAAACGTACTGCAATATGTTGTACATACAGACATCCTCTGCATTGCAATATATTCAAAGTCGTGAATGCATCCCTCTAATGGTATTTAATAATACAGCAGCCTGTTAGTGATACCTAAAGTCTTACACAGGTATGACCTCATATAACAGTCTATCTGCCAAGCTTCTCAAAGCATGAGGTCAACGCTGTTGTTTCAGTACAACTGCTCAAACAGTCTTCATGGAGTCACATTAAAAGACATTTTCTTCCACCTGCTTTTTTGACAGTATTGGCTATTGCACTGAAGGCCAACCTTTTCAGATCTAACACTGTGTGGGAAATACTCTTTCAAAGTATAAAAACAAACAGTGGGCCATTTCCAGTCCAGCATATTGTGAAATGAAATGTTACATAAATTATAGATTAAAAAATATTTATTGTAAGTTCATGATCTTCAGTAGACAGAAAATTAGCTTGGGACTTAGAATACGGAATTCCCCTTTTTGTCAGTTTTTGGATGACAGTGAGAAAATTTAATCTCTGTAAAGTTTTCCAGTCTGTCAGTGAAGATAGCGATTGTGATGGGCTTCATAAAATGGTCTAAAATAACATTAGATCTGTGTATAATCAGGAGATTAGATTTGCTGAAGCACTGAGTAGACATTCAAAGGAGAAAGCTCTCACAAATAATACTCTGAAAAAAATGGGAGGAAATTAACTTTCAGAATTTTTTTTTTTACTATCTTGATTTCCAGGGCTTTCACCTGTAAATTTCATAAATCTTCATACATTGAAATACTGAGAATGCATTTTTTAATAACTGGAAGGTACAATCAAGTGTTTAAGACAAACTGAAAATTCAAAGTTGTCTACTCCCGGTTTTGTAAAAGAAACACTGAATAACTCGACATGGATGAGGTACCAGCCTTTGTTCTCTTTAACTGGTGGAATCCTATAAAAAGAAATCTCGGATCGTGTAGCAAAAGATGCAGACACAAATGAGGCCAAGCTGATGTTGCTTAAAACGTCCCAGTTCTGCATTCCCTGACTTCCGTGCGTTTGCCTTTCAACTGTAAACATATTTTGTGGTCTTTTTTTTAATTTTACTATAGAGATGCTACTTAGAGTTTAGATTATCCCTGCCCATATACTAGGATTGGAAGTAATTATTGTATATTCTGTGTACGAGGGTGAAGATTTGTCTGTGTGTGTGGTTTGACATTTTCCTTTTCATACTCTTCCTTCTCCCTATAAAGATAGACATTTTCAGAGACTTAAGAATATGAGATTAGGATACAAGGATGTAGGATAAAATCTTAAAAATACTTGCACCGTGACATTACCTCAGTATCTGATCCCCTGAGAATCTCTGATCTATCTGTTTATTTTAACAGTGCCCCTGAAAAGCAGAGAAGGACTTTTTTCGTATTTTATAAAGAAGGACTCAAACCCAAAGAGTAAAGCTTAGGTCTGGGCTCCTGAAGTCAGGTGCCCAGGCTTTGCCAAACTAGATGCTTAACAGCAGTTAGCACTCTCAGTATAAAGCAACTCTGAAAAGAGAATTCCTGGCTTCATCTACTTAGGCTCTCTCTGCCTTTTCCTGAAGGCAAGCAGCTGTACCCTTCTGACAGACCTAATTGAGGTTCAGTCTTCTGTTTGAAGCCACCACCACTATTATTCTCCTCTTATGAAACAAACCTCCACAAAGGAAGTGGAAAACTTGAATTTAATCCCCGCATCTTGGGGGGGGGAGAAAAAGATACTGCCTGCCTCTCCCTCTCAGTAGCAAGGTTTGGTAGACTAAGTTACAACCTGGGACCATAATTTGCCCTTTTGTTGAAGCTGTGCCACATGCAGAGAAAACATGGATTCATCAGGCGAGTCTAAAACTGTGGTTAAGCTGCTTGTCCACTAGAGGGAAATCTTGGGTTCTGGTTGCTATTACAAGGTCTCTTTCAGTACAGAAATCCAGTGGCATTTTAGATGAAATTAATAAGCAGCCGTGAGCATCGGTTCTCTGTAGCTGGTCAAGACCACTTGAGTCATAACTTTAGATGTAGAAATTCAGTATCTTAAGTCTGAGCATGTCACCCTGGTCTTCTTTACAGAGAAAAATAATTAGTTTTTTACCATAGGATGAGATGCGTTTCCCACTAAAGATGTCTGTGTTTCTCCAATACTTATAAAGTGAGCCTAGGGTGGCTAACTCGGACACAGACATTTCACAGGTTCACACTTACATTAAGCCAGACAAATTTTATTCCTGGTGACCATAGCTGCCAATATAACATTGTTTTTAGGATCAGAAACCTGCAGCTAGCCACCCTTTGCCTGTTTCTTCCCTTCAGTTGCTGCAGAGCTGCCCATGAGGACACACTAAATAATTGAATATGAGCATACACTAAATAACTGAGTATGAGCATAATGCCCATTAAGCTCTCAATTAATTGAAGAAATAAAACACCTTTGTAAAAGGCTTTCCCTTTTCTCTTACTTGTCTAGATATAGCTTACTTGCTAATTACATTTACTCCTGTAATTAAAATCAGTTTATTTCTGCAATTGATTCTCCATACATTAAGGTTGCTGTGGCAAGTGATTGCTGTATGTTATGCTTTCTGCAGAATATATAACCAACTAATCATGCCCTGGAGTGTCTCTGCACACTTTCCTGCTTCCTTATAGTCTGCCAGGGCAGGAAGGAAACCCTGCAATGGTAGTTGTAGGGTTTATGTGCAAGCAGTTATTGTGTGTAAACTTGTTACCTAGCCTAGGGCTGATGGAATGGATGAGCAATGTTTTGTTGCTGCTGTGACTGTATATTGCTTATCAGTTTTATGTCTCCCAAAACACGCTAGCTTCTGGTGGCTTTGCTTTCCTTGGTTATTCAGAAGTAGCCAGGTTTTATATTTTCACAGGGTGAAATGGCTTTGTGGAGCTCTCGCGAGAGGAGAGGCCTGACCAGTACCGCTGTGCCATGGCATGTCAAGCCATGTCCCTGTCAGATCAGATGGAGAAAGGTGCAAGACCTACTCCTCAGCCTTCCTTGAAAGCTGAAACTCTAATATAGTCACCTGACTGCTGGAACAGGAGCTTTAAGAAATTTCTTGTAACAAAACCCCCAAAATCGGTAACATCTGTCAGCCTGCTCAACAAGAATTGCATCCCCTGGTTGCTGCTCAAGACAAAAGAGCACCTGAGGTATGGAATAATGGAGTGGTACATACTGAAGAAGAAGAATCAGACAGTACATACTCCAGAAGAGAACTAAGCACCCCCAGTTCCCACATATTTTGTTTACTTAATCCTTCTAACAGCCCTTCTCATACTTTCTGGGACTCAAAGACTCTGATTTTCACCTACATTCCCAGAATGTCACTCCATAAAAAGAGCCTAGCCCTTTAGCTCGTCTTTAGTTTATACACACCCAAGCTGGCTAAACACGATTGGTTTCTCTTCATGTGTTCAGGAAAAACAGAAACATCCCTTCGCCTTTGCTTTGTTCCTCTGAGTCTATAGAGACTCTAGGGTCCATTATCAGTGATGCAAGGACACAGATTTTGTCTGGTAGCTGGAGAAAAGTATAAAGATCTTGCTCACCTCGTGCATGACTAGCTGCAATCTAAGTCGAGATGTGTTTCATGTATATTATTATATCAAATGACAGGGGTTTGCAATGAAACAACTGGAAAATATTAAAAAAGGTTAACAGTCTGAAAATTGCTGGTAGATTCTGAATATAAGTTACAATGCATTAGAAACAAATCCATAGCATGAGTAGTCCCAGAGTGCCTTTTATTTATCTTTAGAAACTCAGTGTTAACAAACACCTGATCTAAATTTTGTTTGTTATGATAGCAACTGCTGCTATCATGGGAAAACTTACAAAAACCCTAATTTTACTCAAAGAGCTCCTTTATATGAGAAAGTGTATATTTTTTCCAGCAATTTTTCCTAAATTATGCAAAATACAATAGCAATCTTAATGACCACATGCCTACTTAATGTGTTAGCATAAAAAATAACTTTGCGTGTTTCTGTTTGCATGAAAATGGTTTGTTTTCCATTTTCCTCTTCTTTTTTTTAACAGAAGAAACTGAAAACAGCTGCAGAAGTTCAGTACCATTATGCTTTTAGATAATAATTTTAAGGGTTGTTATGAACTATGGTAGGAAAAATGCCATGGCTAATGTGTCATGTACCTACAACTACAGAATTACAAAGCAAATGGATTCTTGTTTTCAGCTGCTCTAAGCAGAGTACTAAGACAATTCTGTTGTACATAAAATGAATAATAAGCTTCAAGTAACTGACATTTACTAGCATGTCAGGTTCATCATTTTTTAGAGTCATAGCTGAAATTGCATTTGCTAAATTGCTCTCATGAAGCAGGCTTTTCGTTCTGATAGATTCCCTACTTCTCACACTATAATTAATCTTCCTGTAAAAGCACTGATCCTAATCTTTAGCCTGTGTTAAGATGACTAGATCTTCCAGTTTTAAATATAAGGTCCTTTATCTTAATACTCTGCAGGGATGCCCATTTGACCCCATTCCACTTCTTGTTTCATTTGCTCTGCGGCACATGATCACCGTGTAAAAGGAATAGCACGTGGTCAAAGGGCTCTGTTCAGAGGTGACTTACACACTGCCTGCTGCCAGATATAATGTAGATTGCACTAAAAAAATCAATATAATTCTACTTAGTAACTTATATGGCATCATTATTTTGTGAAGTAGGTTATTCATTGTACCACAGAGCAGTCTTTTGGCACCAGGACCTTTGAACCAGTTATGGAAGTGGAGAAAGAATATACTGTTGATTTGGTCCTGCCCAGAAGAGGTGCTGAAATCCTTCTTGTTAGAAACATGTCAATGAAAAATGATCAACAGAAAAGGAAGATAAATAGGAGAACCTGCCTTTCCTTTAACAGGCACTGAACTGTGTTTTGTCTAATAAAAGGCCTAAGTCCAAAGGGCAGAGAGGAGGCCATTTTTTTATCAGTAGGCTATGCTGTGAAAGGCAAAGCTTGAAGCACAAGTAAACAGAATTGCACCAACAGCAGTGAAGAGAGGTGGCACATGAGGATGGCAGCTGCTATGCTTTCTTCACAGCCTTGAAGAGGGCTGTCTGTTTTGTCATTATTTCTAGCCTAGGATTTTGCAAGCTACTGCTCCAACTGGATATTTTCTCTTACAACCCCCAGAATCTCCTTGGTAATCGCAACTGGCATCCTTGTTCACTGCCAGAGTACGTGCTAGCTCTTTCACTTGGTACTTTCAGGTACTCTCTTCACATCGTCTGGTTAGTGTTTCTGCTGGCACTTGAGATTCCTTCTAATGATGAGTCTTTAGCTGTTAGTGTTCAGATATTGAGGTCAGTTAACTTACGGGGAGAAGAAGTAGCTTCAGGGAGCTTGCTTGTCCCAGCTGTGGTAGCTCATGATTCACTCGGGCAGGGAGCTGGCACCAATGCTGGGCTCAGTGTTGAGGCCTTTGGTGTGAAGAAGATAGCTGTATATGCTGCACCCTGGAATCTGGGCTGCAGCCAGCACAGGAGTATCTGGAGGGGAAGGAGGGATCGCGATTACAGAGATTAGTAGGGGTAAGAACGATTGGCAGCAGAAGAAAGTCTTTCTGTGGACTTACTGTTTACATTGTTGGTCTACATTGGGGAACACCTTTGTAAACAAAAAACCCCAGGGCTTTGGGTCATGACAAGATGTATTCCTTGTTTGAAGAGATATCCCTACGGGTAAAGCTTTTTGTTTGTGGCAGATCTACTTCACAGCAAGAAGTTGCACTGTGCTCAGGTTTTTTTTTTCCTTTTAATCTCAGACAAAATTTGATCTCCTCACATTAACATGATTGCATATCCAAGGCCTAATTGCCACTCTGGAGTGATGAATGGCACAGATGAACTCATGCTCTGAAATTTCTGGGCTATTTGGATGGGTACATCTAATGCCTGAAAGTGCAAGTTGGTTTTGCAACTATAGTGCTTTAGTAGTTGGGAGGGAAATGATAAAAGGCCTTGAGAAATGTCCTTCTATTGGAGTGCATGCTTACCTGGCTATGGTGTAGAAGGGTTACCATCACTCCACAACAGGTCACATGAGAGAAGAGCAGTGTCTCAGAGAGCACAGTGCTAACCATTAGTAACTGCTGCCTTTTCATTACCAACCACTGTGCTATTGCATTATTGATTAATGCTGTTGAAAGCCATTCCTGCTGGTCCCTTACGTTCTTACTGAAAACCACTTAACGTATCAGCCACATCTAATTGAATAGCGAGAGGAGTGAGTGAAACGTCATTCATAAGCACTCCCTCCCTTTATAGTCGTTGCCAAAAGTATGTATGTCACTGAATATTGAAACCATCCTGAAGGCATCAAATTTCCAAATATAATGCTTTTTTTTTTTCTATTTTACTCAACTTGTGCTAGATATGCTGCTGCTACTAATGTTCTGGAGACTCGCATGCCTCACTTACTGTAGGGACTAAAAGTATTCTGTACATCTTAGTTAAGCATTACCATATCTCAGAATGATTGGTAAATATTATTCTAATTATTTACTAAATCTGTAAGTTGAATCGCATAGACGTTCACTGAAATAGCAGAATTTCCTTTGAAGTCAGTGGTGGAACTGTAAATAGAAGTTAGCTAATTTTTAAATATTGGTATTACAATGACACCAGAAGGCATCAGTCAATATTAGGGCCTCATTATGCTAAAGTCTCTACATAAGCATGTGAAGAGAGACAAAAAGTCTTGGCTACAAGGAATTTGCACAGTGAATAGCCAAGGGAAAGTGCAGAAGGAAGAAGGTATTCATGACTCCATTTTAATGCCCTTTACAGCATGCTTTAACTTTTGGTCAGCCCTGAATTGGTCAGGCAGTTGGACTAGATGATCATTGTAGGTCCCTTCCAACTGAAAATATTCTGTTCTATTTTATTCTATTCTATTTTACAGACAGAATGCAAAGAAAAGTGATTTGCCTAAGGCTGCTGTGTACCACCAGTAGAAACCAAATTCGGATTTCTGAACTGTATTCTAAGCAATTTCTCATAGTTTATTTTACAACACCCTTTTGGTCCTTCAGAAAGGTTCTCCTGCTTCCCCCTCAGCTTATAATTTGATACAGAGCATGTATGAGTATTCCCCATTTTGCCCCTTCTCTTGTCCTTTCCAGAGACTCCAGTACTTTGCTAATCACCTTCATTCTCTTTCAGCCTCAGGAGGAGAAGTTCCAGAGTGGGATATGGACCGCAGTACGCCACACGTGAGGTAAAGCACTATTATCATCTGCCTCACCTGCTTGTCTGTCTTTTAATTAAAAAGAAAAAAAAAGAGAAAAATAGAGACTTAAATGCATCTGAAAGAAGATCATTAGAATGGAAATAATATTCATTGCCATTCCTGATGACACTGACATGACATATTAGGGTGTTTATACATCTTTCAAAACATGGTGTGTCTTCTTTTATGTCAGATAAGTGATGAGGCAGGTGTGTCTCCTAGGCAAAACAGGCCACTGCAAATTGAAGCACAATATCAAGATAAGAGTGTCATTGTGCAAGTCTCTGCTGCCCCGAAGCTAATGTGTGCAATCTGTTTTTGCAAGTGCTTTCATATTTTTGTTCTTTATTATGAACATGTACAGCACATAAGTGGTTTTAGTATTGGCTGACTCTGGTATTTTGTAGTCACGATTGTGGTATTTAAACAGGAGGTGATCTGTTCTGCACATGGAAAAGGGGCTGTGTTACAGAGGAAATAATTTTAAAAAGTGTTGCTATTTTTTGGCAAGAGGGTGTGATGATTATTTCTCAAAGAATATACCCAGTGTTCATTATGTTCATGTACAAACCCATGGTGATTTGAATCTGATTTCTAGTCCATACCTAGGGAGCATTATCATTGTGTTAGAAATCCAAGTATGATATTAAATTGGAAAGCCCTTACATATATATAGTCTCATCTATTTCTTTTTTAGCGGCTGTATAATACTGCTTCCCAATTTCAGCCTAAGAACTGTGATTACTTAGATGAAATGAGCAATGTCACTTGAATAGCAACTATTGTAAATAATGGAGGTCTTTTTATAAAACTTCATCATATTGTTAATACCCAAAATGCATTTGGTATGATAAAGCAGTGCATTGCCCTTGGTTAAGAAAATTCCTTTCAAAGAGTTTGCCTGGCAGTGATTTTTAAAACACATTTCAAGACTTTCTGAAAATCTTGAAATACAAGCGTGACATGATTGTATTATGAAAATGTGTTTGGTGAGGGACACATCATTATCTTCAATTTCCAGCTGAAGCAGAGCTTGTAACTTATCTCCAGTCACTGCTAGCAAATTTGTTTAGACACTTATTGAATGCAGGCTTTTTTTTTTTCTCCTGCTGCACCGCTCTTGTACAGAGAGAAGTTATTTTTACAGGAGGCATTGTGTCCAGGATATACATATCTATCTGAAAGTTGTCTTAAGGTAAGAAAAACTCCTGAAACATGCATCCCTGACATCTCAGGGATACAATCTTTCCAGGAAAATGCTCAGCTTTAGAAACTGTATGTCACGGCACCATGTGTGTATATATTGGAACACATAATGCCAAGTATAATGCCAGGTTTTCTGAAGAAAGTCTATTTTTCAGTTTAAAGCATTGTTGTGCTGAATTGGTGATTAATCAGTAATGTTCCAGCTGAACAAAGCCTCAGTTCAGAAGGGTACAATTGCTGCTCCGGGTTTAGACGTTGTCCAGCAAGAGGCCTCTATGCAGTGCGAGGATTCCAAAGGCAAATGTTTGAACATAGAAATAAAAAGAGCTTGGAGGAAGCTGGCAGCAAGATTATGCAAGCTAATGCTCTTATAAACAGATTTTGAACAACGCTAGTGCATTGGATTTAGGGGATGGGTGGGTTATAACCCCCGTGTATTGTTTCATATTAAGTATTTTTTTCTCATGCAGGTCTTCGCCTTTTTTCCCTCCACGTGGTTACCAAGGAATGCAAAGCAAGCTATCGCTGTGTGTCAGATGCAAGCAAGATCTGAGAGCTCTAGAGCAGCTGAGAACATGGATACAGCATCTTGGGTGTCAGGATGACGCTATACTGGCAGAGGAATCTGTAGGGGGCAGATTTCCTGCCGAGCTTTGTCAGGATCCAGGTCTGCTGTGTTATACGGAGAGAAAGTGTTGTCTGCAAGATGGGAGCGTGTCTCTGTAGCACCTCACAGACTGAGGGGGGTCACTGCCTGGGAGTACAGGACATATTACGGATTGCAGGAGAAGAGCATTTTGGGATTGCACAAAACTTGTCATAGGATGTTTAGGGGAGGAACCACAAGCAGGGAAAAGGAGGGATAGAGGTGGTTTGGGGAGGAAAAATATTGGGAAAATATTGGGATAAGGGGCTAAAAGGGGGCAGTCGCACGTAAACAGGTGGCTGGTCAGTAGGCTTGTCTGGCCATGCCCTGCATTTCATCAGCACAGTCTGTACTGTCTTCTCATTAAACTCCATTTTTATTTTCCTATGTGCAGGGCTCTCTTCTGTGTGTATGGAGGTCTGAGAGGCCAGAAACTGGAGTGGGACCACGGGATCACAGGGGCCCCTGTATGTGGTGTCAGCAACTGGAGTGGGTGAGGGTATGTAAGTTAGTGTGTGATGGCTCCTGAATATCAACCTGGGCTTGCAAAGTAGTTGAAGTGACCTGGGAGCCAGGTGTGCACATGTGTCCCTGAGAGTGAGACAACTGGAGGAGCTGGCTGTGGGAGGGAGTGAGGATCCCAGCCATGTGGCAGAGAGACTGCAGGGTCTGGGGTTGACTGAGAGATCAGACGTGCATCTCTGTGTGTGTGTGTGTCTTTCTCTCTATGCATGAGGCAACTGAGGACCCAGGGCCAGCTACTAGAGGGACTGAATGTCTAAGCCCAGGTACTGGAGGCAGCTAAAGCCAATTCTTCACATTTTTCTTGGCAATTTACATCTATGCAGGGTAGGCCTCATTCTGAGCCTATAAAATCAGAGTGTTTCAATTCACCACTCCTTTCTTCTCAGCCTCTGTAGAGACGTGTTTCTGTGCTCTATATTTGTAGCGATGGTGTAGAGAGCGAGATGCAGAGATTGCACATGATCTGGAAGTAGATAGAGAATTTTGATCTTCCTGCTTTTTACAGCCATTTGTTCTCACTCTACACAGGCACAGAGTAGTAGAAAAACAGACCCTTTGTGTCTGGAATGCTTAGCACCCCTTTTCTATATCTTTTCTATAAAACATTTCTATGTCTGTAATGCACTGGGTTAGGCAGACAGGCATGTGAATTGTAACTAAGCAGTCCGGATGAGGAGAGGAAGTACTGACTGGTTTCTTCACCTATGCTCCTGAGGAAAACCCCCTTCATAAAGAGTTGTATGAAATATGCACTACCTGTTGACATGTCTCGCAAATAATAAGTCTGTCACAGTGTCCCTCAAAGATTGCTTCAGGGTTATGTCAGACCAAACCTCACCACTTCCACATGATTAATTACTGCCAAGTCCAGTCTCAAGCAAGAGCCAGTAATGCATGGATATATTTGTGTAAGGTGTGGCAAAGCGTATAGGTAGATGCATATGCTTGTATGTAATGCAAGTTTCAGTATAAGGTAAGGCTTCATGATGAGATTTAGTCCCTTACTAAGTGAGAGAGAACATTTTGCCTTAGTGTGGGCTAATGATTTTTTTAACATTTAGTGAAGTCTGGGGAGTGGCCCTCATTAACAGGCGCTGCTTGCAGAAAGGAGAGGGATGCCTGCACCTGGCCTCAACAGGCATACTGGCTGTTTGAGGAGGTGAAAGCAGTAAAGATTTTGGGGAAGTGAGTATTGATATTGTCTCCTGAATAAATTAAGAATCAATAAGTCTCTTGGTGGGGAGCAGGAGTCAGGGTGGAGGTGAGAAGGACAAAGCAAAAGAGGCTGTAGAGGTGAGAATTAATCCAAACAGATGCTAATGGGGGGAGTAAGCACGCGTTCCCTGGCTTGAGGTCTTCTTTAGGTTTGCTCCCACAGGATATGATAGGCTTGCATGAGGACCGCATTCTGAGCTCCATGGTCATGGCACTGATTTGACATAATAGAGTATAGGAAGCTCTCTGCATGTGATCTAAAGATAGATAAATACGAACATAGTCATCTTTTATTTCTGTTCAGCCATTTTGCTAACTTCTGTTTCTATTCAGGAACTTTAAGTGAGAAATATAGTGCCCTAGGCACCATTTCCTACCACCAGATGGGTCCTACCAGGGGGTGATATGGTAGGAGCTGTGAAAAATTAGGTGGGATGATTGGACCCTGAAGGAATCTAACACTCCCTCTCACTCCCCCCTCCTCACCAACTTCAATAAATCAGTGCACAAAAGCTGTTTGGAAAACAACCAATTCAAAACAAAACTTCATTTGTGGTGTTGTAATTATATGAATGCTAAGCAACACCTACAAAGAAGCAAAGTGTGTGGCGGTGGAGCTGTTGTGCCCTTTCAGAAACATTTAATAGAGTTCCATTTAAAAAAGAGAAAAAAAAGTCTTTGATAAAAAGTCTAGTCTAGAAACTTTCCACAGCAGCTTTCCATGATGGTTTCAGAGTCATTTATGATGACAAATTCTTCATTAATACCAGAAACTGTTCCTGCCATAGGTATAAAGTTACTCAGTGTTACATCATGGTGAAAAACCACACAGGAACCTCTGTTACGCTCGTGTGAGTAGGTGTGCAGAACCAAAAAACCACTGAACTTCAAAGACGTGATTCTGTCATAGGTATTAACCCATTTGGCCTGACATGCTGACATAAAGTGTCTTTTGATTTAGTAGGTCTTTGGCAGTTTATGGTTTCTGAAGCTGTGTGCCAACCAGAATATCACCATCTTTCAGTTCATTTAAGCGGGAGATGGGTAAGGTCCATCACCCTTCCCATGTATTCTGGCCCAAGCCTGTCCCGGAGAAGACAGTGAAATGTGTGCCCGTTGGCTAGCAGGTCACCCCAGCAGGCACAGCTCCAGTGCTAGACTGTGATCCTTATCACGTGTACATCGGTAACTCCTTTCTCTCCAGTGGAGTTTCACCGCTGCCGTGAGGAACATGGGCTACAATTCCTAAATGTTGGAAAGCAACCAGAAATTTGGTTTCTATAGATAAAACAATACTTTAAAACAGCAGTGGTCTATCTCAGATTTACTAAGTCTTTGAATATCACCAGGAAGCTTAATATATAAACCTAAGTTTTACTGCTTTAATCTTTATAATTTTAATATAGGCTTATTTATAAAATGGATTTCATTCATGTAACCACTGTGTAGGAATGTTTTACAGGCACCGTCAATTCCTCATCCAGGATTACAAATACGCCTAAGAATAAAATGGAAGTAGATGTTATGGTATTAATTTACGCATTTTTGGAAAACATCAAAGTCACATAACCTTATGGCTAATGATTTCATTTAATTATACAGTTCTACATTTTTATCTTCAAAGAAATCTACAAACAATGACTAATTAATCCTTGCAGCAGCCCTTTGAAATAGGTAGATAGACATAATTAATCCCATCTAACCAATTCCTTGCCCAAGGCAATACATTGAATCAATATTTAAGCCAAGATTAGAGCTCAGTCTTACTCTGTGGTCATTTCACTAAACTACCAGTTCCCAAGTTTCCTTAGATTGGGCTCGCTCCTACCTTGTTGTGTTAGACGGACATATGCCTTGGCCTGCACCAAGCCTTCATTCTCTATCTTCCACCTCTCTGCCAGAATGCTTCCTCTCCCTCCTCCCCTCAAAAATTACTTCCAGGTGTGGAAGGTCTAACTTTTCCTCTCCAAAATCCCGTACCCGGCTTTCACTTGCTTATGCCTGTCACTGCCTGACCAACCCTTTGCACCCACGGTCCTCCTCCCCCAAGTTCCCAGTCCTCCAGGTGCCATCACCCCCCTGCGGAGCCCTGCTTCTGTGCTTGCTGTGCCCATTGGCATCCCCCAGGGGAACCGCGCCTCTCTTCCCCTGCTCCTGGCTCCCCCCAGCAGCCGGGAGGAAGCTCTGCTGGTGGCACTGCTGTAAGCTGCTTTGTATCTTCTAGTTGGCTCACGCTTGTACGGGGAGCAAGGAGAAAATTGAAGGTAAGCTTTGCACCATTAAATAGCAGACACTGTTCTCATAGACCACGGCCCATACCAAGGCGCAGCCTACAGTACACGTGTCTGTTATTGTAAGTGGAGAGTCATGAAAGGTTTTGCAGCACATTGTGAGTTACAAAAACACTTTATAGGATCAAGGGCAGGCATTGTTCAGGTAATATTGAAGGCTAAGGAAGTTTGAGTGTGGAACCAAAGAGAAGCTGATGTTGTAACAAGGAATTTTACTTGCCTTGAAAATGGTCTAGTGATAATATAGACTAGAGTGAGGCAGTTCTGAACACCATAGTGAGCAGCAGGGATTGCAAAGCGACAACAGTTGTCTGTGGCAGACTGCGATAAAGTCCCGATTTGATAGAAGAATCTAATTCTGCATAGCAGGTAGTGATGGATGAGGTAGAAGAAAAGAGAGAAAAAAACCCAATGAAAAGGAGATTCCCACCTCATGTCATCAAAGAACAGCACCGGAACCTGAGAAATAGTGCCAGAACCTGGACTTCCCACCATGGCGCTGAAAAGATCTGGTCAAATCTTGCTTGGCTATAGCTTTTCTTATCTGGTAAGAAATAGAATTAATGATGTGATGTATCCTGTAGTTGTTGATAACAAAATCACATTTGTATTTGTGCTTTGATGTGATATGTCAAACCAGAAAAGGTATTCGCCCTGACTACAGGGATTCTGCTCCCCAACAAATCAGTGAATGGACTGGAAATATTCCTGCGGGCAGCTGATCTGACTGCCCTCAGTTGAAATGCCACACTGGTTGACGTGCCACACTTTCCTTGTACTCATCATTTCCTTTACTTTATAGAAAATGTTATGTCTCCATGTGACTGCAGGAGAGAGAAAAGAAGAGGACACACAGAGGACCTGAAATTCTCCAGCAGCGTTGCACTGTATCTAAGGATATACTCCAAACCTGGTGCACCGCTGCAAAAACTCTGATTTACCTCAGCATTCCCAGAAGTGTAATTTTCTATTGGTGAGATTGCATAGCTATGTCTGCTGCTTGATTCCATTTTCTTTAGAAAAATGTTTGATGCTCTGTCCCATACTTTCAGGCTCTCTGCAGCTGACTAAAACGGCAGATTTGTTCGTAAAATAGGTAGTCTGCTTCAACCACAAATTGATTGGGCTTTGACTAGATAGAATTATGTGTGGTGCAGAAGGTCAGATGGATGCTCGTAATTGTTCTGCTTGGCTTTAGATCATTGGATTTACCTGGGTACTAAGTCTCTCCATTCAGCATGATTCAAGAGAGTAAAATCCAGAGCTCTATAAAATAGGAGTCGTACATTCAACCAAATGGAGAATGGCTGAGCATAGACATATGGCAGATTCATTTTTTCAGGCTGTTGATAATCTCAAAGAACATGTAGTAACAGAACAAATCAGCATGTTGGTGGAGGTTCCCCCGCCACCCACAGCAAATGGTATTTTGGGGCATATAAATAGGAGTCAATTACAATAACACATCCCTTTCAATCTGAGTAATTTCTACTGAAATCCAAGGTGACTACTGTCAAAAGGAGATGTACAAAGGCAAGACGTTCTTTCTGCTTTAAAATAATTATATACTGCAAATACATTCAAGAGAAGGCAAATCACTTAAGGACCCTCTTGGAAGAAGTAACTTAGTGGAAATACGAATGTCTGTCAGTTTCCTGACATAGTTTAAATGTTAAATGACAGATCACCTAGGATCACCCAAACTAGATGGCAAAGCTTATTGTGTGATACCGTCTGACAATGAAATCCTGCATCTTGACAATTGAATTAAAACATTTCTTTCACAGCCACCTTGAAGGTCTCTGTTCTGATATTTTCTCTTGCACTTACATGACTCTACAAATGTTTAACTTATGTAGAGCTAATGTAGCAGTGAAGATTTGCTGCATGAAATCTTGAAGGAAGTTTTCTTCTAGTCTAGGAATGTATTTTTTTGATCTCTGGAAGTAAGAGCCCGAGGGCAGCTGATGAGCACAAGGCAAAAGCCTAGCCCCACTGAAGTGTTACCAGGTACTTCCCCTGTAGTGAACAGCATCCTCTTAAGATGATGACTGCTGAAATATACTCAGTGGTCTTTGCCTCTCTCAAAAAGAGAGGGAAAAATGAAATGCCCTCTTTCCAGTATGCAAATTTTGCAGGCAGTTTACTGCATTTAGTGAACTGTTAAAACATGCAGATGAACACTTCCCACCTGCTCTCCACAGATCTGGCACACGGTAATCACTTGTCCTGTATTTCTGTGCTATATAGTGGCTTCCTCTGCTCACAGAAACACAGCCCACAAAATTGAAACAAAGGTCCCTAAAGGCCTCAGTTTGCCAAAGGTTAAATCTGTCTCCTTCTCTCAGGCCAGGACATAAGAGACTGACTAGTGGTGTCGTCTTCTTCTTTGTGATCAAGTCAATGGCTAGAGTGCTAGGGGTCAAATGCTTATGCTGGGGACTATTTTTCTCCATTTATACTTCTAGTCCCAGCTTCACTCCAGGAGTGATATTTGGACAGTGAAAACATTCTGACTATCCTACCATTACTTGGAAACAAAAGGTGGACCTGAATCTTCTCACAATTCATTTGTCTTGCACCTGGAGAAATTGTTCATTTATATATTAAAAACATCATATATAATATGTACATATATACCTTATATATAAAATAAGTATATATACACATACACATATATATGCATACACTGGCATTGCCTCCGAAAGAAATGTACTTCAGTTGTGGTCCAGACAAAATTTTAAAAAGTTTTTAAAGAGTGGCTCATGATTTAAGTTGTCAGCCTTGAGACATGTTATGCATGCCTGCTTAGTACACTGTAAAGATCAGGCTGTTTAACTACCTTGAGTTCAGTCTGTAAAAATGAAAATACCCTAGATCAGTAGACACTTTTGCAAGTTTTGGTCTCATAAATTTTAATTCTGAAAGCATAAGCTATTTAAACTTGTATTCTGAAGTGAACATCTGTTACATTAGGTAGGACATAGAAAGTTCATTGGAAATTTTAAGAATATTATCTGTTTAATCAAATATTATATCAAAGCTTTTATTTCCTGAGTCAGGGACATAAATACAGTGGTTAAGTTTCACATTCAATAAATCATCTACCAGTTTAGTGGCTTGACTGATTCCCATCTTCTGGCGTAAACTGCTTTTATTAATCTTTGAATGACTTAACTAACCAAATAACTTATTTCTCACTTAAAGGAAAGTTTTTCTCTCCAGTCTACACTGCATGTAAATGTCCAGCATCGGTGGGAATTTTTTTAGTAGGGTCAGGGCAGAATAGATGTTCCAAGACCAGAATTGTCCAAATGCATCTCTCTAGATTCATACACTATCTTTACAATAATAATCACAATAAAGATTCAGGCTGAAAATGCAGCCACTGATTTATTTCACCTGGCTTTTAAAGACAATTAGGGAAGTTGGAAGGAATTACTGACCAAAGCATTGTAGGTTTTTGTATTCAGTATCTCTACCTTTAGAGCTACTGCTTGGTAGAAAGAGCATCTGATTAAGGTGCGTTATGAGAAGGCTTATGTCTCTGAGCTCCACCCATAGCCTATAAAGCAATAGACTTTCCTGAAGGTTGAGTCCGGGTGAGAGTCAAAGGTATTTGATCCAAGAAACCTTCAGAATAAGTAACCAATGTCAATGGACTGTAAAGGGAAATAAAGAAGACTAGCTGTTTAATCTAGATGCTTAAAATTTGAACATTTTGAACATTTCTCAGAAAGTTTGTATTTAGAATTATTTTTATTTTATATAAAAAGAAAATAATCTGCTTTCAGAAAAAGAGCATATGAATTTTAGTATGGAAGACACTGCTGACATCAGCGATGGAGTCACTAAAGAAGGAAGTAAACAGTCAGCTCAGGTAAATTATGATCTCACAGTGAAGAACTGGAGGGCAGCCTGAACCCAAACCTCTGTGTAGAGATCAGTATACTTTAAAGTTGTGTTATGAACTCTTAGCCAGACCATCTCCACAGCAGAATGACCCAAAATACATATTTAAAACCAATTTCACTTACAGATCAAGTTTTTGTGGCTCACGATCATCTCTAGTAAAGTTTTTTGCTTTGTTTTGAATCATCAAAGAAAGCACGGCCCAGCAAAATTCTTAGTGAAATGATAAATGTCCTTACTGGTACAAAACTTTGCACTTGTACCCTAAAAGCAAAAGGGTGCTTGCCAGAGTCGAGAGTGATTAAGTACCAACTAAGGACTTCAGGATTAGGCCCAGAGGAAAATTTAGAAAGATATTTATCATTATCTGGTAACTTCTCCAGAGTGAAATAGAAACTCTTCTGCAACAATACAAAGGAAAGCCGCCTTGAAAAGTTACTTCTTTTTGTTGCTTTTAGAAATGTTTGCAAACAGGCTTTTCCAGTGGATGTGATCCTTAAGATGAGAGCCAGTGTAACTTCCTTCCAGGGCATAATAGTGATAGCATGAATTGTCTTTATGAATTTTCCTAAGTATGAATATTGCAGTCCTGATTGTGCTATTTAGAAGTGAAAAGCTTTGGGACAAATGTAGCCCCAAGTCTGGTATCTTTTACATTGCCAGGGAAGCAGTGTCTGTTCCCCGTCATACAGTTTCAGTGAGGTACCTCTGACAGAGTCTTCTTCCATGGACTACTGAAAAATGCTGAAACATAAAAGCCAGAGCCTCAGATTTCCTCTCCGGTGGAAATACAAATGGATGGAAAACCGGTGGGGGTTACATCTTGAATTGTCTCCTGAACAGAATTGTCCAAAAATGAATCCATGGAGAAAGCTGGTTTTGACTCTGAGAGATTAGGCAAAATATTTTGCATGAAAGAAATGAAGTATGTAATTCTTTCCCCTATGAGCACGAGAAGACCTCTGTCTTCTTCACTCTACTGGAAGTTTTGAATCTCAACATTGTCTCTCTGCATCCTATAAACAAGCCAGAGAGACACCTGCAGAAAATCACAGGCAGCAATTCCTGCAGTCATGATGGGTTTTTAACCTTTGCTCCCAGTGCTTGCAAAACTGGGTGATACTTAGTGATCCAACAAGTCTGACATCATAGCCCCTGTACGGGAAATAAAATGTCAAAACGTTAGTATATTCTTATCAGGGATGAAGGATATTGAAACGCTGGAGAAGAAGTTGATAAAAAATGGGGGTATTGTTTACCAACAAAATAGATCAAGCTACCTGAGTTGCCTGACCTTCAGTTGCAAACCTTCCTGTGAAGTTTTCAGAGCTTTTGTAATAGCCTTATCTTGCCTGCCGTGCTAGGGCAAATTAGGATAGTTTGGCATTTTTTATACCTATTTGCTTCTCCAGCTGCAACATAAGTCAATTTATATTGTCCATAAATTTAAAATACTCTAGTCCATCTGTTTTCTATTCAGTGGTGGCTTTAAAGAAATACCACTAGAGGGCAAGATGACAGCTGTAAGCCATTTGAATTTTGGGACTTCATCCTGCAGATGTTGAGGTTGATGAGAAATTATTGACTCCAGTGGTACTGAAACAAGCCTTAAAAATCCATTCTCCTCCACAAATACTTAAAAATTCCCCTGAAATCCTTAAATATGAAAAAGAACCTATTTAATTTAAGCTAACATGCTATGAATAACTGTTAAATGTAATTAACAAAAATGATATATATTGTCAGTTTTATAAAACAAGATACAAGTATACATCACATGTCCTTCTGAAATTGTCTGGAGTTCCCCAATATAAACAGCAGATCTTACCAATTCTGTGATAGTTAAATAAAATATTTCAACATATATATACACACATACACACACATATGTCCATGCCTACATATACACACAAATTCACCTCTATTTTAACAGTATAGATGGAGTGCTGAGCAAACGTGGAAGATCTAAGTTTGATTCCTAATACTGTTATATTGTTCCCTAGAGCTTTAAAAACACTCTAAAAAATACCTAATACAGCCCTACAGCCAGAGGCTTTGAGCTTGTCAGAAGCCATAAACAAAGCCACAGTGGTCCTGGTCCTGAATGAGAGGCCTCAGAGGCAAGAAAGGAGTCTGTGGGATGCATGTATTTTCTGCTTTTAATCCTGCTGCTATTTCAGTCTCCCACAGAAGTTCTTGTATTTCAGTTTGTTCTCATCATGAAACCTTTGTTTCCTTTTCTCCTTATATTTTAAAAAGAAAATTGTATACAAACGGTGGGAAAAATCCTAAATTACCAGCTCATTTTTTATTGTAAACATTACTTGCATAAGGCTTCAAAGGAAATAATAAGCAGTGTTTGAAATAAGGTCTTTAGCATTCGGCTCATTATTTAAAGGATGCTGTGGATAACATTTCAATTACCAAGTTACTGTGGCCTCAACCTGGAGCTGTTTCCCTTTAATTTTGTCCCACAAGTGCACATAGCTGTGATAGCACTTTTTGTTACATTTATACAGTATTCTTTCCTTTACAAATCCCTAAACACACTTCATCAGGCATACAAACATGTTGGTACATTAAAGGGGTTTCCTCCTGCAAGAAGTGGGCATTAAGCCTTGGAAAAATAAGACGCTGTTAACAGAGTGAAGGGGAAAGGCCCCAGTATGTTGGCTGTTGAAATCAATCTGAACTTCTCCAGCCTGTTTAGAGTCCAAATTTGCCATGTCTTCACATGGTTATGCCTCAGGGTTGACCCGGGAATCAGGACGAGGAGGAGCCAACTCTTGGGCCTGGAGGAAAAACTCAGCTCAACTTGCACCTCGGAGCAAGTTCAAGCATGTACTTTCCGAGAGTGGCGAGGTCCCGGTGTAGCCTCCCGGATCAGATCAATCTTACATATATTACTAAAGATGTCCATGCAGAGGAAATCTGAATTTCAACATAAGTTTTAGAGGCTTCATCTCAATGAAACATCCTAAAGCCTTGAGATCTTCTCGCATGGCCTGCGAGAGCAGACCTGCAAACCATGCCTGTCCCTACACCAACACCCTTTAAATCCCCAGCCTGGTGTGTCAGGCCCAAAAGCTGCAGACTTTTGTGTCTGACAGGTCCTTGGGGGCAGATCCTGTTAGCCACAAACCCAGCTGAGAGGGCTGTCCCTCCTCTGTACAACTTAGGTCTCAGAGGAGCTCCAGGACCAAGCCTTCAGGGCCAGCCAGCTCCTGCACAGCACAGACATAGCAACACCACCTCCCAGGGAGGTTGCGTGAAGCCCCATTCATATCAAAGTGACATCCCTGGGGCTTGGGAAAACGTAATGATGGGCTGTTTAAGTGGGGATGAAAAGTCAGACACTTTCTTTTAGGACAAGTGGGCTGTGGAGATGTTATTTGTGCCGTTTGTCTTTTCTCTTGCTGTCCGCCCCTGAGCTAATCTGCCTGCTTGTAACAGTGGTGCCATCAGAGGCCCAGGCAAGGGATGCAGAGGGGAACATCGTGCTTGTGATCCAAGAGGGGGAAGGAGGATCCCACTCAAAAGACTCCTGTTTGTGAAATCCTGAGAGACCCTCAGTTACTGATGAAATCCTGCATGTGGAGATTGCAGTGCTCCGTGGGGTAATGCTGGCATTTGAGACCAGACAGCTCTTATAAGCTAGCACAGAACACAGATGAGCCCATTGGTTTTGGTAGGACTGAGTCATTTATTTGAGGGATAGTTGCACAGCTAATACGTTTCTAAGGAGCTAGATCTGTAACGGGCAGGGTATGACACAGTTATATGGCTTGACTCTGTAGTTGATGAAATTTCCCAAGTGATTTTGGGAAAAGTGTTTCTTCAGTTTCTGTGATTTTGAAGTATTCTGTATAAAAGTTTCAATCACCACTGTTAATAGCTATGTGCCTAGTACCTTAGGTGGCTACATAAGATAGTAGTTACTAACAAAGATTATTATAGCTATTTGGGTAAAGTATAGCTAGTTACATTTTTCAAAAAAGTTGAAGACCAATACCTATACACAGACACACGTACACACATAGTCTGTGAAAGTTTTTCAGTGACTTTTTTGTTTTACAAGTGTCGTGGTTTAACCTCAGTTGGCAACTGAGCACCACGCAGCCGCTCGCTCACTCCCTCCCGCCCCCCAGTGGGATGGGGGAGAGAATTGGAAGAGCACAAGTTAGAAAAACTCGTGGGTTGAGATAAAAACAATTTAATAATTGAAATAAAATTATAATTATAATGTAATAATAATAATAATAATAATGATAATACACAAAGCAAGTGATGCACAGT